>NW_006408581.1:8211692-8214480 GCF_000296735.1 Chrysochloris asiatica | reverse complement strand
AGCTGTCCAAATAACTTTAAGAAGATGCATTAAAAATTATAGTAGCTGACAGATGGCCATTGATGTCTGTTGGTGAATTCCCACAGAAAAAAATGAATACTTGTTTTTGGAAATAAATATGAAGTTATAGAGTATATTGTTCTGCGTTTATTATTTGGAAATCACAATTTTAGTTCTATACAAAATCTACTATTGACCTTTATGTCACGCTTGCAGAGAAAAAAACAAATGACAAGGTGATGTGGTGAAATTAGTTTCCTTTTGCCTTGTTTCTTTAGAATATCGGCTTGAAAGATTTTTCACTTCAACAATGAGAAGTTACCTTTGATCTAGTTTTGTATCCCAGAGGGTTTTTTGCTTTTGTCCATGCTGATTTACATTTCCTGGGTAAGCTGTAAAAATGATAAGGCTGGTTTGATACTTTCTGCCTGATCTCATTTTGTGATCACTATGCATCTTGTAGGGATAGGTTAATGGACTATGAAATAAGGTGAGTTGTAGTCTACAAGGCAAATGAAGTGTCTGTGGCCTACCAAGATGGGATTGGTCAGTTCGTGGCTCTGTTGGGTGTGCTAGGCCTTGAAATTGGCAAGGAGTTTGTGTATTTAAGCAGCAAACCTCACATAAATTTTTCAGACAGGAAGAAGCAGCAGGAGGAAGAAAGCAGAATGAAGCGGAAGAAAGAGAGAGGGGACAAGGAATCTTGTTAAAGTTAGCAGTCCAATGCTTGACCCACAGTGCCACCAGAACTCCTTACATACATATACACACTCACAGAGGCACCAAATATTTATTCATTTAGAAATGGAGCCCTTCATTATGCTAGCAGTGTTTTCACATGAATGAAGAAACTTAAAATTAGATGAAATATTAACACAACTTTCCTCTATTATCTCTCAATATCTTCTTGGTGTTTTTCTGTTTGTTTGTTTGTTTGTTTGTTTCTCTCTCTCCACCTACTGCCATTTATTTATCTATTGTTCTCTCCAACTTTCTCTACTTCTGTCTCATCTGGCTATCTCCAAGATTGTAATCTACCTAGTTCTGATGTGGCACTGTAGGATAAGCACTAAACCTCAAGGGAAATTTGACTCACAATCTGGAAATTCAAATCTACAGCTGCTCCTTGTAAACCTTATACAGTCAGAACTGACTTGACAGCACTTAATAACAACAATATATGCAATATATGTATGTCTATATTGACCTGCCTTGAGGAAAACTTTGGCACTTTTGGATAAGCATTGAACTGCTGTCTACAAGGGAAGCAGTTCAAACCCACCAGCCACTTGGCAGGAGAAAGATGAGACTTTCTACTCCTATATGTGGTGCTATGTGTTAATGCGCTGGACTGCAAAGTTGGTTTGAACTGCAAGGTCGGAGATTCAAGCTCACCAGCCACTCCTTGGAAACTCTATACAGGGTCGCTATGGGTCGGAACTGACTCAAGGGCACTTAACAGCAAAGATTTTTATAGCCCCAGAATCTTTTACAGGGATACCATGAGTTAGAACTGACTAGATAGCAATTAACAATAGCAGAAACAACAATATACCTCCCTGGTTTACATTTGACAAAATAGATTAAAAAGATAATTAAATGTTACACTGAATCAAAATAATAAATTAAAAGCAATGTTAATGATTATAGAAAGCTTGTAAGCCTGCTGTCAGGTATAAATGATTGGAATACCTAAACAGGGTACTAGAACTTGCCCAGTGAAAGAGGCTTTTTGCAGAGTCTTTGTAGGGTATAAAACCTTAGGTGGAATCTGGATACCCATTCAGAACCTTATGGGATGGGAAATTCCCACTTGAAAAGATAGGCAGATGAGCCTGGAGCAGCTTGAGAAGCAGAAGATACTTATTGTAAGAAAGACCAGCAAGGAAAATCAAAAACAAAAGTGGCAGTCTGATTGGCTACTACAACAACAAACACGTTGTTCACCCAGGAGCCATCAAGGAAAGCAATTAAGTCCCTTCAGGACAAACCCCATCCCGAGTCTGAAATTCAAAGGGAATATACAAGCAGACATGTAAATTTGCTGGTGACCATGTTGGTGTACTAGTTACTGGAAGTAGGGGGAAAGCAGCAGTGAAGAGGTGGGCTGAGTCCAGCCAAGTTGCAAAGACCCCCATCAACCTGGAGTATGGTGAGAGCTGGTTGGTCCGAAGTATGGTAAGACCAAGGGACTCCTGAATGCACGGATAAGGACATGGCCACGGAGGGCTAAAGCTGAAAGTGAAGCATCTAGCTGATATGAAGTGAGGGGAGATGCACAAGGGAGCCCGAACTTGCAGATAGTGCAAGTTTTTTTTTTTTCTCTCTCTCTCCACCTACTGCCTCCTACATTGGACCTCCACCTACATTGGACCTAGCTTCAATGGCTGGATGTTCAGAACCTGATTAGAGGAAGGAAAAGAAGGGAAAAAATATTTGAAAGAAAACAAGTGTAAATCACTACAATCTGATGAACTTGACAAAGACTTATGGATGTAGTAACTTAAAATACCAACCAAGAGGGAAAAAAATCTTTACAGCAAGGATCATTCTCATTCTTCTATACACAGGGTTGATAGGGATTGGCAACTTAGACATTTGCTACCTAAAAATGGGGAGGCTGTAAGGGCACCAAATGACTGGATGGCAAGTTTTCAAGAAGTTTAGATTCAGAGTGCAGGGGAAGGTAGAATCCCAACTGAGTGGTTTTCATCCTGTCTAGACTAAAGCCAGTGAGAATGAAATAGAAGAATTCTATCAAATTCTTCAATCTGAAATTGATCAACAT
>NW_006408581.1:8208459-8209062 GCF_000296735.1 Chrysochloris asiatica | reverse complement strand
GCAACTCTCAAGGTAGAAGTTTTGTAGCAAAAAGCTGCGAGTCGTCGACCTTACAGTCCTGGAGTGGAGGATCCTGGGTACATCAAGGGAAAATGGGAGCAGAGTGTGAGACCCTGCCCAGAGAAGTGGTGACACCAGAGATGGAGACAGAGATGATAACATGGAGAGGCAGAGCAGCTGAGGACTTTACACTCATGGAGGGAGAGGGGCTATGTGCTGGTGGCTGGGGGGGCAGGCTTTCAGGGTGTACCCTTCAGCTGTTTGAATGATTGTATATTCCTGAGTGTTTGGGTGCACATCCAAAATAAAACAGAAGGAATAGAAGAAAATACTGTTGAATGATTAAGCATGCAGGGGATTGTATTCATTGCAATGAAATGAATAAGATAGGATGTGTGTAAAACAGATCTCCCCCCATGTAAACTATCACTCAATTCACAATAAAAACTTAAAAAACAAAGCAAAGAAATTGTTAATATTGTGAGACGATTTCCTCATGAGTAGCCGGAAGTTAAAGCACATAACTAAATTTAATTCAGTAGTTTTATATATATGAGAGGGCTTCAAAAAGTTCATGGAAATGGAATTGAAAGATAATGAAAT
>NW_006408581.1:8168043-8206614 GCF_000296735.1 Chrysochloris asiatica | reverse complement strand
ATAGGAACCCTGTATAGGGTTTCCCAGGAGAGGCTGGTGAGCTTGAACTGCCAACCTTGCAGTTCAAGCCAACTTTGCAGTCCAGCATATTAACCCAAAGCACCACACCAGGACTCCATATATTTGATTTGAATTAACTTTAAATAGGAACATATGGCTAGAAGCTACTGTGTTGGACACTGAACATGTACAGGAAATAATAAATACAGTGATAATATTTTCATACACATTTGAAAGAAACTGATTTATTGATAAAAATTTTTCCCATTAAAGATACCACAAATATTATATCATGGCTTTTAATTGAATAATTATGTGTGTTAAAAGGGATTTCTGACTTGACTACAACTGAAATGTTAAAAGAGAAATATTTAGAATATAATTGTATGTGAGAAATCCTAATCTGCCTCACTGTTTAAGACTACAGCTACCTCAAAATCCTTTAGTATGCAAAATTTTGGATCATCCTTTTTTTTTTTTTTTTCCACATGAAGTTTTGGGGTGGGATTAAATTGTCATCTGTAGTAAATAAATATACAATGAAAATTATATAAGGCCTATCATATGTATTTAAAATATTTCAAAGTAAATAGTTTGATTCTCAAAATAAAGGAATGAATTATTTCAGTTTAGCATTATCCTGTTTCATGCTCTTTAGAATTTATTTCCTAAAAAAAAATTATGAAATTTGTAATTATCAATTTCCCAAGAAGAGCTATTTATCCAGAGAAAAATTCCATGCACCTTATGAAACGACTCTTAAAATGAGTCATCAGGATTGTTCAAAATTTGAGGGGACAAATTTAGATTTGGAAGAAATGTTTCACTTCTTAATGGCTAACAACTTTCATTTTCTGACTTAGAAGTTCTTGCCCTGTAAAAGCTATTGGAATCAAAGAGTGATTCCCCGATTGTATTAAAGATCTCTTTTACAATGAGAAAACTGTCCCTTTAATGTGTGGCCACAGCTAAAGAGGAATCATTAATTGAGTCATGTTTTGTATTTATGTGTTGTCTATGTTTGAAAATTGAACTGGGACTATCAACTAATTTCACTTAGGCCGTTGAAAAAGCTATTGAATAGTATAATGTTGAGTCACCAGTGGTTTGGCTTCAATTTAATGCATGTGTGAGCTAGAAGTTAACATCTTTGCAGTTGATTAGTAATCTCCTGAGAAAACCAGTCTTATTTATTTCCCTATTTTAAATCCAATGGGGCCATTTGTTCCTGATGAAAGACAAACATTGATCCTTACATTAAAAAAAAAGAAAGTAAGAAAGGAAAAAATAAAACACTTTTTAAATATATGGTGTTAGGTTCTCGTACTGTGACTTTTAAGTCAGAAAATATAGGTTAGCCAAGCAAAACCTCTTTAAAGAACCAATTCTATGCTAGTTATCAATCTCAAAGTGTCCATCTCTTTGTGAAAGCACTTCCATTCCCACAGCACCAAAATTGTTCTTGGAGTCCTAGAGACACTGAAAATTCCTTCTGATCTCTTCATCTTTGGAGGGCTCAAAAGTTTTTGACTTACTTTTCTTCTTCTATGAGTTTAAAATGCTTATTATTAATGCCACTTCCTTTTCTACAATAAGATTGAATATTTTGTTGATGTCAGTAATCACAGCATTTGAAAAGGAGTTTAAAATGTAATGCTGTGCTGTGCCTTGTCAACAGGCCCAACTATATGAGCAGGCAGCCTCTGCAAACCCCTGGTTTTATTAAAGGAAATGTGTGGAAAAGTAGAGCTAACCCTGCTGTGTGTACTCTCTGCTCTATTTTATCATAAAAATTTACATTATTTCAGAACACAGCAGCAGAGTTATAAATAAACCAGAGTGTGACTCATGTTAAAGTACAATAAAACATCTGCACCAGACACAGTCACCTTCCCCTTCTATTAAGTTATCATTCCAATTCTTACTTCAGGATTTCTGGGACTTATAAACATGAGCTTTCTTTCCTCTCAGTCTCCTTTTCCTCTTTATTTACCTTTCAAAATCTCTCCCCAAATTGTTGAAAACAGCATCTTATAATATATTTTAGACATCTGTGTTCCTCGTAGATTTGTCATCACTGTCCTCTGTCAGTCATCTGCTGATTTTCTTCACAAATATATTTTGATAGACTGTTATATACCACACTCTCTAGTAGGCAACAAAAATATTATGTATGAGCAACATGTTCTGAAAAAGAGTTATCTGCATAATCTACCTGTAAGAAGCCATTATTTGTGGTGTAACCATTTGTCACTCATGATTGGAGCACGTCAGCTATCTAAATAATTGCTCTGAGCTCCCAGACAATTTAGAAGGACTAAAGAGGCTTTAAACATTACATTCATCAAGGCTTACTTCAAATTTCCTAGTGGACATTATTATATAAACCATAAATAATGAACCAGTATTTTCACATAACACCACTACTTTAAGATTTTTTTGGAATTTATATATTTTTAATGATAGGTAACAAACATATAAAATTAAAACATGATCAGTCGTCAAACACTAACATTAATTATGGAAATGACCTCACAAGTAATCCATTATCTCACATGGTGGATTTGCATTACATATTACAGAGTTTCATGAACAAGAACTGAAGGTATATAAAGAAAAATAATATATTTCCTTTAAAATAGCTTTACATGATGATTCAGTGGTAAAACTTACTTTCCATGTGGGAGACCTAGGTTTGATTCCCATCAAGTATACCTCCAATGCAACCACCAAACATCTTTTAGTAGAGGTTTCTATGTGTTTTTTATACTGTACAGATTTCTGTGAAGCTTCCAGAAAAGGAAAAATTAGGAAAAAAGGCTTAACTACTTATTTACTTTAAAATTAAACCAATAAAAAGTCTACAGATTATAATGATCTGATCCTGTTGTTCATTGGGTCACCATTAGACAGGGGTTGAATTTACATCACTTAACAAACAACAATAGCATCTTTCCTTAAGAAAGGTTGCATCTTGGGAAGTGGGGCAAGATGGCACACTAGGAAGAAAGGCTATGTGAACCCATTACAGCAAAAATCCGAAAGACCAAATGTAAGAGATCCAGATGAGAGTCCTAGATCACTGAACTTCAGATAATGGGATACAGAAGTGATTGAATGTTTACTAGGATAGCGAGCTGAGCAGATACAGAAAAAACAAGTGACTGCCGAGTTATGGTGGATGATTGGACCTGCTGCAGCCATCTTGAGTGGTTGTGAGCTGCTTTTGAGACAAGAAAACTTATTCATATTGAAGAAACCTAACTGTGGCTCACAAAGACAAAGGGACAAGGTTTTTTTCTTGTTCCTCACACTTCCCAGGTTACCAGAGGTGAGGCCAACAAGCATAGACCCTTAGGAAAGCTCCTACTCTCCAGGTAGTCAGCACCTCATGGAGGTTAGTGCTGAGGTTGTGAGCACCAGTGAAGGGAGGAGCTATCTTCAATTGCCCCAATTAGGCAGGTTCTGCTCCAAATCTTCAAAGTCAGCTCTGACCAGACCTGGATTAACTATCACTAGGAGAAGCAACTGAATGTACAGGTGAGGTATGGGGGAAAAAATCATGGAAGACTGTTGATCTGTGTGGTCCAGCAAGGTGCAGCATGACCATCTTGAACTTTCTCTGATGGGTATGAAAGCAAGAAGTCATTAGGTGGTTCAGAGATAGAGAAAGTCAATGCCAGTTTTTCCTTCATTATTTTTACTTTTTTCCCTGTGGTTTTCTAGTTTATTTGGTTATTTTCCTTCTCTCGTGTGTGTTTTCTCTACTTGCCTCACCCAATAGAAGACAGCAACTGTGGCCATATAGCCCAGTCTCAGCTGTACTCTCTACGACCATACCAACTGGTCAGAAACCAATGCCAGTGGCTATACTCCAGATCAATGACAACAACCAATATCAGCTAATTACACCCTGAAATGAACTGCACAAAAAACAAAGAACAGTGCACATGCTAATCTCCTGATCACATCCACCAGGAGGCAATTGGTGAGTGCCTAAGAGTATAACAACATACATTCTTCAACTTAATACAAATACAATAACAGTACAATTTCTAGAAAGCAACAGACCTTGAAGTTAGCAGCCTAACTTGTAACCACTATGCTACCAAAGCTCCTTCAAAAGGACATAACCATAATAAATATCTGTGCTTCAAATGAAAGCACCTCAAAATCAAACTTTAGTAGAATTGAAGAAAAAACAGACATCTATACAATGATAGTTATTGTTGTTAAGTGCTGTTGAGTCCGTTCTGACCCATAGTAACCCTCTATAGGGTTTCCAAGGATCAGCTGGTAAGCTTGAACTGCCTACTTTGCAGTTACAATAGCTTTGCAGTCTGGTGCATTAACACACAGTGCTACACCAGGACTCCATACAATAATAGCAGGATATGTTAACACACTGTAACTTTCAAAAAGCACAGAACAAGAAAGAATCTCAAGAAAGACAAAGGGAGAACTAAACAACACAATCCTTTTACTATATTTATTCAACTTTTATGCTTAGTAAATAATTCCAGAAGCTAGTCTATATAAAGAATACTGAATCAGGGTTGGAGAAATGCTCATTAACAACCTACAATATACAAATAAGACAATCTTGGTTGCTGAAAGCAAAGAAGAATTGAAGCATTTCCTGATGAAGATCAAAGAAGACAGATTCAGTATGTATTACAATTCAATGTAAAGGAAACAAAAATCCTCAAAACTAGACAAATAAATGACAAATTATGGAGAAAAGCCTGAAGTTGTCAAGGATTTCATTTTTATTTAAGTCATAATCAAAGCTCATGGTAGCAGCAGTCAAGAAACCAAACTATGTATTGCATTAGGTGAATCTGCTGCAAAAGACCTCTTTAAAATGTTATATAGCAAATATGATGTTTTGAAGACTGAGGTGTGCCAGGTGCAAACAATGATATTTTCAATCGCCTCATATGCATTTGAATTATGGTGTTGGGAGGGAACATTGAAAGTGCCATGGACTGCCAGAAGAACAAACAAATCTGTCTTGGAAGAAGTACAGCCAGAATGTTCTTTGGAAGCAAGGAGGGGGAGACTTTGTCTCACATACTTTGGACATGTTTTCAGTAAGGACCACTCCCTGGCAAAGGCCACTGTACTTGGCTAAATTGTCTCAGCAAAAAGGAGTAAAACCTTCAATGATATGGACTGACACAGTGACTACAACAATGAGCTTAAACATAACAGCAATTGTGAGGATGTCACAGGACTAGGCAGTGTTTCACTAAGTTGTATATATGGTCATTATGCGTTGGAGCTGACTTGACAGCACCTAACAACAACACCATGTATGAAATGAAACACTAATTGTTAAGGGTTGTCGAGTCAGTTCCAACTCACAGTGAACCTGTATAAGGTTTTCAAGGAGCAGCTGGTAAGCTTGAACCACTGACCTTGTGGTTCAAATTGACCTTGCATTATCCTACTCTCTGGTTCTTGCTGCTAAGTGCTGTCAAGTCGGTTCCAACTCATAGCAACCCTGTAGAGTGTTTCCAAGGAGCAACTGTTGAGTTTGAACCACCAACCTTGTGGTTCAAACTGAACTTGCAGTCCAGTTCTCTATCCCACAGTGCTACACCAGGACTCCAGGAGTCTCTTAGATTTAAGTAAATTATTGATACTAAACAGTTTCTGTTGGAATTATATATTTTCTGAACTCTCTGTTAACTTCTTTTACTCAAAGGATGTATATTCAGAAGTATCATCCTTAGAGGTAAAATAACAGCAAATTAGTTGCAATTGGTGACCTAGGCCAGATAAGTACAATTTTAAGCACGTTGAAGTGTTGAGCATTATTGTTACTGTTGTTAAGTGCTGTGGAGTTGGTCCCAACTCATAGAGACCATGTATAGGGTTTCTGAGGAGAGGCTGGCAGTTTCAAACTGGGACCTTGTCGTTAACAGTCCTGTGCTTATCCTATAGCGCCACACCACGTATTCACTAGGAAGTTAACTTTAAAATATGGAATTTCAATAGTAAATTATCAGGAGTCCTCTCAACGCATTCCCACCATCCTCTATTTTTTGGCATTGCATTCTGTTATAATTGTTTCAAAACATTAATAAACAAATTTAATCAGCAGATGTACTTTTCCCTTTCTTACAAGCATGAAAAAAAATTTTTAAATAAAAACTGAATTTTAGGTTTATAGAAGAAACAGGGAATATTCTTGTCCAATAGGAATATGTTTAAAATATATGAAGGGGAAAAAAAAAGTTTGCCTACACCATTAGAAAGTTATATTTTGAATTATATACAAACATTAAAGAAAATGAATAGCAAATACATAAACTGGCTTTTGGGTGGTGTGCTTATATTTTCAAAATAGGGACCTACCTGAAATAGGAAAATGTTATTTTATGAACTGAATTTGAACTCAGAAGCTTAATTCATTAAAGGTTAGATTACTATCCAAAAGGTTTAAAGAAAATATAAAATTTCTATTGTTGGGAGCAGCTGAGCTGGAGGTCCCTGACTTGAGAGTAATTTAACCAATGGATTGCAACTGAACAACTGTGGTCCAGAAACTCAGACTGCTTCCAAGTCAAAGGCCCCCACCCCAGGAACTTGCAGGGCTACCTCACAGGTCTGGAAACTAGCAAGGTCTTTCCTTGTATTTAGCTATGTCCTTCGGCTCAGCCTGTGCAACATTCTAGCTGCCCTATGTTTGTTTCCCTATCAACTACATTCTTCTGATAAAGTCCTGCTTACTGCATGCATCAAAACACTAGATGTTATTCTTTTCCCTGCCCTCCCACACCTCCCCTTGAGCTGTGTATAAAATAAACTTGCTGTCTAGGTGTCTGTTGCAGCATCTCCATCAGAGTACTCCATCCCACCTGGTCCCAACTTTGCTATATTTCAAATGTGTCTTGTATCTTTCTTTTATTTCTCATCTCCCGTCACTGCTACTAGGGTTTAATCTATCCTCAAAAGCCACTTGTTGGACATGGCTGTTGGCCCCAGAAGTGTTGCCTCCAGCAGTTGTGTTGGCTCCAGTACTCTGTGTTATAAATATCGTCATTCAGAATAAAAGAGAAAGCAGTGTAATTTAAGGGACAGACTTCAACATTTCATGCCCTTTTCATCTACTGCTCTGTTTATCTAATCTTGCTTTATTTGTGTCTGCTAAGTCAATTGAAATATATTCAGAATTAGATATAAATTACCTCAAGTATTTTTTTGAAAACTGTAATAGTTACATGTGTCACTGTGAAAAGACCAAATAATATATAATAAATCTAATTACAGGAATTTTGATGTGGCACTGTAGGGTAAGCACTAGGCTATTCATCAAATGGTTGGCAGTTCAAACTCACCAAATGCTCCCTGGAAAAACTGTACAGGGTCTCTATGATCTGGGTTCTCTATGAGTTGGAACAGATTTGACAGCACATTGCCACCAACCTCATTATAATCTAATCTCTAACTACTGTGTTAGGAAACAAAATAGCATATGCAGGCTTTATGAATCAAAAGAGAAATGGAGTCGTCAGTCTTGTGGGACCCCAGTTGAGTCCTCAAAAGTGTATCTGTCAATGAGTGGCCTTATCCTGGGATTTTTATATATTTGTCTATTTCAATGCAGGTCATGGATATATATTTCTGTTTCCTGGATAAAAATATGTATTAATTGTGTTTGGCATTTTCTGGTACTATAGCATATAGAATTATAGTATATTGCTAGTATTCTAATATAATACATTGTTGCTAGCTGCCTTCCAATCAGCTTCTAATCACTCATGGTGACCCCATGCACAATGGAATTAAATAGCACTTGGTCCAGTACTATTCTCATGATCAATTGTAGATCAGACCATTTTGATACATAGAGATGTTTCAAAGCATTTCTTTCTAGTCCATCTCAATCTGGAAGCTCAGTTGAAACCTGCTAAGCATAGCAATAGCACAAAAGTTCATTGACAAATGGGTGGTGACTGAACATTTGTTGCACTGCCCAGGAATTAAACCAGTCTCCCACATGCAAAATAAGAAATCTAACACTGAACCACAACTTTCTTCCCCCTTGTGTGGTCTAGTTGTGAATAGCTAAACACCCAGGATGTTGTTGTTGTTGTAAGTACCTTTGAATCAGTTTCAACCCATAGCGACCCTGTATACAGTTTCCGAGGAGTAGTTAGTGAGCTTGAACATCCAACCTTTGAATTTAAAGCAATCTTACATTCCAGTGCATTATCCTTCTTTGCCCTCCAGAACCTCATGATACAATTTATGAATTAGGATGTTATGTGACTTGGACATTGTGTGGACAACATACTATATACAGACAGTCCCCAGATTATGAATGAACTTTGTTCATTTATTTATATCTAAATGGAATTTTTACTTAAATCAGAATAGTAGATATCATTCCTATCTAACACCACTTAGTCAAGTATTTGTTTTAGTAACTAGTGTACATTTCAATATATAAAACAACATTAAAGAAGCACCCAAAAATCTCACCTGTTTATCTTTTTCTCTAAAATCTTATGCTTTCCTGAGTCAGGAGTATTTACACTGGATCCTCCTAATTTTGTTGTTAAATTCGATCGAATTGGTTCCGACACATAGCCACTCTGTATAGGGTTTCCAAGGAGCAGCTGGTGGGTTTGCAGTCCAGTGCTGATCCAACAGCACCACACCAGCTTGTGGTATCAAACCTGGACAAAAAAATCTTAATTTTTCTTCTCTAGTCAGTCCAGGCCCCCGGTGCTCCAGAAATCTTTTATCTTAGCAAGTGCCGCCTCAAGTTAAGGAGTTTACATAGCTTCCCGTACTCTAGACCAAGTTAGAGAGTTTATATAACCTGTTTGGTTTTCAATCTATGATCCTACTTCCTCATTAGGTCTAATAATTTGTTACAACTCACCAACTGCTGGGAAAGCTATACTATACCAGAGAAATAATACAAACACACACAAACACAGGCCAGTTTGGGAATGCTGCCTCTGAGCAGTCTCCCAGGAATGCCATGTCTTCAGAGATGCATAGTATTCCTACATACATCTTAAATCAAAACTACAAGAAATTTCTATATTGAAGACATTTATTGGTTTGTTCAGAGTTATTGACTATGGTTTCATTGTATATGCATGATTAATAAAATTACTAAATATGCATAAAAGATCATATAATTTCCCCCCTTCTTTTTTGGGTGTAGTGTTTAAGGTTCCCATTGTATTTACTCACAAAGACACTTCCAATACTGGCAAATTCCAAGAGTCAACATTAGGAAACCAGAGATAATGGCCATACCAACTTCTTTGTCTCACATACACCAATGCTGTTGTTGTTGTTGTTAAGTGCAATCAAGTCGGTTCCTACTCATAACGACCCTATGTAGGGTTTCCGAAGAATGTCTGGTGAGTTTGAAGCACCAACCTTGCAGTTCAAACTGACCATGAAGTCCGGTGCATTTTTCCACAGCACCATACCAGGACTCCAAGGGCACCACTATATAATTTAAAGCAAGCAAACAAGCAAACACAAGTTTGCTTACCTCAATGACTAAAGTGTCATTTAAAAATATTTATAAGACTTATAAGATATGCTAAAATAAAAAATAATGTCTCCTTAATGATAACATGTAGTGAAAATTTTGAATATTAAGTTAAAAAATTTTGGATTGATCTGTAGAAAAGAAAGAATTCATCCATAAAAAATTACCTATTGGAATATGTTAAGAAAAAAATGTAAGTGAAATTATTATTTTTTCCCCACAAAATCTATACTACCATCTCACCTACAAGAGAGTATATTACATGCTAAACAATAGTTACGCACTATGAAAAAAACACAGAACTTTGAATCACCCAGCAATCACCATCAAAGATAGGGCATCTGTACTGCACAAAATTAAGGGCTGTGTATTAAAAATCCAATACAGTCTTTATATCTGAATAATGTTAGCTGATTGTGAGTCAAATTTGCCTTTTAGGATACAAGTACATACCTGAGAAGCTATTATTAGCAGATGGAAAAAGAAAAAAAAAATTAGATCAAACCAGTGTTTAAAGAGGGTTTCTCAGTGGAGAAGGGAAGGAGAGTCAGACATGGGAGCGTTGTCAGATTGCAAACGCTTTCTTCCTTTCGTTTGCTGTATGTACTGAATATGGCAATAGCAGCCCTACAGGGGTTTCCTAGGCTGTAAACTTCGCAGGAACAGAACTGGTTTGAGGGTTTGGACCTCTGATCATTCAGTTAGCAGTAGCTGAGTGCTTAACCACTGCATGACCAGAGCTCCTTAAGCACAGCTGATGGTTAGTCAGTGCGCATTTAAAGGCACACTTACTGGAAGAGAAAATGGTAGGTTGAAGCTTCTACTTAGCAATGACATCACTTCTGTGTGTAAATATGCCTCTCCATAATTCCATGATGGACTGATCATCTATATTCACAAACAGGGTTATGTTTAGCCTCACTTATGCTCTTCTATTCACAAGCACACACATTCCCACTCCATTCACACTCAAACATGCTCAGTCACACACCCCTCACAGGCCACTAGAGAGACAACCATGTAAATCCCATAGAGATTGTAAATAGGTGTACAGAAATCCCTTTAAAAAAACAAGAAATGAAAAATTACAATTACTGACAGATGGATTATGGAATTAATATTTACATTTGGAGATATTTTTCAATTGCAATAGTATCTACTAGCATTTCCAGTTCATAATAAGCCCTCCCAATCTATTTGGAACATGGTTCTATTTTCCAAATTTCCATAAAGGGAAACCTTTTTTAGAGACACAATTATCATCACAAATAGCACGAGCTCAAATAACATCAAAATGAGGTAGCTTTACAACTGAGCAAAATGCCACATTTGCATATTTATTTTCCCCTGTGAGGCATTATCATTTTTGATAATAAGACCTTTCACTCTCTCTGAAAATTGCTCACCTGATAGGCTCCCATTGAACATATGGAACATTTCAGATATCCGATCTTTTTAAAAGAAGTTGAAATTATTGGAATTTGGGAGCCCTGGTGGCATAGTGGATTAAGCACTGGGCTGATAACCACAAAGTCAGCAGTTCAAATCCACAGCTGCTCTGTGGAAGAAAGATGAAGCTGCCTGCTCCCATAAAGATTTGCAGTCTGAGAATCCCCATGGAGCAGTTCTACTCAGTTGTATGGGATCAGTCTGAGTTCAGGATAGATTCAGTGACAGTGGGTTTAGTGGGCTTTAGTCTCAGAATTAGTGAGGGAATGAGAACACACTCAAACATATTGACATATAGACACTATACCTATTTCAACAACAGGTGTGATACAGTGTCATTGTGGAAGACCTTGCCTCTGGAACAAGCAACAAAAGGACCTTGGATATAAGTTAATTGCACTAGCTCAAAGCTATTGCCTTTAAATTGGGGTCTGCAACTAGATGATCTATATTAATCATGTCCAGATTTTAATTTATATTGCAAAATTTGTGGTGGTTAGTGATTGTGTGCTGTTGAGTCAGTTCAGAATCACAGTGACCCTGCAAAGGATTCCCAAGGCTACAAATCTTTTTGGGAGCAGAAAGCCTCATCTTTCTCCAGAGGAACTAACGGCTGATAGTTCCTAACTGCTGACCTTGAAGTTAGCAGCCTGACTGGTCACCACTATGCTACCAAAGCTCCTTGTTGTACAGGAGCTCTGGTAATTAAATAATTGTTGTACAGGATTAAATAAGTATTGGTGTACGTGATTAAATGTGTCTTATATGTTGTTGTTGTTCTGTGCTGACAAGTCAGTTCCGACCAATAGCGACCCGGTATAGCGTTTCCCAGGAATGGCTGGTGAGCTTGAACCACTGACCTTGCAATTCATTGTGTTGTTGTTGTTAAGTGCCGTGGAATCGGTTCCGACCCATAGCGACCCTTACAGGGTTTCCGAGGGTATAAATCTTTACGGGAGTAAAAAGCCTCATCTTTCTCCCGCGGAGCGGCTGATAGTTTCGAACTGCTGACCTTAAGGTTCGCAGTCCTATTCGTAACCACTACGCTACCAGAGGGAATTAAATAACATATGTGAATATCATGACTTAATTAACAAATGATAGTGCCTTGAATTTTTAAACTCTACCACAGTGCCTGTTAGTAGTTCTTCATGTTTTAATGTAATCAAACATTAATTTTTCTTAAAATTCATTTTCAATCTAATGCTATTTCATGGATTATAAAACAAAGACTACATACCATTATATGTACGTGCCTATTATTACCTCATAAGGATCTCTATAGTGGTTACGAATCGAGCTGCTAATCTCATGGTCAGCAGTTGGAAACTACCAGCTGTTCCGTAGGAGAAAGATGAGGCTTTCCGCCCGTAAAGATTTACAGCCTCGGAAACCCTATGCAGGGTTGCTATGAGTCGGAACCAACTCCATGGCACATAACAACAACAACATGCTATGGGTCGGAACTGACTCGACAGCACTTAACAACAACAACATCATTACCTCATACGCAGACTTCAGCCATCTGTCATTGGAAACTTACGTTTCCTTCTGATGTTAATTAAATTTCAGCAGAACTTTCAGACACAGATGGACTAGGAAGAAAGGACTGGCAATCTGCTTTTGAAACTCTGCTATAAAACCATTAATCACAGTGGTCCACCCACAACTGATTGTGGGGATGGCACAAGACCAGGCAATATTCCATTCAATTATGCTCGAAGTCACTATGAGTTAGGACCTCACTCAACAGCAGCTAACAACAGGATCTTCAATCAAAATAAAAATAGTAAGCTTTGTATGTTGTTGTTATTGTTGTTGTGTGTTGTCAAGTTGGTTCTGACTCATAGTGGCCCTGTATCAGATTTCTGAAGAATGGCTGGTGGGTTTGAACTGCCTACCTTGTGGTTAGCAGTTCAATACTTATCCTACAGCACCACACCAGGTCTCTTCTTTAGAATTTCTTGTTTTTAAGTGCCGTAGAATCAGTTCTGACTCATAGCAACTCAGTGTTACATTTCCAAGGACTGAATGGTGGGTTAGAACTGCCCAACTTGCAGTTCAAACTGGCCTTGTGGTCCAGTGCATTTTCCTGTAACACCATATCAAGATTATTTTCTCTAGAATAGGCATGTATTAAAATCTTTTTCAGTCAGTGGCTAGGTAACTATCTTCCATTTCTTGGCATAGATGAGTGAGCACTCTTAGCATTGCATCTGCTTACTGCAATATCTCAGTTGACATTCCATCAGCTCCAGGAGCATTTTTCTTATTTTTTTTTAACCAACATATTCAGTGCAGCTTAGACTTCTTTCAGGTATAACATAAAACTATTCCTTTTGCTACAGTAAATTTGTGTATGAATGTAGGCAAATCTGTAAAATTTGGAAATTGTGAAAAATGAAATGGAATATTTGAAGATAACTATCTTAGGTTTTAGTGTGCTGAAATTGACTGGTATTGGTCATTTTGAATTGGTAAGCCATATGATTTACTGTGCCAAGAATGAAAAATTGAAGATGAATAGCATTACATGCATTGTCAGAAAGAACACTTCAGAATCTGTCCTGATGTCAGGTCTAGGATAATATCAGTATACCCACAATTGTTGTTAGGGGCCATCAAGTCAGTACTTACTCATAGCGACCTTATGCACAGCAGAATGAAACACTACCCAATCCTGGGCCAAACTCACTACTATTGCCACACTTGAGTCCATAGATTCTGCCACTTGGCCAATCCATCTCTTTGGGGTCTTCCTCTTTTTCTCTGACTCTCCACCTTATCAAACATGATATCCTTCTCCAGTGACTGGTCCCTCCTGACAATATGTTCGAAGTATGAGAGACAAAGTTTGTCCATCTTGGCCTCCAAGGAGCACTCTGGCTGCACTTCTTCCAAAACGGATCTATTGGTTCTTTTGGCAGTCCACAGCACTTTCAATATTCTCCTCCAACACCACAACTCAAAAGCATCAATTCTTCTACAGTCTTCCTTATTCACTATCCAGCTTTCGTATGCATATGAGGTTATTGAAAATACCAAGCCTTGGGTCAGGCACACCTCAGTCCTCAATGACATCTTTGCTCTTCAATACTTTAAAAAGGTCTTGTGCAGCAGATTTGCCTAATGTAATATGTCGTTTGATTTCTTGACTGCTGCTTCCATGAGTGCTGATAGTTGATCCAAGAAGAATGAAGTCCTTGACAAGTTCAATCTTTTCTCCATTGGTAAGAATGTTTTTTATTGGTCCAGTGGTGAGGATTTTTGTTTTCTTTACATTGAGATGTAATGCATACCGAAGGCTGTGCTCTTTGATCTTCATACCCACAATGAAGACCAGTTAATATATTTATTATTAAAATTTAATCATGAATCACAAGTACATTGGGAGAAAAAAATGAAAGTTTTACCTAATATTTACAGTCTGAAATTCATCAAACATGCTATAAAAATGCATTGATGATTGCTGGTGGTTGAAATGTAAAAGTTAGAGACAAAAAAGGACCTGTTGTTGGAAAATAATGGACTTGGTTGATGATAGAAATGATGCTATATTTAGCAGGGTAGAATTTAGTAAGACCAATGACTTATTCCTTGGTAATAGCTTTTATAAACAACATAAAAGGTGATTATTCACTGAAATCAGTGAAAACTCAACAAACAAACACTAAAATTCAGATATTGTAAATTGTTCTTTAATAATATTTATAAATATAATAATTTAACAAATTATAAAGTATTTCATGAGCTGAATTTAGCTGTTACTTAAATGAAACTTATTTACACCTTCCTCAGGATATGTGTACACTTTGTTTCTTTAGGGTGTGTAATTATAATTTCTTTTATAGATCAGCACAAGGCTGATTCCTATAAGTCTTGTTTTTTGTTTGTTTGTTTGTTTACCAGCGTATTCAGTGCAGCTTAGACTACTTTCAATGCCACAGGTTTTAGATCATATGCTACTTCTGTAATCCTGAGAGCAACCGCTAGTATTATCTCCCATTTTCCAGAGTTCTGTAAGTCACTGCAACATCTCACAGAACTCAAGGTCCATCAGAAAAATGTCTCACAAGTTACAGAGTCTGCTGCTGCTGCTGCTGTGTGCTGTGTAGTCGATTCCAACTCATAGTGACCCTGTACAGGGTTTCCAAGGCTATAAATCTTTACAGGAGCAGAACGCCTAATCTTTTTCCTGTGGAACAGCTAGTAGTTTCGAACTGCTGACCTTGCGGTTCGCAACCCGATTCTTAACCACTATGCCACCAGAGCTCTAGCAAGTCTCAAATCTGCAGTTCAGAAGTCAGTCTGGAGGATTCTCTTCACGCGTGCCAAATCGGACTATAAACATAAGACTGTGTGGAAGGTCATGAATCACGTAGGTCACTAACTCAAGTCTCCAGAACATGAGGTCAGACAGGGGTGAGCTTAGTTACTCAAGCAAAGGAACACATAATCCACTTACATCATCAAGATGGATGATTTTATACTCATTAAGATGGCAAAATTGACCAACTTCCTAGTTAAATGTCCAAGTTTTTACAATTAGCCCTGTTAACAGTCACTCACAACTGAACCATGTAAAGCTTTCAGCATCTTTCCCCACATTCTCTTACCCAGACCCATTAGGAAAAAAACTGTTAGCTGGGAATTATAAAGACTTGGCTACAAGAGACAGATTAAATAATTCCCTGCAATGCTGGGAGAAATACCTCACACCCATTCTTCTAATTTTAGCTAAAACATTATTCAGTCTTTTGATTTATTAAAATAGGAAATGATTCTATAGAATTCCATTTAATTAAATGGCACTTAACACAGTTTACAATCTTGTGTGATTCTTTAATGAACAAATCTCCCATGTCCCTGGCATGTTTCATACTACTGCTGTAATTGTTGAGTGCCTTTGAGTTGGATTCCACACACAGTGACACTTTATAGGGCTTCTGAGGAGAGGCTGGTGAATTTGAATCACCCATCTTGGGTTCAAAATGACTTTGTGATCCGGTGCATGCAGCGCACAATGCCACACAATAAGCTTTCTTAAAACAGACATAAAGTGTGTTTTGTATGGCATTTAATGTGCCTAACAAAGACTTGGCGGTAAGGGATAAAATATTGGACCACAAAGTCAGTTTGAATCACAAAGTCAGCAGTTCAAACTTAGCAGCCACTGCTTGGAAATCCTATACTGGGTCTCTATGATTCAGAACTGACTCAATGGCTCTTAACAACAACAACATAGTATACAGTAAATGTTGCAGACTGTGCAGAGGTTCGAGGCCCTATAGGCCTGAGTGTAACAGATCTAGCCACTTGGCAGTTAATAGCAGATTGTTTTTCATCAAATTGTTTAGTCATATTTATTTAATTCCAAACATGAGCCCTGGATGTCCACAGAGAAATGCAATATTCCCCTAAGTTTCTAAGGTCAAGATTTTCCCCTAGAACCAAGGCAGTAAAACTTCCTCAGAGGACGAACAAGGACAGGTTTACTGGGATTAAGCAGGGAGGCTCTGGAGAGGAACTGCCCGGAGTATATTCACTTGGAGTGGAGCGGTAAATTCTGGGAATACAGGATTAAGGACAATGGGGCAACTCCCTCGGACCACCCTGGGTTCAATCAGTTTGATCCAAGTGAAGGTTAAACCCAGTAAGGAAGAAAGGAATATTGGTTTAAATAAGGTTTACTGGCTTAATTTATCTTAAAGATTGTCTTGTCTGAATAATACCATTCTTCTTCTGTAAAGATCCCTCCCCGCTTGGTGTGAAGATCCTCCCCTGAATAAAGCAGAGGCCCGAGCCTCCCCAGGTGTGCATTACGGGTTGGAAGGCATGCAGTAAAGATTGCAGGGCAGTGAGTCGCTGCCTGCAGAGGCCATGATGCCTGTAGTCCCAAGCCTGCCCACCAGTGATGTATCCACCCTGGCTTTGGGGTGCCTCATTGTCTCCCTTCTTCTGTTTGTCTGTGTATTCTTTCGCTATCCTTATCGCCGCTGGATCTCCCCTCCTCATGAATCAAACAATCGTGACAACTATGTCGAGGGCAAACCCCGACAAGTAAACAGTAAAACTCACTGACTGGATGCATAATTTAAATACACACATGCCATATTTGCACACAAATAACATGCATGTTATACATTTTTTTTTTAAATCTTGCAATCCCCTCCTAATGCACTAGTTTACTACTTGGGCTACATGTGTTATATGCTTGTTGTGTATTATTTATGTGGATGCATTATATACGCATTTAGGTTTCAAGAATAGCAAGAAAAAAAACACTCTCCTTAAAGCATAGGCTTTCAAAACCAAAATAGCCATAAATATTGCATACTTCTCAGCCCATTATCTATGTCACTTAATGAAAGAGGATTGTCCTGGAGAATTGCATTAGACTTTCTTAAATTTGGTTAACTTTTGTTATATTATGTCAGTAATAGTTTGAGGTTTATTTGCTAATAAATCATAACCTATTCTCTATTGAAAATTATAGATAATGAAATGTATGAAGTTATTAGCAAGATTGCTTAGAGATTTGTTGTTGGTTTTCTTAAGTGCCTTCTAGTCAGTTCCCCTCACAGCAACACTGTATAGGGTTTCTGAGGGGTGGCTGGTAGACTTTAACTGCTGACCTTGTGGCTCAAAATCCAGTGCTGATCCTACAGCACCACACCAGTATGTATAAAATTATGGAGAAGTAGCAGATTAGTGATAGAATTCTCACCTCTGATTCCCAAGTCTCCAATTTTATTTCAGCCAATAGATCTAAAATCAGCCACAAATTGTCTGTCAGTGAAGTCTTATGTGTTTTTGTTGCTATATTTTAGAATAGGTTTCAGCAGAGCTTCTAGACTAACAATGATAAAAAAGAAAGGCTTAGGATTCTACTTAAAAAGCAAAACAAAACAAAAGAAAAAATAGCCAATGGAAATCCTATGTATTTCAATAGTTTAATCTACAACTAATCTTGGGGACTGCTTAATATGAAGACAATTTTGTCTTCTTGTCGATGAGTCCCCATAAATTGGGGGCCAACTTGACAGCAGACCAGATAACAATTGTTATTATTGTTAAATGCCATAGAGACTCTGTAAAGGGTTTCCTAGGAGCGGCTGGTGAGCTTGAACTGCTGACTTTGCAGTTCAACCCAACTTTGCAGTCTAGCACATTAACCCACAGCACCACACCAGGACTCCCACATAGCAATTGCTTGCATAAAATTATATTTTGACCCAATTTTTAAAGAAAATTACAACATTCAGGGATAGTTTTGGTTTTATTTGAAACTTCTACTTTAGAATCACTCCTCCAAATAGTAAACTATTAAAAAAAAAAAAAATACTGAGGACTTCAAGCAATTTACATATATTTTCACTGATTTGTAATGAAGAAACATTGCTGTGACAAAAAGCTATCACTCTCAAGGTCAGCAGGTCAAAACTACCAGTGGCTCTGCGGAAGAAAGATGAGGCATTCTGCTCCTGTAAAGATTTACAGCCTCAGAAACCCTTTGCAGGGTCATTATGAGTTGGAACCGACTCCACTGTACTTAACAACAACATACACCTTATTAAGGAAGTTTATTTTGTTCATTATTTACTTTGTTCATTACTTCTAGCTCTTTCTCTTATTTAATAAATTAAAGCATTTTATTAAAGAAAGTGTGCTTTCTCTGTAGAGAAACTTTTAAATGTCTTCAATTTTTATGTATAGTACTTTGACGTTTAGACTAGAATCCACACATATTATTTCTTCTCATTATCAGCTTTTTTTTTTTTTTTTGCTCTGTAAAGTTATGAGCAAGATTTTTCATATATATGCATGTCTTCTATACTTGGAAGTCTATATACTATGTCTAGGGTCTTATATAAAAATATGACTTCAGTTGTATCCCCATAAAACTCTCCAGACTATTTACATTTATATAACTTTAAAATTCACTTTCCAATTTCAGTTCTGGGACCTAGGATTTAATATCTACCTCTTTAGCATATAGTTGTTTGGGCAATTCTAAATCTGGTGGGAATAATAGGCAAAAAGGGGTACAGCCATGCACACATAAAGTTGCATGTTTTGTTGTTGTTGTTAAGTGCCATTGAGTAGGTTCCAACCCATAGTGACCCTGTATAGCATTTCCAAAGAGCAGCTGGTGAGCTTGAACCACTGACCTTGTGGTTCAAACAACTTTGAAGTCAAGCCCATTAGCTCACAGCGCAACACCAAGACTCCTAAAGTTGCATGCTGATTGGTTTTTTTGGAGGGAGAGAGATAATCTTTTTAAAGGCCCTTTGGTAAGGTAGAGGGTCAGAGAAAACGAGGAAGACCACCAGTGAGATGGATTGGTAAAGTGGCAGCATCAATGGGCTCAAGTGCGGCAACAATTGTGAGGTTGGCCCAGGACCAGGCAGTGTTTTGTTCTGTTGTACATAGGGTTGCTATGAGTCAGTCGGACTCTATGGCACTTAACAACAACAACAACAAGGTCCTTTGGACATTCTTCTTTAATATTTTAAAGCACCACAGTTTTCAAACTGGGGAGAGGACGTATTTTAAATTGATTCTTTAAGTTTCTTTATAATGTGTTCGACTTGCCAACAGACCTTTTTTCTAGAGTTTAATTTTTGGAAAATACAGCCAAACTTTTATTACTTAAGAACATAAAAACTTTAGCAGTGAGGAGGTTTTAAAAGGTGATTTTATGATTGGTTTTAGATGACTCATAAACTTCACTCCTGTGACTTTAATCCATAACACTCAGAATCATACTGACTGTAAGCATTCTAATATTTACATATGATTGGCCCCTTGTTACACACAGTAGTTTAAATTAGCTAGCTGAATATAAGGAAAAGAATATGAATATCAGAGGCAAAAATCTCTCTCATACACATAACAATCTACATTGAAGTGTAGAGAATGGCTCCTTGAAATGAGAATTTATTTGCAGTCCTGGTGTGACCCTGTAGGATCAGTACTCTACCACAAGGTCCATATGAACCACAAGGTAAGTGGTTCCAACTCAGCAACCATTCCTAGTAAATCCTATACATTGTTGTTATGAGTTGGAACCTACTTGACAGCACCTCTGGCAGTGTAGTGGTTACGAATCAGGCTGCGAACCTTAAGGCCAGCAGTTCGAAACTACCAGCGACTCCGCGGGAGAAAGATGAGGCGTTCTGCTCCCGTAAAGATTTACAGCCTCGGAAACCCTGTACAGGGTCGCTATGGATCGGAACCGACTTGACGGCACTTAACAACAACTACAACTCTGCTTTTGGACTTCTGGTGTGGCACTGTACGATCAGCACTAAACTGCCAACCATAAGGTCAGCAGTTCAAACCCACCAGTTGCACTTTGGAAACCCTATACAGGATCACTACGAGTTGGAACCGATTCAATGGCACTTTACAACAACAACTCTATTTTTGAACTCCTCTGACAACTTGTCCTACTATAGTGACTTGTGTGTTGTTGTTTTCCTGTAAGTTATGCCACTGGTGTTTTAAATACTAGTATGGTAAGCCATAATAGACAGGCTCTAGGATAAGCACTGGATTGCTCAGGTTCCCTGACCAGGAAATTGACTGCACTGGCCCCTTGAGCCACCAGATTGGAGTCGGGGAGTGTGACTGATGGTGCTCTCCTCATTCGATGAGATAGTGCGCCACCACATTTGACAGTCCCTCCTCCACCGAGTGGGGGCATCCAGATGCCGCACCCACCTCTCTCAATCAGACTCAAAAGGAGAGGTAGAACCAGAGAAACCAGCCAAGACTTCTGGAACAGGTATGGCCCCGGGGCCAGGATTAAACCCAGTCAAACCTGTCCCTATGGTCAGAAGTGGAAGGCTGATCCCCCTCCAAGGTCTCACCTAGAGACCTCAGTCAGGGACTCCCCAAAAGGCGGCAGGGTGGAACTGCCATAAACTCTGTGTGACTGGTTGAATGCAAGTGTTCATGTAACTGAAACGTGGCTTGTAATACCCGGTCTATACGGTTCCACAGCTCTGGCTCTGGAATCTGAGTGGGCTCTAACCTGCTGTTCTGCGACAACGTCATACATCATATGGTGACTCATTCTTTCACCCCTCGAGAGAAGGTGATGACCTGGCCCGGGGTTTATACTGGTGAACCTTAGCCAAGACGTGTCTAAATTCCCAAGAGGGACATGGCCAGATGGGCAACTGAGTGTACAACCTCCCTTGTCTGTTGTGACACCAATCAAGGGCATTACATAGACTTAAGTACAATGGGTACTCTCAAGGTGAGCCAGCAGCCTTGGGATGTATGTTGTCAGATTTTTTTAAAAAAGGAGGAATGGGAATTATGATTATGGAAAGTCTGTAAACTGGCCTTTAGCCTACACTTGTTTGGATTCATTAGAACTTTCAGGTGGTATTTTGAGCCAAAACCTGAGTTGATACATTGCATTTGAAAAGATATGCACGCCCACCCACAACTGGCCCAAGGCCATATGCATGTGAATGGAAATAGCCCAGGGTGGAAGGGACTTAAGTGTTTTAAAGGTTAATGTGTTTGATTACCTTATGGATATTGGCTTATGTTTATTATTGTAAAATGTGTATTAGGAATATTGGGAATTATAATTATGGCAAGTTTGTAAACTGGCCTTTACCCTACACTTGATTGGATTCATTAGAATTTTGAGGTGGTATCTTGAGCCAGAAGTTGAGTTGAGACATTTGCATTTGAAAAGATATGCATGCCCACCCAGAACTGTTGAAGATTTGTGAGTTAAAAAAAAAAAAAAAAAGGAAGGTCTGGTGTGCAGGAGTGTATAAGTGTGTCTGGTACTGGGCTGGTAGTGAATCTCATATGGCTTAAGGAGATGGTCCTTACTGCTGGCATGGAGTGGACTCCCGGTTCAAAACTCTCCAAAGCTAAGAGGCAGTTGAAAATTCTCATGAGAGAAGCAGCAGAGTCTGGATCTGTCTGTTAAATGGTGTGCAAGAGTGTATAAGTGTGTCTGGTACTGGACTGGTAGCAAATCTCATGCAGCTTAAGGAGATGGTCCTCACTCCTGGTGTGGAGTGAACTCCTGGTTCAAAACTCCCCAAAGCTAAGAGACACTTGAAAATTCTCACTAGAGAAGCAGCAAAGTCTGGATCTGTCTGTTGAGTCTTATCTTGGGAGTCTTTTCCACCCTGTGTCTCCTGAACACTCCTCTGCCTTCACTTTGAGATCCCCTTTTGCTTTATTCTGGGTGCTCCCATGAAGGCATGGTAGACAAGGAGTAATTTCCTAAAAATGCCCCTTCTGTTTCTGTTGAGATTAACCTCTGTATCTAAAAGAAATATAGAACTCAGTCTGAAAAAAAAAATAAAGTGTTATAAAGTGTAATTCTAACTGGTGTCTATATGGGTACACTCTTATGACATCAAAGAAAATGGTATTTTACTGTAATACAGCTTGGCCAATATACGATCTAGATGATGGGAAAAATCACCTTTAAATGGATCTATAAAATTATTATACCATCTTACAGCTTGAATTATTAAACCACTGTCAGATTGTCTATTTGTTTGTAAAATTACTATGTTTTTGTACTGTATTATGTTTAAGAAACTGAAAACAACTTGGAATTCCAAGAATATGAAAGTTACATCATGTATATGCACTATAATGCACTTATACCACTAATATGAAAACCAGGCAGAGGAAAAATGAATACAGATGAATATTAGGTAAAAACAGTTCTAAGCAGGCCCGTATACAAAGAGATATAAATAGTTACTTTTTGTGAAATATAGCTTTTGATTGTAACCTTGTCTTATTACAGCCTTTGATAACCCAGCAGCTGCCATTAGAGAAAATTATAACTTGACCTAGAAAACTTGCCCAGCCATATTCAGCCGCTGAGGAAAGCAGATTAGAAGTGATTTCTCTATACCATACTTTTGTAGGGACCCATTTCAGTAGAGGGCTACCAAGAATAGATGCAAGGCAATACCTCTTCTGCAGATGCCAACAAAATTGAATACGGAAGGCCAAGCCAAAGGATATTACTGGGCATATACTTCTTTCTCTATCTTGGACTTGTTAAATAGGAAAAATTCAAATTCTTCTTATTGAGATGTTGTTAGTCAGTGGTGCCGGGTCGGTTCAGACTCATGGTGACCCTGTGTGAAGTTTCCAAGGAGCAGTTAGTGGACTTGAACCACTGACCTTGTGGTTCGGACAGACTTGGTGGTCCAACGCATTGACTCACAGTGTCACACTAGGATGACCTAAGCAAAATAACAAATTTAATAACCATTATTTTTGCTACCCATCATCCTAACTAGGCCGATATTCAGGCTCTGTTTTTTAACAATGCTCCTGACCAGGGATGAAAAAGGCTGGTCTGAGATAAGGCATAGCCCAAAACAGCACGCATCCAAAAATAAATAAATAAAATAAAATAAACTTGAACAGGACCCTTGCCCCAAGTAAGGCAATCCCTCTAGCTGAAATAACTTAAAAGCTACATGGGCCTGCCAACACTGGTGATGGTGATGGTTATGTGCTGTGGAGTCAGTTCCGACTCTGGTGACCCTGTGCAAGGTTTCTGAGGCTGTAAATCTTTGCAGGAGTGGAGGGCCTCATCTTTCTCCCACAGAACAGTGGGTGGTTTCGAATTGTTGACTTTGCAGTTCGCAGCCTGATTCATAGCCACTACGCTATACTGGAGCACTATAAAAGGTGCATTATCAGAGGTCTGAAAAAGTGAATTCCTAAACCAAATATAAACTTGAACATGGTACAAGCAATTCAGCAAAAGCCAACTGAGGACCCCTCTGAATTCTTTAAATGAATCTACCAAGCTTACTGTAAGTACACAGACCTTGAGCCTGAGAATTCAGCAAATATCTGAATGGTAAACATGATTTTTATCTCCTAGAGCACACAGGATTTTAGAAAGAAATGGCAGATACTTGACAGGGCAATTGGCATGAATCTATCCCAACTGGTGGACATCACTTTTGAGGTATTTAACAGCTGAGAGCACAAGAAATTTCAGGTCGTAACTGTCCTTCTAAAAGACCACAAGAGGTAAGCCTGTGGGACACCAGGGTGGACCCTGGAAAGGAATGAGGGCCTTAAGCAAGGTCTGATGTGCTTACGCAAAAACATCAACACTGAAAAAAATAAATGCCCAAATCATAGAGGAGGATCTGGTAGAAAAAGCCATCAAACTTAACAGATGGTTGAACAAGTTTTATTGTCTGCAAAAGACTAACGTTGTCAGGGGGTAAAGGGCCCAGCATGATTTGACATCAACCTCTGCCACCCTTATTGCCCCTACCCACGGGACCTCAGCTGAAAATAATAATGGGGACAGTGATGGTGACTGAGATCTCGGGGAAGCTTTAGGCCCAGTTCTTTATGAAACCCCTGGACTGCTTCATTGGGGAAAAGAAAATAACTGTCTGGTCCCCTTACTGGGCCAGGACCTGCTTACAGAGTTGCATATTCAAACAGCTTTCTGAAACCAGAAGTCTGCAGATGGAGGTCCCTCATGAACATGCCTAAGGATTACTGATTCAGACTCAGGAAACCAGCCACATTGGTCTGAGGAGATCTACAATCAGGTAAACCCCCTTGTGGACTAGCAGAACTCCGGGGAGAACCAACAAGCATCCCCTGTCGAGGTCTGATTGAAGCCTAGAAACTGACCATCCCACAGAAACTAATATCCTCTCAGAAAAGAGTCCTAGAAATTCATTCTGGCCAGCTCATCCCCGTCCCCATCAAGCCATCTCCCTGCTGCTAAAGAAGGGAAGCCTATGGCTCACAACAGGACGGAGAGGCAATACCAGGTTATTTTACTGGACAATATAAATATTACCCTGTGAATTATGGGGCAACTAAACCTGCCATCCTCCTCCCCTGATGTAGCAACTGGAGGGCTGAACCATGGTTGTATAGAAATCATTGACCAAGTATTTTCCAGCCAACCTGACCTGTTTAAATGTATCTGGTAGACTAGATGTTGTTTGTGAACAGAAGTAATTACATAGTAAAAGGGACTCGGAGAGTAGGGTGTGTAATAGTAATCTTAAAAGACCTGGTAGAGGCTATAGCCCTCCTGCTGGGGATCTCAGCTCAAAAGGTTAAACTGATTGCACTGACGAGGGCATTAGAAATGTTGGCAAGAAAAACTGAATGTGTACCAGAGGACTTTAGTAGAACTGAGGCAGAAGGATTGGAGAGAGGGGTTAAAGAATGAAAAGTAAATTACAATGGAATTGTTCCAGTTTTGTGACGTTAAAACCTAAAAAGTAAATGGCTTTTTAATAGAATGGTTCTGATCATGTGAAGAAAAGTACATTTTCTTCTTAAAAGAGACCATCATGAGATGATCCACAACATGAAAAAGACCCTGACTTGGTTCATTAGGCCCTAGTACTAGAACAAGAAATTAAAAAAAAAAAAAAAATCATTCAGGAGATTAGCTCTGTTACCTGCCTCAAGAACAATCCTAAAACAGGCTGTCCTGCTCCAATACCAAGGTAAACAACCCCCTGAAAATTGACAGACTGATTTCATGCAAATGCCCCAAACTAGGGAATTAAATATTTGCTGGTTTTGTTTTTGTAGACACCTTTTCTGGTTGAGTAGACGTCTTCCCCCACCAGAATTTAGAAATTAAGAAATAATGAAAATCCTCTTGAAGGAGATGACCTCCAAGTTTGGACTTCCAGAATGTCCAAAGTGACAACAGAGCAGCGAGCACCTACAGATTAAATGGAGATTGCATTCAATGTGAAGGTTCGAGAAAACGAACCATATATTAAAGAGACAAATGACAAAACTGTCAGGAAATTTATCTACATTGGGACCAGGTATTACCTTAACCTTGAATCTAATTCAGATAGCCCCAAGAAGCAGGCTTAAATTGAGCCCTTATAAAGTTGTATACAGTACACCTTCCCAGGCAGCTTCCCTCAACCCTCTACCTGACCTCAGCCAAGGTTTAAAGGTGAAGTGGTATGCACAACACCTCCACCACACACTTTCTATTATTTGTAGAATTGCTCTTCCCAGGTTTGCTTCTTTCCCTACAGGTAACCTGATCCCTTCCAGCCTGAAGATCATATTTTGCTCAGAACATGGAGAGATGGACCAGAAAACCAGTTATTAAAAAAAGTGGACTGGACCCTGGGAAGTCGTTCTAGCCACCCCGTCAGCTGTCAAGTTAGTTGGACTCAACTTGGATACAACGGGACTCTCATAAGACATTATTCTTTTCAATGGAATGAAAAACATTTGGGCTTAGTTAGCTCAGAGTGTAATAAATGTATCTGATTTGTTTTTTTTCTTTCAGGAAGGCATCCAGAGACTCTGCAAAGATTACGGAGGACTAGAACAAGAAATTATCCCAAGCTCAGCAGCCAAGGTAGAAGGAGTCCCCACCTGGATTCACCACAGCAGACTGAAGAAAGCCTCGTCTCCATGAGAAGCTGAAGCTGACCCTGTTGTTGTTGTTGTCAGGTGCCATCGAGTCGGAACTGACTCATAGCGACCCCATGCACAGCAGAACGAAACAATGTTCGATCCTGGGCCAACCTCACTACCGCTGCCACACCTGAGTCCATCAATGATGCCACCTGGCTGATCCATCTCGTTGGGGGTCTTCCTCTTTTTCTCTGACCCTCCACCCTACCCAGCATGACATCCTTCTCCAGCGATTGTTTCCTCCGGACAATATGTCCAAAGTAGGAGAGACGAAGTTTAGCCATCCTGGCCTCCAAGGAGCACTCTGGCTGCACTTCTTCCAAAACAGATTTATTGGTTCTTTTGGCAGTCCATGGCACTTTCAGTATTCTCCTCCAACACCACAACTCAAAGGCATCAATTCTTCTACGATCCTCCTTATTCACTGTCCAGCCTTCGCATCCATATGAGGTTATTGAAAACACAATGGCCTGGGTCAGGCGCACCCTAGTCCTCAAGCTGACATCTCTACTCTTCAACACTTTAAAAAGTTCCTGTGCAGCAGATTTGCCCAGTGCAATACGTCGTCTGATCTCTTGACTGCTACTTCCGCGAGTGTTGATAGTTGATCCAAGAAGAATGAAGTCCTTGACAACTTCAATCTTTTCTCCATTGATAAGAATGTTGTTTATTAGTCCAGTGGTGAGGATTTTTGAGGTAGCATTGAGACGTACAACCCGCCCTGCTTTAGCCACAAACCAGGAGCTGGCTGATCTATGCACGGCCGAAGTATGAGGATGTCTGCCATGGAACTCATTTTAATTAGACTTTGGGGTGTGGGAAAGGGAGAAATTTGTGTAGTCTATAACCCACACCACCAAGGTGGGCCAAACAGTAACCACACTACTCTTCTAAAAGTGAGGGCACCCTCCTAGGTAACTGAACCAATGGAACTGGGGTGGTCCTAACCCCTTTTGCACATCAACAGACCCAGATACAAAATGGCAGTTACCAAAATAGATTAGCCCTAAAGTACTTATTGGCTGTGGAGAGAGGAGGGGTATGTAAGAAGGTTAATTTTGCTAACTGCTGCATACAAGTAGATGACCAGAATCTGGCAGTAGAAGACCTTGTAAAAATGCAGGAAGTTGCCATGTCCCTGTGCAAACCTGGAATAGGTGGAACCCACAGAGCCTATGGGCAGGGTAATTCTTCACCTTTAAAGGGATCAAAACCCTTGTGGGTGGAGTCCTGTTTTATTTGGAATTTACTTAATCAGTTCATGCCTACTCCCACTAACAATCAGGGTCATAGGAACTTCCATTAAAACAATAAACAATCAAAAAGGGTACCACCAATCCAAATCAATACCAAAATACCATTCTTTACATAGATGATGCTCCTGGGGTAAAGGTCCCAAAGGGCATCAAAGAGGGGAATGAACAGGAAAAGGTAAAAATTATTCACTGCCCTCCCCTGCCCAGGAGGCAAGCTAAAATGCTAATCAGGTCACCAAATGAGACCAATCTCCCTGGTTTTCCCCCTGCCCTCAAACAGGTATGAAGCCTGGCCCCTCCCTGGACTCTCACCCCATATAGGCCCGTGTTGCCCTCCATTCGAGTCTCAGAATCTGGAGAAATGAGCTCCTCTGAGCCAGCCGGCTTAATAAAATCTGAAACTCTGCTTTACCTTTCTGAGTGGTCTCAGTTTCTTTGACCACAAATCTAAAACTGCTGTAACATAACCTCAAGGTCAGCAGTTTGAAACTACCAGCTGTTCTGCAGGAGAAAGATGAGGTTTTCTGTTCCTGCAGAAAACCTATACAGGAACGTTATGAGTAGGAACCGACCCCATGGCATACCACCACCACCACCACCAAGATAGACTAGGAAGGAGAGGCAGACCACTTCTGAATAGTTATCCACTGAAAACCTCATGAATGGCAGCAGAATGTTGATATAGAGTCAGAAGATGACTCTGTATATCAGACAAAATAAAGAAGCCTTTTAGGTTTTAAGGCACTCAAAATACAACTGGGGAAGACCTGCCGCCTCAAAGTGGATTTGACCTGAATGATATGAATGGAGCAGAGCTTTCAGGACCTTTTTTTGCAGATGGGACACAACTCAAAATCAGAAGAAACAGTTGCAAACATACATTAGAAATCGGAGCATAGAATGTATGTAAAATATGAATCCAGGAACATTGGAAGTTTTTCAAATGTTCAAATGTTGAAAAATGAAATGCAACACATAAGAATCAATATCCTATTCGATAGAGGCAGGACCCCAGGTTACACTCTAACAACTGATTAAGGAAGGCTTCAGGGTGTTTACTAATAGAAACATGGAAGTCAAAGACAAAATATAAAGAAATTGTTGGCAGTGACACTCCAAAGCATGCCTCAAGGTAGCCCTACAAAACCCCAAATGGTTTCCTCATGGATAGATGAGTTTTGAGCCAGACCAGTTTAAATATTGCATCCTAAAACAGCACTTCCAGTTGACATCCCTGGAGGCCAGCTCAGCAATGCTCACCAAGGCTGATGTCTTTTTCCTAGGAAGAGAAAGTATGGCCCTAAGGAAAAGACCAAGAGGTCCACTCAGCTCCTGGCCAGAAGACCACTGTCATCTCCACAGCAGAACCTCAGGTTATTTTAGATGTGGGAGGTAAGGAAATTGAGTTATTTTACTAGATGTGGGAGCTGCCTTCTATTTTGACCGCAAATTGAGGCCTACTCTCCAATCATGACTGTGTAGTCATAGGGTCCAAGGAAAGCCCTAGGACTCTCAGCCCGAGGGGAATACAACTACTGAACATCATCAATACGCCTGTGAGCCTGAGAAGGGCCTAAGTAGAAAACACCACTGTTACAGCAGTTTTAGATTCGTGATGGAAGAAACTGAGGCCACTTGGAGAAGTGAAGCAGAGTTTCAGATTTTATTAAGCTGGCTGACTCAGAGGAGCTAATTTCTTCAGATTCTGAGCCCTGAATGGAGGGCAACAGGAGCATATATGGGGTCAGAGTCCAGGAAGGGGCCAGGCTGCATACCTGTTTGAGGGCAGGGGGAAACCCAGGGAGATTGGTCTCATTTGGTGACCTGATTAGCATTTTAGCTTGCCTCCTGGGCAGGGGAGGGCAGTGAATGATTTTTACCTTTTCCTGTTCCCAACAACAACAACCAGATAAGTAATGCTTTTCTTAGGAAGTCCTGGTACTGCGTTACCAGTTAATGTGCTGACTTCAAGGTTGCTTTGAACCGCAAGGTCAGATGTTCAAGCTCATGAGCTGCTCCTAGGAAACCCTAAGCAGGGTCGCTGTAGGTTGGAACTGACTCAACGGCACTTAACAACAGCAACAATCATAGGGATAATTCTGGGCAGACTCTTTCTTTCCTAACTCACCTATTCCAAGCCCAATTCCCCTGTTTAGAAACAATTATTTCATTTCTGCTGGATAAAGTTCAAACCATCCAGCAAACAGCTGAAGATGGTCAAGCCCTTTCTCAACTTATTCCGTAGCCAACATGATTATGGATCATCAAGTAACATTAAACTTCTCGTTGGCAGAACAGGCTAGAATGAGTGTCATGAGTAACACCTCTGTACTTACGTTAACACCTCAGGTGAAATCAAACCTTATATATCCACAGCAAGAAAAACAGGACAGTTCCAGATAAGTTAGAGTGTCCTCAAGATTATAGTCATGCAAGTTTTCCAGACTACCCCAAAGAATGAGGACTTGGAAACACATAAAACATTAGAGTAGTCAGTGAGAGATTGTTACTCTGTCAGGCAGAGTATGCGGCATGACTCAATTTGAAGAAGTTACATCTATGTTCCCATAAAGAATTCTAAGTAAAAAATCTCTCAGGAGAGATGACGCAGGAAGAAAGGGTATCCAGAACCTTGATTAAACATGAGCACTAAAACCTTCATGCTGAGGCCTGCATCTTCCTTGGCTGAGCAACTGATGATATAAAGGACATACTCATAGCACATAGTTGAATAGTCACATGCAGGGACATGCATTGATGAACAGACCACCCATAAAAAGTCTATACTCACTTGTAAGATGGGACATGTTTTTAATAAAGCCCACCTATAAATGTTCTTATTTTATCCCCTTGTAAGATATTGTGTGGCATCCTGGTGTGGTGCTATAGGCTAATGCCTCAGACTGCAAAGTTGTTTGAACTGCAAGGTCAGTGGTTCAAGCTCACCAGCTTCTCCTTGGAAACCCTATACAGGGTTGCTATGGGTTGGAATCAACTCGACAGCACTTGACAACAAGAAGATGTTTTATAGGCCAGACAGTTTAACCCAGTGTCCTAGCCATAACATTAAAAGATGACTCTCTGCCAGGGTAAAGGCAAACACAAGCCTTTGGGAGGGGTTTGAACCAGAGTCCCGAAGAACCACCCATGCTCACTCCACATCCCAGGATGTTTTGTCTGTGCCTGCCAGAGGTCTTTGTGATGAAACCCATCTTGAAGGAATGCTGAGCACACACTCAATAAGAATGGCCTCTCTGAAAAAGACCACTTCCCAGAAATCCCCACCTACCTCTATAAAAAACATGATGCCTTTTCTCATCTACAACACATTTAAAGCCCAGAAAAACCTTTGTTCAGAGATTCAGAGGTTAAACTTTGCATTAAGTCTGCCCCCTGTCCCTTTCCAAGCTTCCTATGACGTGATGCTGTGGGTTAGCGCGCGCTAGACTGCAAAATCAGTTTGAACTGCAAGGTTGGTGGTTCAAGCTCACCAGTCACTTCTTGGAAACCCTCTAGAGGGTCACTATGGGTCAGAACCGACTCAATGGCACTTAACAGCATCTATAGTAAACCTTTGTTCATATAGAAACCCTGTCTCATTTGACTGCTCTTAATCACTAGAAGGCAAGGGCCCTCTCTTTCAGGTAGAAGTGTGATTAGCATCTTAGTGCTAATCATAGGCATTAATGAGCTGAAATGGAGTGATATTGAACATTTGAATCAGACAAAAATATGGTTTACTGTGCTGGGAAATGACAAATTGAAGAGGTATAGATCACATTCATCATTAAAAAGAACATTTAAAAATCTATCTTGAAGTACAATGCTGTCTGCGATAGGATGATTTTTATATACTTCTACAAGGATGACCAGTTAATACCACTATTATTCAAGTTTATGCACTAACCATTAAATCTAGTGATGATTAAATTAGAGCTTTTCCTCTGTCATCCCAAAAATGTAGTAAATTTGATTTCTGTGATTTCCATGTGTATGTTGTTTTAAAAAGGTGTTTCTAACGAAGTCATTGGTCCTGCAAAATTCTGTCATTCAATCTTTAGCATCATTTCTGTCACCAAGGTCATATTTTCCAACTATTTTCCTTTCTGTTTCCAATTTTTGCATTCCAATTGCCAGTTATCAATATATTTTTGATAATTTCAGATAATTTGATTAATTTCAGATTGAGGAAGTTGGTAGAATTCTTCAATTTCATCATCACTAGCTTTATTGGTTGGTGTGCAAATTTGAATAATAGGACTATTAGCTGTCCTTCCTTATAGGCGTATGGATATTATCCTATCACATATAGCATTATACTTCAAGATATACCTTGCAATGTTCTTTTTGAAGATGAATGTGACGCCATCTCTCTTCAATTTGTCTTTCCCTGCAGAGTAAAACATGTGATTTTTCAGGTTCAAAAAAACCAATATCAGTCTGCTTCAGCTCACTAATGCCTAGAATATCAATGTTTATGCATTGTGTTTCATTTTTGACAACTTCCAATTCTCCTAGATTCATACTTCATACATTACATTCATACTTCAATTTTTAATGGATGTTTACAGCTGTTTCTCCTTGTTTTTAGTTTTGCCCCATCAACAAATGAAGGTCCAAAAGTTTTACTCCATTCATGTCATCATTGTTAACTCTACTTTGAGGAGGCAGCCCTTCCTCAGTTGTATTTTGAGTGTCTTGCAACCTTAGGGGCTCATTTTTTGCTACTATGTCTGACAAGATTCTTATGGTGTTTATAACCTTTCAATGTTCATTATTCTGGTGCTTATAGTGTTCTACTGCTGCTCATAAGATTTTCAGTAGTGAAACATTCAGAAGTAGTCCACTTCTCCTTCTTCCTAGTCTGTCTTAGTCTGGAAGCTCAGGTCCCAAGAGAAGTATATCATAATTGGTAAAGGGGAGGCTCAGCAAAAAAAAAGAGGAAGACCGCCCCCCCATTCGATGGATTGATTCACCAGCAACAACAACGGGCTCAACCATAAAAATAATTGTGAGGATGTCACAGTACAGGCGGTGTTTTGTTCTCTTCTGCAGAGGATATCTATGAGTCAGAAGCAACTTTATTGTCCCTAACAAAAAAATTTTAACACTGTTTCTCAATTTCATGACTTAACAGTAATTATCATGACTGTTGTTGTTAAGTGCTATCGAGTCAGTTTCAGCTCATAATGAACCTATATAGGGTTTCTGAGGAGTGGCTGGTGGATTTGAACTGCTGACATTGCAGTTCAAACTGATCTTGTGGCCTAGAGCATTATCCTTTAACAAGAATCACCACAAGACACCAATGCCTTCAGTGCAGCTTGTACATCTTCCTTCAATACCATCAGTTTTGATCATATGTTACCTCTTGAAATGGTTAACTTTCAACCAATTATTTTTGGTATAGGGTCTCTGTGTATTCTTTCTTACATCCTGGATCATTCAGTAGTTTTCCCATGATGTTGTTAAGTATCATTGAGTTGGTTCCAACTCATTGTGACTCTGTATAGGGTTTCCAAAGCTAAAATCCTTTCAGGTGCAGAAAACTTCATCTTTCTCCAGAGAAGTGGCTAGTGAGTTCAATCTACTGAACTTGTGGTTTACAGTCTACTGTTTATCCTACACAGCCACCACAATTTTGCTCATTGATGTTGTTGTTAGGTACCGTAGAATCAGTTCCAACTCACAGCAATCATATGAACAACAAAACAAAACACTGCCCAGTCCTGCATCAACCTCACAATTATTGTAACACTTGAACCAATTGGTACTGCCACTGTGCAAATCCATTTCACTGGAGGGTCTTCCTCTTAAAAAAAAAAAATCACCACCAGTTAAGGACTGGATCAGGTCCCAAAATTTGGTAGGTGCAATACATTCAAAGAGACCTCAGAAGACAGGCTTAGAGGTCTACTTCCAAAAACCCTGGGATCAGTTAGTTGTACACTGCACATGTGGTTGGCCACGAGTTAGAATTGAATCTATGGTAACTAACAGCAACAGAAATGTTCTTTAACAGACTTTTTATCAGTTAAAGTAAAAAAATAAAATAAAAAGAAATTATACAATAGTGTTTACTTTTTTAAAATAATAAACGATACGGTGCATTGTAAACGTATAGCATTTATTAAGATTTTTGAGTTAAAGGTAAAACAATAACATAAGCTTATTTGTTTTGTCATTTGGCCACCTTAATATTAAACAAAACCAGTAATCAAAATTGCTGTAAAGTGCTGTTATCCATAGTGACCAGAATCATAGTGACCCTATATATGGTTCCCAAGGAGTGGCTGGTAGGTTTGAACCTCTGACCTTGCAGTTAACGTTCCAATTTATCTGCAGCACCACACCAGGATTCCAATAATCAAAATAGGACAAAATAAATGCAATCTAATTTTTTCTGAGATTTTTTTCTTAAGAGGAAATTGTATTGTCAGAGATTTCTACACGTTTCTCAGTGTGATCAGCCTAGGGACTTTCCAGTAATAAATGAGGCAATGGAAATGGTAGTCAGACAATGAAAATAATACCAGTGAATCCTGTAAAGCATGCTTTGCCCCCCTCAGAGTCAGTATTGTGCTGTCTCCCATGACTTTATACTGTCAATAAATTGTTGTAAGATTGTTTTGCCTCTGGTTTGCCTTCACTCACAGCATGCTTTATACATATATGCCCAAGGACCAACAAGTTTGAAATAATCTGCCAACACTTTATGAGGATTAAATTTACATATTACCAAAAAGCTTGATAATAAAAAAAAACTATTTTCCAGGTTTCAAAGATGATATTTTATATTAAATGTATTTGGCTTAAACATACTTTGGCTTTTTATTCACAAAAAAATCTATTACAAAGTGTTCTTTCCATGTATTTAAATTCTCTGTTAACTCTGCAATTCAGGAAATGGTAACTTTTTATAACTACTTTAGAAAACTCTAATTACTGCACTAGAAACTCTATGGTTTTATAAAAATAAACTTCTACTCTCAAAGAGCTTAAAATCCATATGGGTGACGGATTGTTGTTGTTTAGTGCTGTCAAGTGAGTTTTGTCTCATAGTCACCTTGTATAGGGTTTCCAAGGAGTAACTGGTGGGTGTGAACCACGCTAATCTTACAGGTAGCTGCCCAACGCTTATTCTACAGTGCCACACTAGTACACTGTGGGTGGTATAATCACACTATGATAAAGATAAAGATAAATATAGAGATATTCAAAAAGACATGGGATATAAATATGGATATAGAGCTTACAGAGGTAGTGTAAATGTATAGTGATTCGGTATCTCAAGTAGTTGTTAAAACAAATGTTGAGGATTCCAAGAGAGAAACATAAGCACTGGATTCATAAAATAAATAACATTAGGAACAGATATACTCATTTGAAGTAGGTAATGAAAAGTTTAAAACAATTTTATAAAACATTTTTCATACTTCATTACTGTTCATTAGGTTTTCCCAAACAATGACTAATATTTTAACTGCAGAAATAACACCTTTGATTACTGAGGATATTGGCTAGAAAAAAAAAAAAATTGTTGTTGTTGTGAAGTGTTGGCAAATCGGTGTCAACTCAATGCGACCCTGTTTAGAGTTTCCGAGGAGCAGCTGGTGGATTTGAACTTCTGAACTTGTGATTCAAGTCCAGTACTGATCCTACAGAGTCACACCAGAAGTCCTTTGCTAAATAATCATGATGGTAATGATGACAATGACAATAACAGTTGTTAAAATGTATTGAGCACTTACTCAGTTTTGTTTCAGATTATAGTTAACATAAAGAATCTCATGTAATCAACTCGTTTCTGACATTAATTTTATGAGTAATACTGTAATTTTTAAGTGGGGCAATTGACCATTATAGAAGTTTTAGAATTTGAACAATTTCAAATAGCAACTTGTAACATGAGGATTTAAAGCATGGTCTATCAAAATTCAAAACCAAATCTTAAAAAGCAATTCTCTTTATAGTGTAGGAATACTTTATACTATGAATTGAATTGTATCCTCCCAAAAAGATACATTGAAAATCTCATCCCTGAATTTGTGAATGTGACCTTGTTTGAAAATAAGGATTTTCATTGAGAAGTTATCAGTCGAGTTGTGGAACAGAATGGGCCCTGTCTTGATTCCTTCTGAATGATGTATTTTAAAAGAAGAAAACAGTCACAGACAGAAATAGTTAGCTGAGGTTGCCAGAAGTCAACAGAAGCTGGGAGAAGGGCCTGGAACAGTTTTACTCAAAGCTCTCAGAAGGAATCAGCACGGCTGATACACAGATTGTATTTCTGCCTCCAAATCTGAGACAATAAACTTCTGTTATTAAAGCCAATCACTTGTCATGCTTTACATATGACAACCGCGAGAAACTAAGACACATTGTATGACATATTCACTGTATAACATACTTTCTAAATTTTGTAATTTTAAAAGAAAAAAAATCCTTAATTTTTCCCACAAAATATTCACACACTTTTTTTCCTTTTAGTTTTTGTTCTTAGTAAGATACAAAACTTAAGCATAATAATGATATAACATGATTAGAATAAATTATTAGCTTGGAGTGAGGACACTGAATTAGTGAGGACACTGAATTTTGACCCTCATCAAGAATCTGCTATACACTCAACGTAGGTAATGAGATCAAAATGTTATTACAGGTTGTCCATTTGTTTCTATTGGGAAATCATCTTCAGTTTGCCATCACTTTCAGTTATGTAATTTCAAAGACGAAAAACAAAGATCCAGAAAGATTGAGAATTTTTTTTCCCCCTCAAGTTGAACCTTGGTATTTACTCAATTAAAATTCATTTCCTATTGTGCATTTCTGGATGTTTACAGCACAATCTACAGCAGTGTGCTGGCTTTAAAGGGTAAGAATGGGACTGCAAACCACAAGGTCAGTGGTTTGAGTCCATCAGCCTTTCCTCAGGAGAAAGATGAAGTTTTCTGCCTCTGCAAAGCTTTGCAGTCTCAGAAGCCCTTTACAGGGTCATTGAGTCAGAAGCAACTAGATGGCCCTTAATACCAACATAGCACAATCAATAGTGTAATTATCAGCACATGTTTGGAACACAATCATAACTAATATGTATACATCATAAATATTTCCATTTCGGTATAAACATTTTTTTAAAATGTAATGAATCTGAAATGGGTACCGTATCTATATTATTTCAAATTGTAAGTCCTTTGCCAGGACAGGAACCCCATTTTCCTCATGTATAAAACAAAATAGAAACAAAAATGTCGAGTTGATTTAGACTCATAGTGACCCATAGGTCAAAGTAGAACATTTCTCATTGGGTTTCCAAGGCTATAATTTTTGCAAAAGCAGACTGCCACATTTTCTCTCCCACAGAGCAGCTGGTGGGTTCAAACTGCTGACCTTTTGGTTAGCATCTGAGAGCGTAACCAATGTACCATAGGGCTCTTCTCATGTGTACAGTGTGAATATTATTAATAGTCATTGTACTCCACTGTAAAGATCAAATTGTAACTTGCAATTAATTATCTAATTTAAAAAAAACAAATAAACAAAACCCGACTGCTCTCTAGTCAATTCCAACTCATATCAAACCTGTATATGGTTTCCAGGCTGTGGATCAACACAGGAGCAGACAGTCTCCTTTCTTCTGTAGAGCAGAATGGTTTGGAAACAAAGACTTCGTGGTTCGCAGTCCCATGCCTAGTCCAGTGCCATAGGAATCCTTAATTAATTATTTAAGAATTCTATAATCAAATATTATGCTTAACAACCTGCTAATGAGACAATCATTCTCTTGTATGTACTAGTTTTATCATAGATTTTTACTAAAACTTGCAGAAAAATGTTGCTTTTAGGTTTCCACTTAATAGGTACTCCTTGTGTGGCACTGTAGGATAAGCACTGGATTGTGAACCAGAAGGAGGGCAGTTCAAACCCACCAGTTGCTCCTTGGAAGCCCTATATAGGGTTGCTATGAGTCAAAGCCATCTCTATGGCACTTAACAACAACAACAACACAATTACAAAGATACGTAGATGAATCTTCCATTAAAGTATTCATTAATGCTCAATTTGGGTTGCTTCTCAGAGCAGCACAATTTCCACAGTGCAGGCTTCTTAAACAAGGCATTAATGTGTCTGTGTACCCATAGTAAACCCTGAATCACTAATCACAAGGTTGGCAGTTCAAATCTACCAGCTGCTCCATAGGAGAAAGGTGAGTCTCTGTTCCTGTAAGGATTTACAATCTAAAAAAACCTATAAAGGGTTGCTATGAGTTGGAGTGGAGTCAAGTCGATGGCAGTGGGTTTTGTTTTGGTTTATGGTTCACCCCTAAAAAGAAGTTGACTTCTATGTTTATACTAGTGTTTTTCATCAGTATGAAAAATAATGTATTGCCTAAAGAGAATCTGAAGCATGAAAAGAAATTAGTTACTTTTTTAAGTTTAACAAGTTTTCTGATTCAAAGCAAAGAAATTGGTTTTAATTGGCGAGAATTACCAACAGATTCTTAAGATAATGCTAATAACCCTGTGTAGGGTTGCCAAGGAGCAGTTGGGGGGTTTGAACTGCTGACCTTATGGTTCCCAGTACAGTGCTGATCGTACAGAGCTACACCAGAAGTGCATCTGTGGCACTGAAGGATAAAGCACTTGAACTTCAAGGTTGGCCATACAAACCTACCAGTGGCTCCAAACCAACACAATGTTACTAACAAGAACAATGATATATTATACAAATAGTTGTTGTTGTTGTTAGTGCCTTGTGTCGGTTCCGAATCATAACAACCTTATAACCAATTTCCTACACTGTGTATCTTCGCAGGAACAGAAAGCCTCCTCTTTCTCTCACAGTACATCTGGTGGACTCAAACTGCCAACCTTG
>NW_006408581.1:8160165-8167726 GCF_000296735.1 Chrysochloris asiatica | reverse complement strand
AGAGAGAGAGAGAGATGCCTGGTGTGGCTCTGTGGATTAATGCACCAGACTGCAAAGCAATTTCAACTGCAAGGTCAATTTCTAACTCAAGCAATTTCTAACCAGGTTGTTGTTGTTCTTAGGTGCTGTCCAGGCAGTTCCAACTCATAACCACCCTCTACACAACAGGACAAACACTGCCCTTTCCTTGCCATCGTCACAATTGTTGTTATGCTTGAGCCCATTGTTGGTGCCATGGTGTGAATACATCTCATTAGGGATCTTCCTCATTTTCACTGATCCTCCACTTTACCAAACCTAATATCCTCCACCAGGGACTGGTACTTCTGATAATATATATACCTGAAGTATAAGAGACAAAATCTTACCATCCTTTCCTCCAAGGAGTCCTGTAGCTATACCTCTTTTAACAAGTTTTCCTAAAATGATTATGTTATAAATAATCAGAATCACTCTTTAAATATATAGTATCTCTAGAGACTTCGTGGTTCTGTCCTGGAAAATTTTCACTTTGTCTCCTAAATGTTTTGTGTGGACCATGATCTAAAGAGTATGTGCAATTTAAGTCTGCAGTTATTGTTAGGTGCTGACTAGTGTGTTATGACTCTTCAGTGACTTTATGCACAACAGAAAGAAATCAGATCCTGCATCAACCTCAAAATCTTTGTTACACTTGAGCCCATTGCTGCTACCACTGTGCCAATCCATCTCATTGGGGGGCTTTCTTCTTTTTCGCTGGCCCCTCACTTTACCAAGCATGATGTCCTTTTCTGGGGACTGGTCCCTCTGATAATATGTCTGAAATATGAGAGACAAAGTCTAATCATCCTAGCTTCTAAAGAGCATTCTGGCTGTACTTCTGATATAAGTCTTAATTTCTAAGACTATTGCACAAAATAATGACAATTATTCTGAATATGACCTTAATTTAATTCAGAGGTCGTGAAGACAGACATTAAACACGTCATTTTTCCCTATCTCAAATTAAAACTCATAAAAGCATTCCTTATCATAACCGTAAACCAAAAACATTAATTTCTATTACATTTTTCTTAATACTCTCAAGTATTTATTGATAATTTTCTTAAATTTTCTACAGTTCAATTAAAAAATGTTCCATTCCTGAATAATCATCATAATAAACTATATGAATATTCAACACTATATGTTCTTTATCCTGGTAATGCTATGATGAAACACAGCAAAAATATGATTTTTTTTTACATAGATAAGCATTTCATTTTTTGTAATGATATAATATTGTTGTTGTCATGGCTGTTGAGTTGATTCAGACTCATAGCAAGCCTGTATAGGATTTCCAGGGAGTGGCTGTGGGTTTGAACCACGTACCTTACAGTTAGCAGTCCAGCACTTACCTTTCAGCACACCAGAACTCCTATGATAGTATTGTCTGTATTAGTCAGACTGATTCTCACAAGGGAACAACTTAAAATCCTTGTGTAAAATCTATATATTATAAATAAAGTTTTGGGTTCTTTTTCTTAATGCACTGGAAATTGTTCACAAAACCAAAAAAAAATCAAACTGACTGTGGACATGTTGATTCCAGCCCAGTGTGATCCTAAAGAGCTCAGTAGAGCTGGTAAAGGCTCTACATCTTTACTGAGGCAGACTGCCTCATCTTTCTTCCTGGGAGTATTTGGTGGGTTGAAACCACCAACTTTTCAATTAGCAGCCCAATCCTTACCTCACTGTGCTACCAGACTCCTGGAAATACCTACAAGCTGACAGAAAAGAGCAGATCAACCTTGAGACAATTCTCAATTTTGTGGCTTTTTCATGCTTAGACCCTTTAGTGGGTCTCCCAGGAAAATTGAAAATCAAGCAAAAAAAACCTGTTAAATTAATGGCTTGAAAAGCCTGATCATAGTGTCTGTGGATTCCAGAATGTTTGAAAAGTGAGGTAAGAAATCCTAGAAAGGAGGCAGTTGCCAGAAGAGAAACAGCAAGTTTAGGTATAATGTTGTCAGAAAACTGGCTATGTCCTGAGATGAGTATGCTTTGAGAAAAAACAGTGGACTCAGCAGAAGGCCATGTTGGAAGGTTAAACAAATCAATGGTGAGGTTCTCTGGTCTTCATCACAAATGACACAGAGTGTGAGTGCAACCAACTTTTCTGTGTGTTTGAATAAAATCAACATTATTTACAAGATAACAAAAAATACAGAGTCTGTGTACTAAAAATTATCCACATTGTCTACTACATAGCCAAACTATTTTACAAGGAAAAAAAAAACAAAAACAGAAAATGTGATACATTGTCTAATACAAAAAACATAAAAACGACACTTAAAATGAACCAAGTATTAGAATTGGTAGTGAATAAAACAGCTGCTATGTGAATCGAAACCGACTCGACAACAGAAAATCACCAACCACCATATATATTATAAATATAGTCCAGATTTAAGAAAAAGTAGTAAAAATGAATCCGAAAATATGCAATATCAGTGTAGGAATGAAGAATAGAACTAAAAGCCAAATACAAATTTTTATACTGAACTAAAAATTTTCTGATGTTCTTAACAGCAGAATGGTTGTTAGATACAAATTTGTCAATGACTTTAAAGACAAATCAATTCAAAAGAATAATATATAAACTAAATAATAATAGAAAAAGTAATAATGTCAATGACTTATGGACAAATATCTATCACTGTAAAATGTATGTAATTGGAGTTGTAGAAAAAGAGAAGAATGAAGTAGAAAAAATATTTGAAGAAACAATGGTTTAAAACAACACTAAACTTAAAACAAGTGTCTCAGGGAACTCAGTACTGTATAAATTAAAAACAAAAACTAAGTAAGCCAAAATCAGAAATACACACAGAAAGAAACTATTTAAAACCAAACATATAAAACATCTGGGAAGCACATTGAGAACAACAGCTGAGAAAGTTAGAGAAAATAATTAAAACAATTGACTTGTTATTGAGTTGGTTCTGACTCATAGTGACCCTGTAAAAGGTTTCCAAGGAGAGGCTAGTGGATTTGAACTGACTGTTTTTTGGTTAGCACTCCATCTCTTATCCTGAAGTACCACACTAGGACTTATTGTTGTTATTAAGTGCCATTGAGTTGGTTCTGACTTATACCAACACTGTATAGGGTTCCCGAGGAGCAACTGGTGAGCTTCAACCACTGATCTTGCGGTTTCAAAGCGAATTTGCAATCCAGTGTATTAACCCACAGTGCCACACCAGGACTCCAGGACTCGTAGAAACAAGAAATAATGGATAACACCATTAAATTGCTTAAAGTTAATGAAAAGGCCAGCTCATTATTATAAAGAGGCAAAAAAAAAAAAAAAATTTTTTTTCACAAAAAAAATAAACATTCTCTGATGGTTAAAAACAGAAAGCACTGAAATTCCTAACTGGAGAGTTATTCTTGTTGAATATCATCGAGTTAGTTTTGACTCGTTCATAGTGACCCTATGAATATAGGATTTCTGAGACTTTTTAAATCTTGCTCATCATCCTGCTGTGGAGCATCTTCCACCAACCTTGTGATCCACCGACCAGTGCTCATCCTATGGAGCCCCTAGAAGGTTGTTGTTTGTTGTCAGGTGCCATCGAGTTAGAACCGACTCATAGCGACCCCATGCACAGCAGAACGAAACAATGCCCGATCCTGGGCCAACCTCACTAACCGCTGCCACACTTGAGTCCATCAATGCTGCCACCTGGCCAATCCATCTCTTTGCGAGGGGGTCTTCTTTTTCTCTGACCCTCCATGTAGAGACATATTAACTTGGGAGAATTGGAATGCAGTATATAATAAAAGGGAGAGCAGCAAAAAATGTGAAGGCAAAGGAAGACATTGGAAGGGACACAAAAGTAAAAGGCCGCAGAAGTATATACTATTATACACACAAATCTGCAATAATAGCCTTCTCTGTGAAAGGATGACTAGATAGATACTCAAGATGAACAGATGTGGGAAAGAGTATTGGACTGTAGTCACAAATATACCGGTGGGATGGAGAGGACAGGGTAGGTGGGAAGAGGTTTCAAAAAATACATGGAAAAATTCTGTTATCTTTTCAATTCAATTTTGTCATGAATTTTTGATGTCTCCTTGTATATATGTTTGACAGAGTACATTTCTACACATGTATTTACTTATGTTACAAATATAGCCATGAATATAATAAAACATCCACCACTCATCTATGACTTTGTTGTTGCTGAAAGCTATGCCACCAGTATTTTAAATACCAGCAGGATCACACAAGATGAACAGGTTTCAGCTAAGTTTCCACAGTAAGATAAACTGTTGTTAAGTGGCGTCAAGTTGGTACCTACTCATAGCGACCTTCTATAAGGTTTCCGAGGAGCAGCCGGTGAGCTTGAACCACCTACCCTGCATTTCAAAGTCACCTTGCAGTCCAGCATATTAACTCACGGAACCACACCAGGAGTAGGAAGAAGGATAATTAGACTACTTCTCAGTTTTACCTACTGAACTTCTTCCTTCAGTGCCATTGGTTCTTAATAAGATATTATCTCTAGAAATGGTTGAATATTGATCATTTTTGTACAGTGAATCTGAGTATGCTTTGCATCTTCTTTTGATGCTTTCCACATCATTTAATATTTTGCCCATAGAATCCTTCAGTATTGCAAGTTGATGCTTAAATTTTGTCTTCAGTTCTATCAGCTTGAGAACCTCTGAACCTGTTCTTCCCTTTTGGTTTTCTCAAACTAGGATTTTTGTATATTTCATTATAATGCTTTATTTTGCCTTCTCAAGCTCCCTTTTGAAATTTCCTGTTCAGCTGTTTTACTTCCTCGTTTCTTCTATTCACTTTAACATATTTAGCTAGAGAGCAAGTTTCAGAGTTTATTCTAACATTCACTTTGATCTTTTCATCTGCTCAGTTTTGGGCCAATCTCACAATCATTGTTAACCTTGAGCCCATTGCTGCTGCCACTGTGTCAATCCTTCTTGATGTAGGTCTTTTTCTTCTTTGCTGACCCTCCACTTTACCTAGTATAATGTCCTTTTCAAGGGATTGGTCCCTCCAAATAATATGTACAGTGTATGCGAGACCAAGTCTTGCCATCAGACTTCTAAGGAGCATTATGGCTGTACTTCTTCTAATATAGCTCTATCTGTTTGTTCTTCTAGCAGTCCATGGTACTTTTAATATTCTTCTCCAACATCATAACTCAAATTCTTCTTATATCTTCCTTATTCATTGTTCAGTCTTCACATGCATATGAAACTATTATATGCATATGAAATACTTACTGATAAAGACAAAAATCCGTAGCCTTCAGCATGGCTTGTAAGGAAATTTTTGCAAAGAAAACAAAAATCCTTACCACTGGTCCAAAACAGTGAATAGTAGAAACATCTCATAACATAGATGAACCTGGAGAACATTATGCTGAGTGAGATTAGTCAATCACAAAAGAACACATATTACATGAGCTCACTATTGCAAAGGACTTCATTTTTCTTGGATCAACTATCAACACTCATGGAGGCAGAGGTCAAGAAATCAAATGATTATTGCATTAGACAAATTTGCTGCACAAGAGCTTTTGAAAGTTTTGAAGAGCAAAGATGTCAGCTTGAGGGCTAAGGTGTGCCTGGCCCAAGCCATGGTATATTTTCATTAACCTCATATGCATGTGAAAGCTGGACAGTGAATAAGGAAGATCATAGAAGAATTGATGCTTTTGAGTCAGAGTGTTAGAGGAGAATATTGAAAGTGTCATGGACTGCCAAAAGAACCAACATATCTGTGTTGGAAGAAATACAGAGTGCTGCTCATTGGAGGCCAGGATGGCCAAAATTTGTTTCTCATACTTTGGACATATTGTTACTAGGAACTAGTTGCTGGAGAAGGATATCATGTTTGATAAGGTGGAGAGTCAGAGAAAAATAGGAAGATCCCCAACGAGATGGATTGGCCTAGTGGCAACATCAATGGGCTCAAGCATGGCAACAATTGTGAGGTTGGTCCAGGACAGAGTAGTATTTCATTCTGTTGTGCACAGGGTCACTATGAGTCAGTCCTGACTCAATGGCACCTAACAACAACTATTACAAAAAGTTAAGAAAAAATTTTCATTCTAAAAGAAGCATTCTATGACAATTACCAGTGGTGCAAGAGAAGAGAGGGTAAAAGAAATCTATCTGGAGTTAAAATAGATATTATAATCAGCGAACAAAGATATTAAAACCATAACTATATAAAAAATGAATAACAGCGTAATTTTATAGTTAAGAAGTTAGGATTCAATATCAGAGACCCAAGTTGTATTTTTTCATTTGTTTTAATTTTGTTTTATTTGTATGTTTGTGAGTCTTCGTACTTGTGGGCCTTGTGAACTTGAATAATTGATTAATAAATTGAAAAAAGATGCTTTGGATAGCAACGTCATATTAAGTAAATTCACAGTAACACATATGTGCAGTCACGTTGGCTCCGACTCATAGTGATCCTATGCACACCAGAATGAAATACTGCCTGGTTCAGTGCCATCCTCAAACTTATTATTTTGTTTGAATCCATTGTTGCAGTCACCATATCAATCCATATCTTGGGATCTTCCTTTTTTTCATTAATACTCTACTTTAATAAGCATAATGTTCCCCTCCAGGGACTAGTTCTGATATACATATGTTGCTGATAAATGTTGTTGAGTCAGTTCCAACTCATAGAAACCCTGTATAGGGTGAATGTTTATGGGAGCAGAAAGTCTCATCTTTCTCCCACAGAGCAGCTGGTGGGCTCAAGCCACTGAATTTGTGGTTTGCTATCCATTGTTTATCCTACAGAGCCACTGTGCTCCCATCCTTGATAGATATTATCAAATACAACTATAACTAATCTACAGACTTGGAAAATTCACTTTCTAGTGATTTCACATGTAGGGCTACTGAGGTTGCTAGGAAAAACAAATCTCCATATATTTACACAGTAATTGCATCATAGTTTAATGTAACTTTTCTGAAGGCTCAATTTAAGAGGAATTAGGCTGTAACAAAGAAGTGGTGGTGGTGGTGGTTGTGTTCCATAGAGTTAGTTCTGACTCATAGTAACCCTATATAGGATTTCCAAGCCTATAAATCTTGATGGGAGCAGAAAGCTTCATCTTTCTTCCACTGAGTAGTTTATGCATTTGAACCACTGGCCTTGTAGTTAGCAGTACAATTCAGAACTCATTACTCTATCAGGACTCCTGAAAAAGAAAGTATTCTTCAGAAAACAGTGCTTGAAATTAGTCTAAACTAGTGAGTGGTAATGAGAAATACCTGTGGTACTTAGATTCCCATACCCAATTTATTGAGCTAATTTGGAGAGATGAAGCCCAGAAACCCAATGAAGGGAATTCCTGATAGTTACCAGTTAGTGACCCCTGGGTGATGCAAATGGTTAACATGTGTTCCTGATAATGGGATAGATGGATAGATAGATAGATAGATAGATGATAGATAGATAGATAGATAGATAGATAGATAGATAGATAGATAGATAGATAGATAGATAGATAGAGATAGATAGATGATAGATAGATAGATA
>NW_006408581.1:8157747-8159935 GCF_000296735.1 Chrysochloris asiatica | reverse complement strand
AGATAGATAGATAGATAGATAGATAGATAGATAGATAGATAGATGATAGATGATAGATAGATAGATAGATAGATAGATAGATAGATAGATAGATATAGATAGATAGATAGGCAGGCATAGCTAGATCTTATATATTGCTGTTGTTAAGTGCTGTTGAGTTGCTTCCAATTCATAGTGACCCTGTATAGGGTTTCCAATGAATGGCTGGTGGGTTTGAACCACTGACCTTGGGGATCAAACCTACTTTATAATCCAATGCTTATCCTACAGCACCACACCAGGAGTCAAAAATTTACATAGAGAGTAACTATTGGTTGGTCCTTACTTGATTTTCCAGTTGTTGTTGTTGCTCTTGTTGCTGTGTACTATCAAGTCAGTTTCAACTCATAATGACCCTATACTGCTTTCAAGAGTGGCTGACAGTGATGGATTTGAAGTGCCAAATATAAGACTAACATCTTTAGGATAAGCACTGGACTGTTAACCTCAAATGCAGCAGTTCATGCCCAGCAGTCACCCTGGTAAGCCCTATACAGGGTTGCTATGGGTTGGAAGCAATTCCATGGCACTTAACAACAATAACAATGAGCAAATATAATTCACCTTATAATTTTTTGAAATGTTTTAAGAATTACATGATCATAATAATTGATGTGTAAAAGGCATTTGACAAAATATAACATACATTATCGATTAAACACACACACTCAGTAAAGTAAAAATATATGGGAAATCCCCTAACTTAATTAAGGGTATATACACAAAACCAACAGCCAACATTACTCTTAACAGAGAGAGACTAATAACATTCCTTTTATGAATGGGAACTAGACAAGGATGCCCTGTATCAGCACATCTATTCAATTTGGTTTTGCAACTCCTGGCCAGAACAACAATGTAAGAAAGACAAATAAAAGGTGTTCAAATTGATAAAGAAGAAGTAAAGTTTTCTATTTGCAGATATTATGATCCTATGCAAGAAAATACCTGAATAAGAAAACTACTGAAACAGAATTATAGATTTAAAAAAAGTAGCAGAGTAAGAGATCAACAAGGAAAATCCGTAAAATTCCTCTACACTAAAAATGGTAACTCTGAAAGGGGAATCGGAAATCAATACCATTCACAATGGTTGTTGTGGTGGTGTTCCGTGGCGTCATTTTTCAACTCAGAGTGACCCTGTATGGAGTTTCTGAGGCTGAAAATCTTCATGGGAACAGAAAGTCTCATCTTTCTTCTGTAGAATGGCTATAGTTTTGAACTGCTGACCCTGAGGTTAGCAGTCAGACTTGTAACCACTATACTACCAGAGCTCAGTACCATTCAAAATAACTATCCAAAAGATGAAGTACTTAGGAATAAATTTAATCAGGCCCACAAAAGAACTATACAAAATAAAGTCAAAACACAACTTCTAGAAATGAAAGAAACCTACATAAATGGAAACTATACCATGCTCAAAGATAAGAAAACTTAACATTGTGAAAATGTTAAGTACTATACAGAGCAATGTACAGCTATAAGGCAATCTCAAACCAGATTCCATCATCATTCTTTAAGAGAAGGAAAAACTAATCATCAACTTTAAAAAGAAAAGAAAAAGACCTCAGATAAGCAAAGTATTAAAGAACAAAGTAGGAGTCCTCATACTACCTAATCGGGAAACCTAGTATACAGCCATAGTACTCAAAGCAGCCTGCTATTGATACAATGACGAACACATAGACCAATGGAACAGAATTGAGAACCTATATAAGTAAGTCTACCCACCTATGGACAGATAACCTTAGACAAAGGATAAAAATTCATTAAATGAGGGAAAAAAAAAAGTCACTTTAACAAATGGTGCTGGTAAAACTGGGTTATTGTTAACTGCTGTCAAGTCGGTTCCAAATCACAGCAACCCCTGTATAGGGTTTTCTAGGAGAAGTTGGATATCCATAATAATGAAATAATATTATATAAAATGGGATCCATATTTCTCACTGTAGACAAAACTAACAACATGCATCAAAGACCTAGATGTAAAACCCAAACTATAAAGATCATCAAAGAAAATAGAGTAAAACATTGTTGCTGTTGTTAGACATCCTTGAATTAGTTCTGACTCATAGCAACCTTACGTACCACAGAAGGAAACACTGCTTAGATCCGCTATGAACACTCATGGAACAAGCAGTCAAGAAAT
>NW_006408581.1:8152520-8157522 GCF_000296735.1 Chrysochloris asiatica | reverse complement strand
GTACCACAGAAGGAAACACTGCTTAGATCCGCTATGAACACTCATGGAACAAGCAGTCAAGAAATCAAATGATGTATTTACATTAGACAAATCTGCTACACAAGACCTCCTTAAAGTATTAAACAGCAAAGATGTCAGTTTTAAGACTAAGGTGCACCTGAACCAAGCCATGATATTTTCAATCTCCTCATATGCCTGTAAATGTTGGACAATGAATAAGGAAAGCCAGAGAAGAATAGTGGTGTTGGTGAAGAATATTCAAAGTATCATGAACTGATTGAAGAACAAACAATTCTGTCTTGGCAGAAGTACAACCATAATGCTTCTTAGAAGCAAATATGACTAGACTTTGTCTCCTGTACTTGACATGTTGTCAGAAGGGACCACATCCTGGAGAGGACATTATGCTGGTTAAGTGGAGGGTCAAAAAAAAAGTAGAAGACCCACAACAAGATTGATCAACATGGTGACAGCAACAATGACTCAAACATAATAATTGTGAGACTGATGCCCAACTGGACAGTGTTTCATTCTGTTGTGCGTAAAGCAGCGATGACTCAGAACTGACCTGAGGGCATCTAATAACAACTGAAAGTTCATGGTACATTTAACATTCCTCACTCACACCATCAGTCAAAGGCATTTAATCTTCTGAAGTCTTATTTATTGTCCAGCTTTTGCATGCATATGAGGTAATTGAAAATGCTTGGGTCAGATGCACCTTAGTTGTCAAAGGGACATTGCTCTTTAACACCTTAAAAACATATTTTGCAGGAGATTTGTTCAATGGAATCAATATTTTTTTATTTTTATTTTTTGATAAATGGCCTTATATAGTGGATTCAAGTGAAATGAAATTTTTGACAACTTCAATCTTTTCTTGATATATCATGATGTTGTTTATTGATCCTCTTTAAGGATTTTTGTTTTCTTTACACTGTGGTGTGTTCCATTTCTGTGAGTTCATGCACTGGACTGCAAAGTCAGTTTGAACCACAAAGTCAGTGGTTCAAGCTCACATGTTGCTCCTTGGAAACACTGTACAGGATTGCTGTAAGTCAGTATCGACTCAAAGGCACTTAACAACAACCACAACGATCTTTAATCTTCATCAGTATGTAATTCAAGTCCTCTTCACTGTCAGCAAACAAGATTACTTTATCTGAAAATCTCAGATTGTTAATGAGCTTCTATCAATCCTGATGCCATGTTTTTCTTCTCATAGTCCAGTGTCCAGGATATTTTGTTCCACATCAAGATTGAATAAATATGGTGAAAATATACATCCATGAGCCACTCCTTTCATGATTATAAACCACTCAGTATCCCATTGTTCTGTCCAAAGAACTGTACTCTTGGTCTATGTGGAGGTTCCACAAAAGCATAATGTACAGGTTCTACATAAGGTTCCACAGGAATTTTCATTCTTCACAATGTTTTCCATAGTTTCTGATTATCCACAGAGTCAGATGACTTTGCATAGTCAATGAAATACATGCAAACATCTTTCTTGTATTCTTTACTTTCAGTCAAGTTATAATTTGATACCAGATATGATATCCTTTTCCATATCATTTTCTTAATCCGGCTTGAATTTCTGGCAGTTCCCTGTCAAATGCACTACTATAACTGTTTTTGTTTTTTTAATTAACTTCAGCAAAACTCTCCTTGTTTGTGATATTGGCACTGCTTGATAATTCTTACATTTTGTTGGATTACCTTTCTTTGTAATGTGCACAAATATGATTGTCTTCCACTTGGTTGGTCAGGTAGCGCTTCCAAGTTTCTTGATATAGATAAGTAAGCATCTGTTATGCTGCATTAGTTTTTAGAAACATTTCAATTGGTATTCCATCAAACACTGTTGCCTTGCTTTTTGCCAATGCCTTCAATGCAGCTGGGACTTCTTTCAATATCATAAATTCTTGATCATATACTACCTACTGAAATGGTTGGACATTGACCAATTCTTTGTGGTAGAGTGATGCTTTTTATTCCTCCCATTTTCTTTTGATTCTTCCTACATGGTTCTATATTTTGCCCTCTTGCTTCAATATTGCAAGATAAGCCTTGAATTTTTTGTTCAGTTCTTCCAGCTTGAGAAATGGTGAGCGTGGTCTTCACTTTTGGCTTTGTAATGCCAAGTTTGTGCACATTTCATAATACTTGACTTTGTCTTTTCAATCCATCTTTTGAAATTTTCTGTTAGCCATTTTACTTCATCATTTCTTCCAGTTGCTTTAGCTTTTCTATTTTCTAGAGACAGTTTTAAAATGTCTTCCAACATCCACTTTGGTCTTTTCTTTCTATCCTGTCTTTTTTGCTTTCTTCATATATGATTTTCCTAATAACATTTTACAACTCATCTGATTTTCATTCATCAGTGTCCTATTTATTACATTTATTTTTAAGATAATTTCTAAATTTAGATCACCTTAGGAAATACTCAAGGTCGTATTTTGACAGTCATGGATTTGTCTTAATTTTCTTCAACCTTGTTCTGACGGATGAAATTGAACTTCTGCATTGTATCTTTCCACAAACGTCATCAATTTGATTCCTGTGTATTCCATCTGATAAGTCCATATGTATAGTTAGCATTGTTGAAGAAACATATTTGCAATGAGTAAGTTATTGGTCTTTCAACATTTTGTCATACAATCTCAGCATTGCTTCTGTCACCAAGGCCATATTGTTCAACTGTTGATCTGTCTTCTTTAGTTTTCAACTTTTACAAACCAAACACCAATAATTATCAGTGTATCTTAATTGCATGTTTCATCATTTTCAGACTGCTGAAGTTCATAAAAAGCTTAAATTTCATCTTTGGCATTTAGCGATTGATGTGTAAATTTGAATGGTATTCCTTATTAACTGGTCTTTTAGGCATATGGATATTATCCTATCAATGGCAGATATGTACTTTAGGATACATCATATCCTTTTCGGAAAAAAGTCTTTTCTGTTTCATTTGTTATTTCAAATGTAGCAGACCATATCATTGCCTGATTCAAATGGAAGATACCAGTCCATTTCAACTCACTGATGTCTGCAGTTTTAATCTTATGTGTTTCATTTTATTTTGACAACTTCCAACTTTACGAGATTTATATTTTGCAATTCTGTATTCCAGTTATTAGTGGATGTTTACATCTGGTGTGTTTTGGTTGTTTGTTTACTTTGTGAGTTATAGTACATCAGCAACTGCAGGTTTTGAAAGCTCTGCTTCATTTAATTCATTAATATAGAATCCACTTTGAAGAGACATCTCTTGCTCATTTGTATTTTGAATGCTTCCAATCTAAAGGGCTCATCTTCTGACTTTATATCAGAGTGCTCACTATTATTCATAAGGTTTTCAATGGTCAATTTTTTCAGCAGTGGATCGCTGTATCCTGCCTCCTAGTCTTTCTTAGTTTGGAAGCTCTGTTGAAACCAGTCCACCATGGTAGACTGTGCTAGTATCTGAAATACCTGCAGTGTAGTATTCAGCAGCACAGCAAACACGCAAGCAGCACAATTTGACATACTGATAGACAAGTGGTGGAATATGCCACGTATTGCCAGAAAGCAAGCAAATACATCTTGAAAGAAGTACAGCTGGAATGCTCCTAAGAGGAAGAATGCTGAAACTTCATCTTGCATCATTAGGACATGTTATCAGGAATGACTAGTTCCTGCAGAAGGACACCATACTTGCTAAAGTAGAGTGTCAGCAAGAAAGTGGAAGACCCTAAATGAGAGAGATTGAAATAGGGATTGCAACAGCAAACTCAAATATAGCAACTATTGTGAAGATGGCACAGGACTGAACAGCTTTCTTACTGTTGTACATGAATTACTGTGAGTTAGAACCAACAGACTGACACCAAACAATAACAAGATTCCAGTTTAACAAATTGGAAAAAAGAAAACTAGTAAATGTAGAAAAGCAATGAAGGTAGGTGTGAAATTAACTAAGAAGAAAACAGGTAAACAATAGAGCAAAATACATTTTTGAAATGATTAATACAATTGGCAAATCCTTAAAAATTGATTGAAAAAATAAGAAAAATAAACTGCACATATCAGAAATGGAAGGGAGCATATTGGTACACAAAACCTTGCGTGTGATTAATATGTCTGGGGTGAAAATAAAGATCCATTTATTTTGAGCCACAATGTGTGACTTATATATATAGCAAAGATGTAATTATGCATTTAAAATTGTATTTCAAAGAAATTAATCTGAAAGTTTCTAAACAGTTCTGTGTCAGTCTGGATAACTAAATGAAATTAGTCTGGGTCACATTTGCTAGCATTTCCATCAACTACATAATGATTGATTAAACTGCTACTGAGATGCCACATGATACAGTTTATGAAATCAAAATCAGTCAGTTTTGGAGCTCATAATAATGAGCAATGTTAATTGTCTTGGACAAATCAATCTGCAGCACATTGGTCACTTCACAACATGAGCCAACAAAACCAAAGCAGAATTAATAGGTAGTTATACTAAACAAGGGCCAGCATAACTCAGGAATCACATAGAATTAACATCAAGGGAGGAAATGAGCTAGGAAGTATCTGGTGGATATGGTCATAACAATAATCAGGTTCTTCCATTGAGCAGGAATTTTTAAGTAATCAGAGTACAAGGCTATGGCTATTTAAGCAGGAGTGAGTTAAAAGGAAAGTCAAGAAACAAAACTCCTAATTGATGCCTTAACTTACTCTCTACTTGGTGTATGATATTTGCCCTTGAGTTCCAGGATCCAGCGACCCTATGGACAACTAACGACTGTAATCCAACAGGTTGTTGTTGTTGTTGTTGTTAGGTGCCATAGAGTCAGTACCAACCCATAGTGACCTTAGGCAGAGCACAATTAAACACTGCACAATCCTGGACCAATATCACTATTGATGCCACGCTTGAGTACATCGACGCTGCCACTAAGCCAATCAATCTTGTTGGGGGTCTTCCTCTTTTTATCTGACCCTCCACCTTACCAAACATGAT
>NW_006408581.1:8148110-8150138 GCF_000296735.1 Chrysochloris asiatica | reverse complement strand
TTTAGTTTCAGAGTGTGCAAGGGAAGGTAGAGTTGAATAGTTTTCATCTTGTCTAGATGGGTCTGGTGAAAAGAGATGGGGATCAGATTCTATGATTCTATAATGAGTAGCTGTTATCATGACTAATTGCAACTGTCATAACTGTAAAGATGGTAGTTTTGTAACGAAAACGAAGGAGTAGTTAATCTTACAGTCCAGAAACAGAAGACCCCAGGACCATCAATTGAGAAGAGCATGAGCAGAATATGGGACCCTATCTGGAGAAGCAGTGACACCAGAGATGTGGTAGACATGAGGACATGGATACAAAGATCAACTGAGGACTCTAGACTCATGGAAAGAGAGGGACTGAGTGCTGGAAGCCAGGAGGCAAGCTTGCAGAATGTGTCCTTTGGTTGTTCAAAATGATTATATATTCCAGAGTATTTTTGTGTACATTGCCCCTCCCCCCAAAAAACAAAAGGACATGATACAGAGGAAGAAGTCAGCAATATTTAATCCCACTCTACTGATAGTGGAGAAAATAAACAGTATTATTTGATTTAAACATCCCGATTAAACCATCTATGAGACAATAGTACTCAACCTCAAAATTGGTGGTTAAAACCCACCAACTGCTCCTTGGAAACTCTATGAGTCAAAACTGACTTGGCGACATTTAAAGGCAACAATTCTGACCTGAAGTCAATCAGTTTTGCCATCTCCCTACACTCCTCCCCTCCATCCACAGGACATCAGACCACAGATGCAGGATGATGGGCGATTGGGCAAGTAAGGATCTTTACATTTAACTAACTTTAATGTAAAGTTGATGACTAACTTTAGTTTCAATGCACTGTTGACAGCATTCAAAATGAACTGTAAGACTGGCTAGAGGTTCTTTCATGTGTTCTCAAAAGTTTGAGGTAGAACCATGTGTAATGGACTGTCAAAAAAAAAAAAACAGTGATAAAATTGGGCCTACTGTCAGACACTGTGATCCAGGCCTGATGAAGATGAGCATAACTAGGAATACCTTACACAAGGGATGGAATTTATTGGAGAGTGTCGACAGCACAAACAGCATCCAGTTGGATAAGATAATTTTTCTTAGAGATCAGAGAAGGCAAAGGTTATACTAAACAAGGAACCAGACATTTTCTCATCACTACAAGAGTCTGAAATTATTTCATAAGAAAAGAGATACCACCTATCATAAGAGCTATCTAAATTTTATTAAAGGCCATATAATGTCTATTTTTGGAGTCCTGCTGTGGTATGTAGGATCAGCATTAAATTGGTAAGCACAGTGTTGGTAGTTCAAACCCACCAGCCACTCCTTGGAAACTCTATACAGGGTCACTTTGAATTGGAACCGACTCTATGGCATTTAACAACCACAAGCAGTGTGTATTTTAGGCATGCTATTCATGAAGTTTCTGTTACAAATACTCAACTGTGTTATTGAATTAAAGAAAGAAAGAAAGAAAGAAAGAAAGAAAGAAAGAAAGAAAGAAAGAAAGAAAGAAAGAAAGAAAGAAAGAAAGAAAGAAGAAAGAAAGAAAACCAGCTTTATATGTAATGAAAGGGTGTGGCTATATTTCAATAAAATTTATTTATAAAAATAGAAGATTGGCGAAGTGCTAATCGCTGTCCTAACCTAAAAGACTGAGGATTGTGTGTGTGTGTGTGTGTATGTGATTCAAATGAAAATTACTAAAGATCCTGTTTAAGTTATAAGATTTAATTAATATTAAACTAGATAGGACAGTTTCATTCCTCAACTCTGTACCTCATAAATACCTAGCAGATGGTGGTTCTGGAATAAACATTATAAAGCACATAAAGAAATTCCATGAGCTATTTTTGTTCTTGTTATTTAAGTATAAGTAGTTTTCTCATAAAAACAAGAGGATCATTTTTTTTTAGCATTAAAAAATACAAGTTACCAGTTTAAAAAATTTCAAGTTATTAGTCTTGGTATGGCACTGTGGGTTAATGCATTGGACTGCAAGGTTGGTTTGAACCGTGGTTTTTGCGAACTCACTG
>NW_006408581.1:8141030-8147105 GCF_000296735.1 Chrysochloris asiatica | reverse complement strand
TCTCTCTCTTTCTCTATCCCTTTCACCGCCAGATCTCCCTTCTTCGTGACACCCACACTTCCTTGTCGAGGCTGGACTCCGACATAGGACTTCAACAAGCAGCTTCCCAAGGCATTTTTTTCTTATGGAAAATTATAGAGAAGCCGGCAAAAACATGTGAGGATTCCTAAGGAATTGCTTTGGAACTGATTTACTGACTTCAATCTATATCTAATTGGCAAGAAAGCCATTTAGCTAGGCCAACATGAATGACATAGGAAAATATACTATGATCATAGCAGAAAAATAGTAAAAAATTTGCCATCTAGCTGATTTCAATACATAGTGGTCCTGTGGGTTAATGCACTGGACTGCAAAGTCAGTTTGAACCACAAGGTTGGTGGTTCAAGCTCACCAGTCTCCTCTGAACCCCTATACAGAGTCATTTGGGTCAGAACTGACTCGATGGCACTTAACATCAACAAGAAGGATATTGTAGAGTATTGCTCCTTAGAGTTTCTTAGACTGTCCTAGTGTGATGCTATAGGAAAAGCACTGGACGGCTAACCAGAAGCTCTGCAGCACAAACCCAACAATGACTTATCAGAAACCCTACACAAAGTCTCTTCGAGTGGAACTGACCCAACTACACTTAACAACAGAAACAGCAAATCTTGAAGGGAACCAACAAACTTAGCGGTGGGTATATACTGCTGACCTTGAATTTAGAAATTCAACACTTTTCTCACTATACCACTAGGGCTCTTTGACCATAGTAGAAGGCACTGAACAACAGCATGGATATATAATTCTATTGCAGGGAAAGATTACAGAATTGGGGGCGATAAAGCAATGAACCATTTTTTGAAATATAGATGACTTATTTCTTTTTTATTATTTATAATTCCTAGAATATAATTTTAAATGAGGAGCTATGTCTGTTTCACTCATAGCAAAAGCTAGTTTGTAGAACTGCATTGTGCAATTGTAAATCACTAGTTTCATAAGTCCAAGCAGTACCTGAAATAAGACAAGTAGAACTGATGCACTGAATATACATATAATATATATAATTATATGCACCTAAATGATATTGGAAGAAGTTCTGGTAGCGTAGTGGTTACGAATCGGGCTGCTAATCTCACGGTCAGTAGTTCGAAACTATCAGCTGTTCTGCAGGAGAAAGATGAGGCTTTCTGCTCCTGTAAAGATTTACAACTTCGGAAACCCTGTTTGTACAGGGTCGCTATGAGTCGGAACCAACTTCACAGCACATAGCACTAGCACAAATGATATTGGGTCCTGGTGTGATGCTATAAGTAAAGCACTGGACTCCAACCCCAAGATCAGTGGACCAAACCCAACAGCTGCTCTTATATAGAGTTTATATGAGTAAAATCAATTTGATGGCACCTAACAACAACCACAGAGTCTTGGTGTGCCGCTGTGGGTTTATGTGCCAGACCGCAACGCCATTTGAACTGCAAGGTTGGTGGTTCAAGCTCACTAGCTGTTCCTTGGAAATCCTATACAGGGTCACTATGGGTCAGAACCGACTCGATGGCACTTTGCAGCAACAACAACAACAACCACAAATGATATATAACTGTACATAGGATTTATACAACTATAATATAGTAAAGAGACTACATATATAATCATACAGTGGAAGCTGTAGATACAATTTTTAAAAGCACATTCTTATCAAATATTCATGGTATATTTAAAATTTTCTATTTATTAAGTAAAATAAATCTCAAAATATTACACACACGCAAATTTACATTAGATGGCTTTATCTTTAAGCAAGCAATTATAATTATAAATTGGCATAAAAAGAATTATCTATCCACCTTAAAAAAATTTGGGGGGAAATTTCCCAAAAAACACATGGGAAAAGAAGTGCTCAGAGTTGAAATGATAAGCTTTTGTGAGAAGACAACTGAGAATACAACAGAACTACAGGAAATGACACTACATAGCCCTCTAAGGAAATTTCTTTCTAAACTGAAAACGCATTAATTAAAAATAAGAAGTATTTCTGATCTCAATTGTGAATGGAGAACCCTTAGCCAGATGAGCTCGGTTTCTTCAGAAGTGAAGTGGGCCTGGTCATTCTGATTGTCTTCCTTCTAACCACCGTAATAATCATGGCTCAAGCAATGGCATCACATATTCGTATTCAAATTTAATTGAAAAATGCAAGGAATACACTGAAAAGAAGTTTATAAAAAGAATTTACTCATGACAGACTCAGAAATTAATAGACCATATTTTAAAAGGCAGAATTTTAATATCATACATATATATGTATACATACATATTTAAGCTGAACTAGAAAATATTTTGAAGTCATAGTAGACAAAATATGGAGTACTGTAAAAAAGCACTGGACTGCTAACTGCAAGATATGTGGTTCAAAACCACTTAGCCACTCCTCAGAAATTCTATACAGGGACAGGATGAGAACCAACATCACAACACTTAACAACAATAGCAGACAAAATGTGACAATCAATAAGCTACAAATGAAAATGAAAGCAAAAGCTTAGGAAGAGGAATTTGGGGAGGGGGTACTATAGAAGATGAAGTAGACATAACAGTAAAGAAAAAGGCTGAATTTAATATTTCATTTAGGATTTTTGTCACTTTAAAAAAAACTCAAACTAAGAGGGCTGTCCTGTGCATGGCACTCATATTGATTAAGTGAAAGCTACTTACTTTGTTTTCTGTCAAGTGATGATAGGCATATGGACAAATTCCATTATGAGAAATTAGATTTATTTTCCCATGAAATTGATTCTTGAGCCACTAGCTACAATGATGGAGTTGCTTCAAGAGAAGTCACATAGAAAATCTCCAGAATCTCTTGGGCCTAAGATCTCAGGACTCTTTCTAAAAATATGTTTGTTCACTTTAAGTTTTCAGTCACCCCAATAACTTTGTAATAAAATCTTTTTTTTTTTCACTCAGAGGAGTCAAGGCAACTAGTAGCTAGCAATATATATCTAGGGAGGGATGAGAAATATCAGATTGCAGAGTGAAATTGTTTCTTCTGATTTTTCTAAACATTTCAAAATAACAGAATGATAAGCTCCACTCTCAATAAATTCACTTCATTTAAAGAACAAACTTAGAAATTTTGTATGAACCTCCCTAAGGAATTATTTAGTGCTTGTAGGTTATAGGACTAAGCTTAGCAGGCAAAACCCATTTCTGTAAAAAAATAAAAACTTCACCAAAATAAATCCTCAGCTGAAGTCACCAAGTTTATACTTTTGTCTGATGAATGTTAGGACATTATTCTGAAAAGAATGGGAAATCAAATGGTATATATATCAGAGGATATATGAAGAGGCTTCAAAAAGTTCATAGAAAAATGGGATTAAATGATAATGGAATTTTCCCACAAACTTTTTGAAGTCCCTTCGTACAATATCAGAAAATTCTTTTCATTCTATTATTCTAAAATTGTTACCACAGCTCTGCCTCTACTGAAAGGCATAAACAATTTGTTGCATTCTTCAGCTCTTTTTTCACTGAACTTTTACTGGGATTATAACTCAATATGCCCCTCAGAGTGAAGCGAAATTTCCAGAAGGAAGAAAAAAGGTCACATTCAAAGGAGATTTATAAAACTGTGCAATTTTTTAAAAAATTAAGATTATTCAAACATAATTTTGAATATGCTTAGTGAAAGAGGCCAGGATATGTTTTTGGCCCTTTTTGTTGCTTTACGTGTGAAACTTTAGTGTATTTATATTTATATGTTGTCAAACTTGTAATGTACACACATGCAAAGACTCATGCACATGGATAATGATTCTGCACTCAGCACACTAGCCTAGAAAGACATATATTCTTTTTTCAGTTGATTAATGTAAATCTAATCTGAAGTCTGACCTATATTAGGTGACATTTGTTGTTGTTGTTAAGTGCCATTGAGTTGGCTCTAACTCATAGTAACCCTGTATTGGATTTCTGAGAAGCAGAAGGTAAGTTTTCATCTCCGACCTGGGGTGCCACATCAAGACTTGACAGGTTACAAAAAAGTTATCATAATGTAAAAGAAGGTTTAAAAAGTTTTGTTGGATTTGTTTTGCCATGTGTGGTCTCCCCACTCAGTCCAAGTTTGTATTCCTCCCCAGGTTCTGGAAGTCTCTTCAATTCTTGTTGTATATGGAATAGATTGATGAGGAGAGCATTAGAATCTGAAATTTTGCTGTTACCTCTTTCCTTTGAAAGTCTGGTGCTTCAATAGATACTGCGCACCTCAGAAGTGAAATGAGCATAATCATCGTGATACCATCAGTGTGTTGACAGGACTCATAGCCTAAAAAAAAAGAAAGATATGACATGCGGAATTCTCTAGCATTTAATTAATGGCTTTCCAGAAACAAAACTAGAAGAAAACCACTAGAATCTATTTAGGGTATGCAGCCAAAGTACTTAAAGGAAAGATTAACAAAGCTTTAACTTGATTTACCATACTAAAGATCCCAGAATTAATTTAGTTTACAATTACTTTAATATTTTTGATTCTGCAAGTGCAATCTGAGTCTCCAACAATTGACAAATTTCAGTGACTACTAGACTAAGATAGACTAGAAAGAAAGGCCTGGTAATTTACTTCTGAAAATTATCAAATGAAGAAACCATTTATTGTTATTGTTAAGTACCGTCAAGTCGATGCCGACTCATAGCAACACCACATCCTGGTGTAGTGCTATAGTATAAGCACTGGACCTCAAGGTCGGTAGTTCAAACTCTCAGCTACTACTAGAAACCCTGTACAGGGTCACTAGGAGTTGAAAACAACCCAATGACACTTCATAATAATAGTATAGTCCATGGTACTTTTAATATTCTTCTATAACACCGAAACTCAAATGTTTCATTTCTCTCTCTCTCTCTCCTGGTGTAGCACTGAAGGATGAACACTGGACAATTAACCACAAAGTCAGTGGTACAAACCCCCAGCTTCTCCTCAGAAACTGAACACAGGGTTTCTATGAGTCAGAACCGACTTGACAACAACTAAATATATATCTGAACTTAATAACTAAATACATATATAAACTTCACTAGTTTTGCTTCTAAGAGGACCTAATCTTAGACAAATTACTTACAAGGAAAACATATTCCACTATGGTAAACAAAAGCTACTAGAATGAATTTGTTTTACTGGCAGAAATATACTCTCAGAGCTGACTACAACACCACTCATCTGTCAGTTTTTCACACTATGGTGGTCTGTGAATTAATGTGGTTCTGGAAGCTATGCTACAGGTGTTTTAAACACCATTAGGATCACCCACAGTGGACAGGTTTTAGATGAGCTTCCAGACAAAGACAGACTAGGAAGAAGGAGAGACAAACTACTTTAGAATATTTAGTCATTGAAAATCTTATACTGTCAGATATAGTGCTGGAAAATGAGCCCCTCAGGTTGGAAGGCACTAAGATGCCACTGGGGAAGAGCTGCCTCCTCAAAGTAGAATTGGCCATGATGACATGAATGGAGTAAACCTCTTGGGAGTAAAGTCCTCATTTGCTAATGGGGCACAACTCAAAATGAATAAAAACAACTGCAAGCATCCATTAATAATTGCAACATTGAATATATGAAGTATGAATCTAGGAAACATGGAAATTGTCAAAAATTAACTGGAACACATAAATATGAATATCTTAGGAGGCATTACTAAGCTGAAATGGACTGCTATTGTTGTTGTTGTTAGGTGCCAATGAGTCAGTACTAACTCAGCGGCCCTATATACAACAGAACAAAACACTGCCCAGTCCTGTGCCAACCTCACAATTATTGCCACACTTGGGCCCATTGTTGCTGCCAGTTTGCAAATCCATCTCTCTGGGGGGTCTTCCTCTTTTTATTTGACCCTCCACCTTACCAAACATGATGCCCTTCACTAGAGACTGCTCCCTACTACTGTTTGTCTAAAGAATGAGAAACGGAGTTTCGCCATTCTGATCTCCAAGGAGCACTCTGGTTGCACCTCTTCAAACACAGATCTGTTTGTTCTTTTGGCAGCCATGGCACTTTTAATATTCTCCTACAACTCATAACTCAAAAAC
>NW_006408581.1:8130588-8135695 GCF_000296735.1 Chrysochloris asiatica | reverse complement strand
TCTTTTGATGTGCATAAGTTTTTAATTTGTAGTATGTCCCACTCATCTATTTTGTCTATTTTTGTTTGTGTGGTCTGAGAAAAATATTTAATGATGCAGAAAGAATCAAAAGAAAATGGAAGGAATACTCAAAGTCACTGTACCAAAAGGAAATGGTTGATATTCAACTGTTTCAAGAGTTAACATATGATCAAGAGCCAATGATACTGAAGGAAGAAATCCAAGGTGTATTAAAGGAACTGGCAAAGAACAAGGCACCAGGAATTGATGGAATAAAAATTGAAATCTTTCAAGAAAGTGAGTTGGCACTGAAGGCACTCACTCATCTATGCCAAGAAATTTGGAAGACAACTATCTGGCCAACCCATTGGAAGAGATCTGTGTTTGTGCCCATTCCAAAGAGAGGTGACCCAACGGAATGCAGAAATCATCAGACAATAGCTTTGATATCCCATGCGAGTAAAGTTTTACAAAAGTTAATACAACAATGTCTGCAAGCATACATTGACAGAGAACTTCCAGAGGTACAAACTAGATTCAGAAGAGGCAATGGAATGAGGGATATCATTGCTGATGTCCGATGGATCTTGCCTAATAAGAGAATACCAGAAAGATGTTTACCTGTGCTTTATTGACTACTCAAAGGCCTTGTATTGTGTGGATCATGACAATCTATGGACAATATTGTGAAGTATGAGTATTCCGGAACACTTAATAGTTGTCATGTGGAACCTGTACATAGACCAAGAGGTAGTTTTTTCAAACATAACATGGAGCCCTGAATGGTTTAAAATACCATGGCTTAGATCAGGCATACCTTAAACCTCAAACTTATATATATGCTCATGAATACTTTTAAAGAGGTCTTGTGCAACAAATTGACCTAATAGAATACATTGTTTGATTTCTTCATTAGCATTGATGGTTGATACAAGAAGAATGAAGTCTATTACAACTTTAATGTTTTCTCTATTTATCATGAAGCTGGCCTAGTTTTGGTTGATAATATGGAGTTATCCATAGTGTCTTTGACAGATTTAGTCAATCTGATTTCTGTGTATTCCATCTGGAAATGTCCCTTGCATAGGTATCTGTTATGTTGTTTAAAAAAGGTATTTGTAATGAAAAATCCATAGGAACAGAAAGCCTCATCATTCTCCCATGTAGTGACTGGCAGGCTCAAAGTTCAGGACTTCTGGTTATCATCATAGAAAAGTTAAAAAATCAAACTTACCTTTTAATACATGACAAGTCAGTAAGTCAAAATTTACTCTATTTTGGTGATGCCCATCGATGTTAGATCAAAGATTGGATTTCATGGTAAGCTGTTTTCAGGCTTAAATACTCCCAGATACATCATTTATAACAAAGCATCACCAGGAGGTTCACACAAATTTCAATACATCTGCTAAGCTCCTAAAATCGAAGAACATGTTCCAAAGGCACCTTATATGCCTCTTATTAACTATGCAAACAACTAGCCATGTATTTTTAATTCAATTAAAACACCAATATTCAGGGAAGAATGCAGTCATCTAGACTCGTCAAAATTCAGATATAATTCCAATTATTTCTGGAATTTTAAAATACTTTCAACTAATTTCATTGACTTAATATATTTATCATACACATATTTGAGATAGTTTGCTTTTGTTAATCAGACTGAATAAATGATAGAAGACAGTAGATAGATGAAATTTGTCTTTAAAAATGAGATGAAATTAAAATACTTAATGTATATCTATCCTGCATTTGTTGGAATGTGAGCAACTTAAGTTTTGTGCCACCTTTTTATGTCCTTTTACTAGGCAATTCATATTAACAAATTTTGCTTAATAATTTTAACTTATTGAAACAAGAAAAGCTATTTGCTATTTTCATAATTGCAAGATAAAGAAGATATTTTATGTTCAGCCTGGCACAATGATGGATTGTTTGGTGCTTGGTAAATAATAGTAAACATACGGCTGTTGATAAGTCAATGGAAGTGATAATGTGAAGAGCAACTTGAGACATATTCTCAAATAGTGAAACAGAAGGACGAGGAGACAGACATAACTAGTGTTGTCAAAAATCAAAAGTGGTTGAAAAAAGAATACATGAATAGGAAAATACAAAATTCATGTCATGTTGTATTCAATTAACTTCTTTTTGGATTAAAGAGAAAAATAAAACTATTCTTAAAAATGAGTATGTAAAATTATTTGAAAAGCAATCATCTTTTCCTATCTATCTCTTTATATTTTCAGGGAAAATTTCATGGAAAACTAATTTTCAATTCATAACAGAAATTATATTTAAGAAGTAAAAAGTTATTATAAGTATTTCAATGAGTTTTTGATTTCCTGAATTCAGAGAACGTGTAATATGCAATTCTTTGTATTTTATTTTTTTGGTTACTTTTGTAAAATTTCTGTGGGGAAGAGGCATAAAAACTTTAATGAAATTTAGAATAGTTATCCTGTTTCTAATTATTGTATAATGATTAGCATGCAAGCATGTTTCACTTAATTTTTTTCTCAATACAGTATTAAAGCAAGCTGTTTACTCTTAAAATGGAGTACTTCCATTAGTTCTTTCTTTGAAATCACAAAATCCTTAAGATCCTTTTACTTTTATCTTATAAATCATTATGAATGTTTCTTGTTCATAGTGTCAGCATGATTGTAGCACATCTGAGAAACTTAACTTTGTTCCATCTGGAGCATAACCTATTTTCCACCCACACGATGTAAAACTCATTAAACAAAACTCTTGAGTGTTGGAATTCTCTAACCTCTTGATTGTTTTCTCAAGCTGGTTTACAGTTCACCACCAAATCCACATATATATGATATCATTCACTTATTTTCTCAATGCAAATTAATTTGAAATTAAAGCTATGCTGAAATTTTCATAGTTTTCAAAGTCCTTATGTCTTTTATCTTTTATAGTTTACCACTCCAAGTAAGACTCCAAGGAAGCTTTGATTATGCTAACGTTGATCAAGTACAGGGTTAATATAAGGGGAAATTATAATCTCCCTTTTTAAAGATTATCTACTTATATAGCTCATTTAGTTTGTAGTGCAGTGTTTCTCCCACCTTGGTAATATAGTGCATACAAATGAGGTTTTATTGTTTAGATGCTTGTGATTTCTGATTCTCACTTACTGGAGAGTGGAGTATGTCCACTAAATAAATATTCAGTGTAGTGATTGAGGTTGGTTGTTGTGTACCACTGAGTCAGTTCCGACTCATAGAGACCCTGTATAGAGTTTCTGAGGCTGTAAATGTTTACAGAAGCAGAAAACCTCAACTTTCTCCCAAGAAGCTGCTGATAAATTCGAACTGCTGGTCTTGTGGTTAGCAGCCCAGCTCATAACCTATTGCACTGTAGAAAGCTCTTTTTTATACTATAGAATTTTTATCATTTATTTTTTCCTATCTGCCAATTAGTGGGTGACATCAGTACATTCACGTGTAACTATAAAATAAACTACACGATATTATAATTGCATATTATTTTATAGTTGCTAAATCCTGAGTTGGTTCCAATTCATCGCAACTGGTTTCCAAGGAACAGCTGGTGACTTTAAACCACCGACCTTGCAGTTCAAACTGACCTGATAGTACATTAATCTCTGCAAATATGACCATAGATTCGTTGCAATTATACAGAATAAAAATAACTGACATTAATTAATAACTATTATGTTTCTCATTTATTTGATTATAATTAATTTATCCATTTTGTTTATTAATCTATACAATATCAAAAATTTCCCCAATATATTCTTATTAGCATCCCTGAGGAAAATGGCGGTCAAAGAGCTTCAGCAATTCTTCCAAAGTTAAATAGTTGGTAATAGTTGATAATAGAGTCAGTATTTGAATATTGGCATTCTAAAACCAAATTTTATGGATTTAAGCATTATTAATTCTGCGGGGTGTTCGTTGCATCAGTCTGGAGGATGATTCTAATAGCCCTGGACATGACTCAAACACTTCCAGATAGTTCTACACATTGACTCTTGTTATACAGTATCCTGCTTTCATGGCTTTCCTCTCATAGCTTACCATCAATGGCTATTTTATCTCTCCTAAGTGACTTATTTCCTATTTTTTAAGTTCTTTAAAGTAAAAATGTTCCTGTATCCCCAGCATAGTGCTTGGAGTTTGGTATTTATTAACTCATTTTACCACCTGTATTGTAACATGAGAAACAAAATATACAAAAGAACAATGACCAGATAATAAAGAAGAAATAAAACATTAATCATTAATGACTGCACCAACCAGTCAGCTGGAAACCAAGGCAAAAACTCTGTACAAACTACACACACACACTCCGCCCCCGGCCAAATGGTCAGTAATTTCCAGTTTCCCTAATTTTTTCCCTACTTTCAAACTAAAACCAACCAGAGAAAAACATGAACACTCACCAAGTAAATCACATATAGATTACATCACTTGGAGTTATCCCACCTCCAACTTCCACAGGCCAACTACCTCTAATCAGAATCATTCTTTTTTTTTCCCTCTACAGAGCCTCCCACTCCTTTGCCTATCTGTGTTTCTTTGACAAACACAAACTAGGTGATTCCCGTCCTGTGTAACAAGCTCTCAATAAATATATTTGCTTCTCTTTTGGGTGGTCTCCATTTATTGCTACAAAAAGATGGCATATCTACTAAATGAGAGAGTGAAAAGACTGGCTGCTATGACGATGTTACTAATTCTGTGGGCCTGGATTTCTGCTGTTGTGGCTTCTTCCTCACAGTGAAGCAAACATTCGAATGCTCACTTATTGTTGTTGTTTTTTTTAATTAAAGTAATTAATATTCAAATTTTCTGTATACTCATTAATAGCTGTATTTTCTAAGACTATTTTCAGATTATATTCATAAAGTGCAATAAATGCTTTGTTGTTCATTAAACATTTCAAGTATATACTACTCAAAAATTGATGGTTTAATTATTAACCTGAACTAAAAATGATCAATATTTAAAATACCGGTGGCATAGCCCTCAGATATTTTCAATAACCTCATATGGATGCGAAAGCTGGACAGTGAATAAGGAAGATCGTAGAAGAATTGATGCCTTTGAGTTGTGGTGTTGGAGGA
>NW_006408581.1:8129296-8130488 GCF_000296735.1 Chrysochloris asiatica | reverse complement strand
TTTGACAACTTCAATCTTTTCTCCATTGATAATAATATTGCTTAATGGTCCAGTGGTGAAGATTTTTGTTTTCTTGACATTGAGATGTAATCCATACTGAAGGCTGTGCTCTTTGATCTTCATTAGTAAATATTTTAAGTCCTCTTCATTATCTGAAAGCAAAGTTGTATCATCTGCATATTGTAGGTTAATGACTCTTTCTCCAATCCTGATGCCATCCATGTTTTTCTTCATATAACCCAGCTTCTTGAATTATTTGCTCAGCATGTAGGTTGAATAAGTATGTTGTAAGAATAAAACCCTGCCATACACCTTTTTTAATTTTAAACCACTGAGTATTCCCATGCTCTGTTTGAACAACAACCTCTTGGTCCAGGTACAGATTCCTCATGAGCACAATTAAATGTTCTGGGATACTCATACTTCACAATGCTGTCCATAGCTTGTCATGATCCATACAATAAAAAGCCTTTGCATAGTCAATAAAACACATGTAAATATTTTTCTGGTATTCTCTGCTTTCAGCCAAGATCCATCAGACATCAGCAATGATAGCCATCATTCTACATCCTCTTCTGTATTCAGATTGAACCTCTGGAGGTTTTCTGTCAATGTATGCTTACAGCTTTTCTGTATTACCTTTAGTAAAACTTTACTTTCAGGGGATATCAAAGATATTGTCCCATGATTTCCACATTCCATTGGGTCACCTCTTTTTGAAATGGGCACAAACGTGGATTTCTTCCAATAGGTTGGCCAGATAGTTGTCTACCAAATTTCTTGGCATAGATGAGTGAGTGCTTCCTTTGCCACCTCACTTTCTTAAATGGTTTCAGTTTTTATTCTATCAATTCCTGGTACCTTGTTCTTTGCCAATTCCTTCAATGCACCTTGGGCTTCTTCCTTCAATATCATTGGCTCTTGATAATATGCTAACTCCTGAAATGATCAAACATCAACCATTTCATTTTGGCATAGTGACTCTGTGTATGCCTTCCATCTTCTTTTGATGCTTTCGGCATCATTCAACAATTTGCCCAGAAAATTCTTCCATAATAAAAGTCCAGGCTTGAATTTTTTTTACAGTTCCCTCAGCTTGAGAAATGCTGAGTGTGTTCTTCCCTTTTGGTTTTGGCCATTTTGAATCTGACAACCACATGGTTTACTGTGCTAGGAATGAGAAATTGAAGAA
>NW_006408581.1:8118256-8120776 GCF_000296735.1 Chrysochloris asiatica | reverse complement strand
TTATACTTTTAATATTCTCCTTCAACACAATAACTTAAATGCATCAATTCTTCTAAGGACATCTTATTCACTGTCTAACTTTCACACGCATATGATGTTATTTTAAATACCATGGGTTGGGTTAGGCACACTGAATCCTCAAACTGATATCTTTGCTCTTAAACACAAGAAGTCTTGTGCAGTAGATTCACCTAGTGTAACACGTCATTTGATTTCTTCACTACAGCTTCCATGAGTGTTAATTGTTGATCTGAGCAAAATGAAAGTCTTTGACAACTTCAACCTTTTCTTCATTTATATGGATATTGTTTATTGGTCTAGTGATGAGGATTTTTTTTTTTTTCTTTTCTTAACACTGAGATGCAATCCATATTGAAAATTGTGGTCTTTAATCTTCATCAGAAAGTATTTGAGGTTCTCTTAGCTTTCAGCCAGCAAGATTATATCATCTGCATATCGTAGGTTGTTAATGAGTCTTCCTCTATCTGGAGGCTACAATTTTCTTCATATAATCCAGATTGTCAGAGTATTTGCTCCGCATACATATTAAATAAGTATGGTGAAAGAATATAACCCTGACACATAGCTTTCCAAATTTTACACCATTAGTGAGCTGAAATGGACTGGTATTGGAATTTTTTTAATCTGACAATCATATGATTTACTATGCCGTGAATGACAATTAAAGAGGAATTATGTCACATCCAAAATGAGCATTTCAATCTCTATCTTGAAGTATAATGCTGTTTATGATAGCATAATATCCAAAAGTCTATAAGGAAGACCAGTTAATACCACTATTATTCAAATTTATAAACCAATTAATAAATTCTGTGATGATGAAATGGAATAATTGAGGAAGTCTTCCAACTTCTTTGGTCTGAAATTGATCAAACATGCAGCCAAATTTGTTGCTAATTGCTGATGATTGAAATGCAAATGTTAAAAACAAAGAGGCGATATCAGTATTTGGAAAATGAGACCTATTTAAAAATGATACTGGAGATCCCATGATAGAATTTTGCAAGACCAATGACTTACTCATTGCAAGTACTATTTTTAAACAACATAAAGGACAACTGTGCACATGGACCTTACCAGATGGAATACACAGAGATCAATTTGACTATATCTGTGGGAAAAGATAGTGGAAAAACTCCATATCATCAGCCAGAACAAGGCCAGGGCAGACTATGGAACAGACCAATGACTGTTCAGGCTGAAGCTAAAACAAATCAAAACAAGACCATGAAAGTCAAAATATGACCTTGAACATATTCCACCTGATTTAATGCATTAGACACTTATGTATAAAGATCATAAGAGCTGTGTATAACATCAAAACATCACACAGGAAGAAAACAAAAGGTCATTAGGAAGACAAGAAAGAAAAAGAGAAATATGGATATCAGAAGAGAACCTAAAACTTGCTTTCCAATGTAGAAATGCTAAAGCAAATGGAAGAAATTAGGATGTAAAAAAGCCAGACAGACCATTTTAAAAGGCAGTTCAAGGTTCAAAGCCAAGCATCATAATGAAATATGCAAAGACCTGAATAAGAAAAACAAAGTCAAAGAATAGGTTCAGCATTTTTAAGCTGAAAGAACTGGAGAAAACATTTAAGCCCTGACTACAATACTGAAGAATTCTATGGGCAAAAGATTGACTGATGTAGAAAGCATCAAAAGAAGATGCAAGGAATATATACAATCACGTACCAAAAATAAATGGTTGCTAGTCAACCATTTCAAGAGGAGGCATATGATCATGAGTCAATGGTACTGAAGGAAGAAGTCCAAGGTGAATTGAAGGCATCGACAAAGAACATGGCTCCAAGAATTGATGGAAAACAATTTGAAATTATTCTACAAACTGAGGTAGCACTGGAGACACTCAGTTATCTCTGCCAATAAATTTGGAAGGCAGATATATAATGCAGAAATCATCAGACAATCATTAAGATCACATGAAAATAAAATTTTGCTAAATAGTACATAGACAGGCAACTGCCAGAAACGCAAGCTATATTAAGAAGAGGACATGGAACAAGTGATAACATTGCTGATGTCAGGTTTGTCTTGGCTGAAAGCAGAGAATAACAGAAAGATGATTACCTGTGCTTTAATAATTATATAAAGGCTTTCAACTGTGTGGATCATGACAAACTATGGACAACATTGTGAAGAATGGGTATTCCAGAACACTTAACAGTACTCATGAGGAAACTTACATGGACAAATAGTCATTAGAACAGAAGAAGGGGGAATCAATTGATTTAAAATCAGGAAAAATGTGAGCCAAGTCTGCATTCTTTCACTAGTTATTTAATCTAGCTACTAAACAAATAATCCAATGTGCAGGATTATATGAAGAAGAATTTGGCAACAAGATTGAAGCAAGACTCACTAACCATCTGACATATGCAGATGATGCAACCTAGCTTGCTGAAACATAGGGAACTTAAAATGCTTTCTGATGAATGTCAAAGACCACAGCCTTCAGAATAGGTTACAACTCAAT
>NW_006408581.1:8101212-8114526 GCF_000296735.1 Chrysochloris asiatica | reverse complement strand
GGTAGTGAGGTTGGCCCAGGATTGGACATTGTTTCGTTCTGCTGTGCATGGGGTCGCTATGAGTCGATTCTGACTCGATGGCACCTGACAACAACAACAATCAATTTTCATGGAAACAGAAGCCAAGATTTCAAGTGACGTATTGTATTAGACAAGGAGCTCTGGTTGTGCAGTGGTTACAAGTTGGGCTGCTAGCCTCAAGGTCAGCAGTTCGACATTACCAGCTGTTCCATGGGAGAAAGATGAGGCTTTCTGCTCCTGTAAAAATTTATAGCCTTGGAAACCCTATGCAGGGTTGCTGAGTTAGAATGAATTTCACAGCACACCACCACCTCCATTGCATTAGAAAAGCCTGCTGCACAAGTCTGCTGCACAAGATATTTTTTTAAAGTGTTGAAGAGCAGAGATATCACTTCAAGGACTAAGTTGGGCATGACCCAAGCCATAGTATTTTTATTTGCCTCATGTGCATGTGAAAGTTGGACAATAAAAAGAAGACCATAGAAGACTTGATGCATTTTATTTATGGTGTTGGAGAAGAATATTAAAAATACGATTGACTACCAGAAGAATAAACAAATCTGTGCTAGAAAAGGTTCAGTCAGAACAGTTCTTAGAATCCAGGATGGCGAGTCTTCATCACTCATACTTTGGACATATTATCAGGAAAGACCAGTCCCTGGAGAAGTACATCATGCATGAAAAAATTGAGGACCAGAGAAAAAGAGAAAGACCCCCTCACAGGAGATGTATCAGCATAGTTGTAGTAGCAGTGGGCTCAAGCTAACAATGACTGGGAGGATAGTGCATGTCCTGGCAGCATTCCTTTCTGTTGTCCATAGGATCATTATGAATCAGAACCCACTGATTGGCATCTAACAACAATTTTAACTTAACTCTTTTGATATTTGAATACACATGCTACTACTGTCTATCAGCCAATGATACTTCAGAACAATGTATAAATATTGCATTAAGTAATAGTGTATAGAAGGAAACTTCAAAATATTAATGGAAAATTCTCATTGTCTTTTAATTCTATTTTCATGAACATTTTGAACCCCTCTTTTGAGTCTATTTTGAATCCGATATTTGCGAACTCTGATATATAAGACCAGATATACATGTTTGCCTTAATTAGTTTAAAAAACATATAGCTAACTGATTTTTGTGTTTCAATAAGAATAAATCAGTAGGTATGAATGCAGGGAATATAAAATAAAACAATGCTAAAATCTTCTTTGTAGAGTTTTAAAATTTTCTTGACCTTTATGCATTATAGTCATATTAACATTCACTGTTTTAAATTGTTGTCTTATTCTCTATATTACATCATAGATACGTATTTCTCATAGTCAACAGATTTTCAAAGTGTGGAGCGACTTCTTGTGGCTTTAAATCAACACTAACAAATGAAAATGATCATGAGTTCAGAGACAATCCACTCCTATTAAGTAAATCATGGAACTAGCCACATACTGGGTATTTTACATGTGTTAGCTCAAATGTGTAGCTGGAAATATATGGTGATATTTATTTGTAGAAAAAAATAATAATTTTATTATGAATGCCAATCTCTTAATATGAAACTTTTTCTTCATAATTTCACATTTTAGTGCTTATTTTTGGTATTAAAATGTTTGTTCCTGCATTATAAAGCTAGTTATGAAAATCAAATAGCTTTACATAAAAAACAAACAAACAAACAAAAAAAAACCCACTGTAATAAATATATTCATAATGCTTTCCAGGCTTTCTTTGCTAACAAACAAAGACCATGGGACATGTCTTGTTTCAGGAAATAAAAGTAACTTATCAGGGAAAGAAATACCCTATTAGAATTGAAATGCTTAGATTCCTTTGACATAGATGAAATTCAATGACAACTCTTTACTTCATTAAAACATAGTAGACACAGTAGGCTTACATGAAGAGTTGTTTAAAATCTTCCACTTTAGGGAAGATTTTAAACAAGTACAATTTAATGTGATAGGTTGGATTTATTCCAAGATACTGAAATGTTTGCCTTTTTTCTTTCTTCTGTCAAGTAGCTTGTTATATGTGAATTTTGTTTAGAGATATAATCATTGATGTTGCACTACAAAGTTATTGAGCAAGTAAGGAAAGTTGATATTTGTTCACTTTATTATATGTTGAAATTTATGACTTTGACTTTCAGATAATATTCTTACTGTGCTCCAGTAAAATTAAGTTTTAACTGAGCCTTCAGGGATCTGCACAGATATGCCTTCAGGGATCTACATAGATGTTATACACAAAAGGAATTGGGATGCTTGAGATATCACTTACAGAGGATTCTTGATGGCATTCAAAAGAGCCTATTGTCATTAAAAGCTGTTAAAAAGTGGGCAAGAACACTGAGGAAAGCAAAACAAGAGAATTATTCTCGAAGAAGGACTAAAAAAAAGAAAAGAAACATAGGAGATGGAATTTCTATTTTTATAGTATCATTACTTCCATCAATGTAAGAGGTAAATTCAATAAAAATTAAATTACATAATGACATTATTGTGAGAGTTAAAAACAAGATCATTGCAATTACATTGTTAAGTGCCATCCAATTGGTTCCAACTCATGATGACTCTGCATAGGGTTTACATGGATTGGACAGTGGGTTTGAACTGCCATCCTTTTTGTTAGCAGTCCAGTGTTTATCCTACAAAGACCCACACCAGAACTCCATTGCAATTATAGCCATGATTATTCTGATAAATTATTTATTAGACATTGAGAAAATGCTTAAATTTTAAATGAATTTCATATTTTAACAGCATCCATGTTACTCTGCTCAGATAAAAGTAAGCACATGCTGCTAAAAAGCAAATATCTTCATTTTAATCTCATTTCCAGAGACTAACTCAATATTAACCTGCAAAATAAGTCAAAATTATTAAAATAACATTTTGGAAAGATACAGTAAATTATGTTTTAGTATCTGATACTTCTAAAGAAAATATAGCCCTTGGTGTTTCCGTCTCTTTTTTGAAATAATAGGTTGCAGTGACTGGTGCATAGATTTCAGCTCTAATTATATGAGGGATGAATGCATTGAAAACAAAGTTCTAATTGGATTTAGTTATCCTGCTCAGTGGAAGTTTTATAAAATTTAAAGTTTTTAGTACACTTTTACCTATGTAAGTCAAAGACAATATAAAATTATCAATATAAAGGACTATACACTGATCAATTAATAATCAAAAGAACAATATTATATCTATGTTATATTATACATTAAATAAATCATTTGATAAAATATTAAATTTATGTTTAAATGTTTTTGATAATAGTACTGTATTCAAAAATTTACTTTAAGCAAGGGTAAGTAAAATCATAGAAACTTTTATTCAATACAAATATCAAATGTGAAGCTATTTTTTAAATTTTGTTTGTAGATATGTCTTCTATTTATGTCATTGTTTGATTTATACCATGTCAAAACTGCAGTTTTGCATCATTTGTTGCTGTTAAGTGACACCAAGTCGGTTCTGACTCCTAGAGACCCTATCTATTCACAACAGAACAAACACAAACAAATTCACGCTACCCGATCCTGCGCCATGCTCACAATTGCTTTAGGCTTGAACTCCTTGGGCTGCTACTGTGCCAATCTGTTTCACTGGGAGTCTTCCTCTTTTTCACTGACCCTCCACTATACTGAGCATTATGTCCTTCTCCAAAGTGTGGTTCCTTCTGAGTTTGATGTCCTTCTCCAAGGTGTTCTTTGAGTTTGGGGAACAAAAATAAGTCTGAAGGTGCTGTTGGGTGGATAGGGTAAGGTTTCCCAAGGAAATTCTTGCATTGCACTGTTGGGGTCCAGCCTTGATGGGGAAGTGTGTTTCACGATGTTGGGAGATCTGATAGGCGAAAGTTATAGCATAGAGACAAAGAGACAATACGGACACAAAGAGGCAGACACACAAGTATGATGCAAGCTGAGAGATAGGCTCATCTACCACCAACATTGCACACAAAACTAACTCTAGGTGGGATGTTTGGAGAGGCGAGAGAGAAAGAAACACTCAGAGACCAGAGTGGATGCAAGCTGACAGGCAGATAGTCCTGCTGGCAAGAATGCATGCAGAACTATGTCTACTCCAGTCTTTTATTCTCTTTCTTTAAGGAAGAGATCTTTACAGAAGAAGAATGGGATTATTCAGAAAAGACAATGCTTAATGATTCACAGAGACAATCTTTAAAATAAATTAAGCCAGTAATCCTTTCTTGCTACAGTCCCAGGAAAGGTGAGACTTTCCAAGAAGGCAGGGTTTCAAACATTTAGCTTTATTTGTTAAGCTAGTAATCCTTTCTTCCTTACTTCTGGAGCTCCAGGGAAGGTGAGAAACAGGTTTTAACCTTTCTAATGAAGGTGAGGTTTTGCCTCCACCTTCCTTTTCCTCATTCTGGGTTCCATATCCAAGTGCTACAATGTTTACTGTACCCTCAGGGGGAAGAAGAGCATCTGGATCAAACTGATTATACCCAAGGGCGGTCTGAGGGGGCTGCCACCATTGTCCTTTAAGCCAATACTCCCCAAATTTACCATTCCACCTTATTTACAAACCTTGAGTAGTTCTGCTCTAAAACCTTTTTTTCATAATCCCAATATACTTGTTCCTGTTCTCCTGAGTCATTTGAGGAAGCTTTCCTGCCTCAATCCCAGAGGGGGTTTCGGTCCCATTGTTGTACATGGACATCAAGAGCTCATGCTTCAAGTTAATATCAAACATAACTGAATAGTTAGATAGAGAGCAGTTCTGACATTCATCCCAGGTGGCTATAGCTTGTTCCTCATAAAGATTTGTTCCCAGGACCCCACGCTGCTAATACCTTCAAGGCAGTGACATGTACAGTGGAGCCATTAAAAGAGGCATTACGTACATTAACATTTTCCCAAAAGCTACAATTACCAGAGTTAGAAGCATAACGAACAAGTACAGAATGAACAATATTAAGACTAAAGAGAATTGCACAGAGGTAGCCATCCAGTGAGTTTGCAAAACCCTATGAACCTGGGACTTCAGGAGGTCACTTTCTTGGCCCTCAGGGTCCATGGTTTGCAATCTTGAGGAGGGCTCTGGAATTGAATTTTCATCCATCTTGTCACAGGGCCACAGCTTCTCAGTGCTTGCGTATGTCATCCCCGACAGTGCAGCCCTCATTGTCCTTTAAGAATAAGCAGGGGTATTGTGAAGATGGAAATTAATTCTTCAGTGCAACTTTGCTGGCCTTTTGCTGACTAGGTCAGTTTTCACATTTTCATGGAACTTTTTCCTAATAAGTTCCTGTGATCATCCTGTGTCTTTGAGAAAATTTACCAGGATTACTTCTTTGGAATGCCCCAAAACAGCTGTCATAACCGTCTGACTTGACTTCTCTGCCTTGGGTTTATCTGTCCCAGCAGATACCCTAAGACGTTACTGTTTGGATTGTAGCTTTTATATGAAGGTGCCTTAATGAGATTAAGACAAGTGTATTACAGATAGAAATTATCTGCAGCCATTCACTGTTCACAGAGACATGTTTAAATGTGTGTGTGTGTGTTTGTTGTTGTTTTTAAAAATAAACCAATACATGTCTAAACTGGGACCCTAATTGCCATAGTTATTAAATGTGACATTGTGGATTAATGCGTAGGACTGCAAAGTCAGTTTGAATCGCAAGGTTGGTGGTTCCAGCTCACCAGGCACTCATTGGAAACCTTATACAGGGTTGCTATGGGGTCAGAACTGACTTGACAGCACACAACAACAACAAAAGATAATTAATATGTGAGTCTTCTTTCTTGCCAAAGATTTTTTGCCACTACTATTTAAATCAAGCTTGATTTTTTTTTTCCTTTAACACTGAATGTTTTCATGGTGAACATAGAAAAACAAAAGCTTTGTCCTAATTGTCTAAAATAGTTTCAATCATATAAACATATTCATTTCCTCAATTTCACACATCTTAGCTCTAAAAATGACTGCAAGGGTCGTTGTGTGAGATTACTTACAACACCCAGATCATGAATATTTAAAAGCATGTTCTTAGTCTTTTGGACTTTCATTTACAATTATCTGTACAAATAAAACAAGTAATATTAATTGTTTTAGGCTTCAAAAAGCTCTTTTTCATATTATCATGATCAGAATGCAATATGAGCATTCCCTCTTTCCTGTAAACACTTCATTTCCTAAAATATAAACTTGTTTATTTGTACATGTCAAAATTATGTGACTTACAGCCTCATAGAAAGTCAAGAAGTTATAGTGAAAAGATAACTAGTTATGGAGAGTATAAATAGAACTCCGCTTCAATTCTGACTCTTCCTTTTAACAGCTGTGCGAACCTGGGCAAACAACTTAATGTTTCTGGCCCTTAATTTCCACATGTATAAATGGAGATAATACATAATCTTCTGTGTTATTTCCAAAGTAAATGCTGTGACATGATCAAAGCTTCAAACCCGGAACACATACATAGTGAGTACTTCATAATTATGAGTTATCACCTACTCCCTCCTACTTAGTAGATAGCAAGATCTTCTAACTTAAAACAGGATCTGTTTTGGTGTCAAGAAATCAATGTAGCGACACTTTTGGGAACGTATTATTCATTCATTTCATATTCATCATTGTGCACATGATAAATGTTTTTCTTATAGGCCTTAGGAGTCAAAGTAATATAATTATATATTTAAATTCCATAAATGAATCCGTTGGCCTAGGAAACTACAATGTTATTTGAATCAGTACATGAAAATGGAGCTACAACTTAACTATGGTAATTTTCCATGAAATCTGTGCAGGTGACCTCATTAAATATAAAAGGATACATTTAACTATTATTCTAGAGACTATTGGAATTGAAGCAAACTTTATAGGTCGATTTCAAGCTATTATTTTGCTGACTTTAATAAGAAGTAAAATAACCAAGATCACAGCAATATTCACATGCTCTGGGGTAAGCTCTGTACTACATTGGGAACCCTGCAAAATAAGTCAGAGACAGATTTTATTTGTTTAGGGTAAAAATAGGTGCATCAAGAATTTATAAACATTTTGCACCATTTCATAATCTAGTCATTGTTGTTGTTATACCTCTGAATCTGTCAGACTTAATACAACCTTGTATAGGCTTCCCAAGAAACAAATGACATTGTGGTTAGCAGTCCAGTGCTTAACCTATAGCACCACACCAGATTCCAATCTAGTATTTGCTGTTGCTGTTCAGTGGCATCAAGTTGGTTCCATCTCATAGCAAGAATTATAGGATTTTTGAGGAGTGGCCAGTGGGTTTGAACTACCAACTCTATGTTCAAATTAAACTTTTGGGTCCAGTGCTCATCCTATAATCTGTCTGTTTGTTGTACTGTGGTACCTTGTGAGTTGCTGTGATTCTAGAAGCTATGCCAAAGGTATTTTAAATACAAGCAGGGTATTTAATATAGTGGACAGGTTTCAGATGTCTTCTAGACAAAGACAGACTAGGAAGAAGGAGAGACAAACTACTTCCAAATATTTAGTCACTGAAAGCTTTATGAATAGCAGAGAAACACTATCAAATATAGTGCTGGAAAATGAGTCCCTTAGGTTGGAAGGCACTCAAAATGTGACTGGGAAAGAGCTGTCTCCTCAAAGTAGAGCTGACCATGATGCCACGAATGGAGAAAGCCATTGAGAGAAAAGCCCTTGGGACCTTCATTTGTTGATGGGGCACAACTCAAAATAAAGAGAAACAGCAATAAACACCCATTGATAACAGGAACGTGGACTGTATTGAAGTATGAATCTGGGAAAATTGGAAATTATCAAAAATGAAGTGAATGCATAAACATCAATAGCTTAGGTATTAGTGAGATGAAATGGACTGGTATTGGCCTTTTTTAATCTGACAACCACATGGTTTACTATGCTGAGGATGACAAATTGATGAAGAATCAAAAGCATTCATCATCAAAAAGAACATATGAAGATCAGTCATTAGATACAATATTGTCTGTGATAGTATAATATACATGTGCCTACAGAAAAGGCCTAAGGCACTCACTCATCTATGCCAAGAAATTTGGAAGACCACTATCTGGCCAACTGATAGAAAGAGATCCATATCTGTGCCCATTCCAAAGAGAAGTGACCCAACAGAATGCAGAAATCATCGGACAATATCTTTGATGTTCTATGCGAGTAAAGTTTTAGTAAAGGTAATACAGAAACGGCTGCATGCATACATTGACAGAAAATTTCCAGGGGTCCAAGCTAGACTAAGAAGAGGCCATGGAATGAGGGATACCACTGCTGATGCCCTATGGATCTTGGCTGAAAGCAGAGATTGCCAGAAAGATGTTTACCTGTGCTTCATCGATGTGTCACAGGTTGTTAATGAATCTTCCTTCAATGGGAAGAGTCATCTCCACTCATGTTCCCAGGACCAGATAACAACTTTGAATAATGTCAATGAAGTCAAGAAATTCATTCTTCTTGGATCAACTATCATCACTCATGGAAGCAGCAGTCAAATCAAATGACGTATTGCATTAGGCAAATCTGCTGCACAAGATGATAGTAATATTAAATTAAAGGGCTATGTTTCTGTGTAAATGAGGTACTACTTACAAATATTTTTACTTTAGAGTCACACAGTTTTCTGTGAGAATGAGCTTAAAGAACACTGAAGTTCATAATGGGATATATTTTTCGTAGGAAAGTCAGCCCTGCCTAAGATAAATCATCCAAGTTCATATGCTCTTTTCTTCCCTGAACATATTAATTTGTTGTTTTTATTAAATAGGTAAGTGAATTGTCAGGAATTAGGGGTCCCTTTTGCATAACAGAAATAGCTTATTGACAAAATATCAAGTCACAGTAAGAAAGATCTAGCATGAAATAGGAGTTTTCTAGGAATTGCCTTTGTCAGTGCAATGGAACATGTAGTTGACATAGTGTCTTACACATAATAAATTTTGATGAATTTTAGGTGTATTTGATCATATTTAATCATATTTGAGGAAGCATAATGAACATGAGATTTGGAATGAGACTGACAAAAGTCTAAATTATAATATTAAATAGGAGGAGGATGAAGAAAGGAAAAAACACAGTGAATATAACTAGAGATGAGCAGATTTCACTTAAATGACAGATAAGAAAAACAATTTCCACATTTTTAAAAAATGTGGGAATTAGACTGACAGCCTGGAGAACACTGCTGTCCACACACATACACACACACACACACACACACTCATGTGCGTGTGCACACATATCCATTACAACTCACTCCATAGCTATAATACTCCCTCTTGAGTCTTACTGCTTTTCAAATCCTGAACCTAGAAAAACTGGCATGAATAGCCCCACCGCAGTTCATAAGACCAGATCATTGATTCATGTCATTGATAAAAGATAGGCAATACACCTAAATGGTATTGATTCAATTTAAACACGTAATAGTCTTAGAGAATATGCCACAGAAATGAATATTTACCTATTTTCTGTTTGACATCAAACAAAAACATGGCTAAAATTTATTTGTAATATACACTTAGTCAACATGTTGATAACATAAAGATAACAAGAATTTGCTAATTTGATAAGGCAGATTCAAGTTTCAAGTGTACTTAGCAAAATAAATGGTCTGAAACTAAAAGTTTTATACAAAATAGCTGGAAAGTTTAAATTAGAGTTTAAATTGTAGCAAAAGTCCAACAAATGTTAGGCTACTCGTAGTTTAAAAGCAGAGAGAGCCTGGAAGTACCTTAATCATTTTGAATATATATTCTTTCAAATAAAGCTCAATATTCTATGAGGAACAGATATTCACTATATTTAAATTGTATTGAATTAAACACAAAAGTTGTATTACCAGATCAGGGATCATAAGTTTGTCCTTAGGCAGGTTGAATTGACACGCGGATACTACATTTTAAATGATGATAAACTGAAGTGTGTGCCAAAAAGATCTGTCAACATCATGACGATTTTTATTTTGAGAAATCAAAGGAGCTCTGGTAGAGTTGTGATTACGAATCGGGCTGCAAACCGCAAGGTCAGCGGTTCGAAACTACCAGCTGTTCCATGGGAGAAAGATGAGGCTTTCTGCTCCGGTAAAGACTTACAGCCTTGGAAACCCTGTGCAGTGTCGCTATGAGTCAGAACCGACTCCAAGGACACAACAACAACAACATACATTTTCAAAGGAGTTATGGTAGTGTAGTGGTTACAAATCGGGCTACTAACCTCAGGGTCAGCAGTTTGAAACTACCAACTATTCCACGGGCGAAAGATGAGGCTTTTTGCTCCCGTAAAGATTTATAGCCTCAGAAACCCTGTATAGGGTCGCTATGAGTCAGAACCAACTCCAAGCACATAACAACAATACATTTTCAAATGTCAGCATCAGGCTATGTCTACTTTCTGACAATTGATATGACCCCGAATGGAAATATCTGCTTTTCATGGAGGAAGAGTCACTTCATTGAAGATCTTCAAAAGCAGAGACTTAATTATTTTCTGACATTGTAGAGAAGCATTAGGCTGGAGATTTTTCTAGGTGACTTTAAAGATGCTGTTGAAATTTAAAGTTTATAATTCTATTATTCAAAATTGTTCAGGTATTAAACTTCTAAAACGCTGAGGAAAGGGACTTGAAGCTGTTTTGATCTTAGCAACATCTGCAGTGTATTACTTTTTAACCTTTTTATTCTCACCTGGAGCATAATTAACCCCTCTGCGCTAAGGAGCCCTCTAACATTTTATTACCACTTAGACCCTGAGAAATTTAGAAAAACCAGAAGGGTCATCTCCACTCATGTTCCCAGGACCAGATCACAACCTTGAATAATGTCAATGATATAAATAATAATAATTCTACTAAATAGTGTATGTTCAGCACATTTTAATTTTTAACACGCCTTTACTTTTAAAAAAACGTATAAATAGCAGTGGGAATTCTGTATTGTAGAATATTAACTTCACATATTAATTGTTCCAGGATTCATTTTCACCTTTTTTCTTTGCATAATGAATTATAATATATGCTCTCAGAGGGCCTACAATCCTCCCACACTTTCTTTGATGAGCATAGATAAGAAAAACTACTAATTTGCTTTGAAGCTAATTTTTGTGGTGTTTTCCGTACATGGATTCTAAAGCAAAGTGCAAGCATTTTGAAGTCTTTTCAGGTTATACTGTGAATATTTTACAAAGTAACAGTTGAAAGTTCAAAATTAAAATATCTTGTAAGGACAAAGTTCAGCTGCTTGAGTTTCTTGAAACTGCTTAGAATCACAATTGGCACTTTTAAATGTGTTTAATTTAATTCTTGATCTTTGCCAAGGTTAAGCTAAGTTAATCATTAAAAAAATTGTTTAGAGGTTACCTTTGCTTATTTACTCCAGAAATATATTTATATATTAATTAAGTTAGTATATTAATATATTAATTAAGTTAATAAAATAGTCTGCTTCTAGTATATTTTATTTGTACATTCATTCATTTGCTTGATTTTTTTGAGCGTCTCCTCATACCAAGCATTGCATTAGCATTAAAGATCAAATTAGGAACCCTTATAAAAATAATAGGGAATAATGTCATGTGAACAAATCCAGATTCATATTTTGTTTTCTTTTGTTTGGAGTGATTCTTGAAGATATGAGTGGTATCTCATTGGGTTTTGATTTACATTTCTCTAGTTACGAATGATAATGAGCATCTTCTCTTATGTTTGCTGGTGTTGTTGTTCAGTGTCATTGAGTTGGTTCCTACTCATAGCGACCCGGTTACACTAATCCACCATTTATTTCTCTACTGTGGAGAAATGTCTATTCAGATCCATGGGCATTTTTATAAATTTGGTTGATTATAATTTTAATGTTCAGTAAGAATTCTTTATATATTATTGATATTAAACACTTATTAGATAAAAGGCTTGAGAATATTTTCTTTAGTTCTGTAGGTTGTCTTTTCACTTCCTTGATAATACCTTTTATTGAAATTATTTTTTTCATTTTGATGGTCTAATTTAAATTTTCTTTTACTGCTCATATTTTTGTTGTAATATCTAAGAACTCATTGCCAAACTCAAGGTTATTTAGATTCACCCCTAGGTTTTTTTATGTACATCTTACCTCTGGTATTTAGCTTACTGATTAATTTTGAAATTCTTCTGTATTTGAGAATTATTTCTTCTACAAAGCATCGAGATCTTTGAAGCAGTGAGGTCTAACCTCTACACTACCAGGCCTTGCTTCTTCAAGATGGTGGATCCAGTAGACGTGTAGTGAAGAGCTTGGTCAACAACAACACGGAATACCGGGCCAAGAGGGATCACGAGATAGTGTTGGAACTCTGAAATAAATATAGAGGTAAGTTTGGAGGGTCGGAGGGTTACAGCTGGGGAATTTGAAGGGAATCCAGAAATCCATTGTATTCTGGATCAAGACACTCACCTGTTCCAGGAGCTGCCATCTTGGGAGAGAACATCTTGATTGTATCTTGATTGTATCAGGATTGACATAGAAATTTAAAGTGACAGTATCAACATAAAACGAAACGGCCACCACTCGTCTATCTGTCATGCTGTGGTAGCTTGAGTTGCTGTGATTCTGAGGGCTATGCCACCGGTATTTTAAATAACCAGCAGGATCACCCATGGTGGACAGGTTTTTGATGAGCTTCTAGACAAAGACAGACTAGGAAGAAAGAGTGACAAACTACTTCCAAATCGCTAGTCACTGAAAACTCTATGAATAGCAGAGAAACATTGTCAGATACCGGACTGGAAGGTGGGAAGGCACTCAGAATGAGACTGGGGAATAAACTGCCTCCTCAAAGTAGAGTTGACCACGATGACATGAATAGAGTTAAGGTCGGGGGAGAAAAGCGCACAGAACCTACATTTGCTGAAGGGCCACAACTCAAGATGAAGAGAAATAGCTGTAAACATCCATTGACAATCAGAAAGTGGAACGTACGAAGTATGAATCTGGGAAAATTGGAAGTTGTCAAAAATGAAATGGAACACATAAACATTGATATCTTAGGCATTAGTGAGCTGAAATGGGCTGGTATTGGCCATTTGGAATCTGACAACCACATGGTTTACTATGCAGGGAATGACAAATTGAAAAGGAATGGTGTTGCATTCATTGTCAAAAAGTACATATCCAGATCAGTCATGAGGTACAATGCTGTAAGTAATAGGATAATATCCATGTGCCTATAGGGAAGCCCAATTAATACCACTATTATTCAAATTTATGCACCAACCACTAAAGCCAGTGAAGATGAAATAGAAGAATTCTACCAACTTCTT
>NW_006408581.1:8087030-8098954 GCF_000296735.1 Chrysochloris asiatica | reverse complement strand
GAACTGTCGCTGGTGAAGGATGTCATGCTGTGTAAGATGGAGGGTCAGAGAAAAAGAGGAAGATCCCCAATGAGATGGATCAGCCAGGTGGCATCATTGATGGTGTCAAGTGTGGCAGCGGTAGTGAGGCTGGCCCAGGATCAGACATTGTTTCATTCTGTGCATGGGGTTGCTATGAGTAGGTTCCAACTCGATGGCACCTGACAACAACAACCTGAATTGGAATATGGCATAAATTATATTTTGCGTACATTTACCTGTGGATTCCCTTATTTTTTTGTTTATCTGTTTAAATACATTTGACTGTGTGGATTATAACAACTATGGATAACATTACAAAGAATGGAAATTCCAGAATACTGAATTGCGCTCATGAGGAACCTGTACATAGACCAAGAGGCAGCCATTACAATAGAACAAGGGCATCTTATCTGGTTTAGAATCAGGACAGGTGTGTGTCAGGGTTGTATTCTTTCACCATACTTATTTAATCAGTACACTGAGCAAATACTATATGAAGAAAAACTTGGCAACAGGATTAGGAGGAAGACTCATTATCAATTAGGCAAAATGCAGATGACAGAATTTGCTTGCTGAAAACAAAAAGGACTTGATGACCAAAACAATTTTGAAAACTATTGATCAGGTATTTTGTAGAATAATGCTATATTTGAGTTTGTGTTATGTGTTTCTTATGATTGTTGTTAAGTGCTGTGGAATCAGTTCCAACTCATATCAATCCAAATTCTTGGTGTTATACACCAATCTGTTCCCCCCAAAAAAGATATGTTGATTTCCTAACTCCAGTATTTATGATTGTAAATTTCTTTGTGACTAGGTATTTCTTTTTCTCTTTTTGTTTTCAGTTAAGTTAAAGAGGTTCTATGGAGTCCTGGGGTGACGCCATGGGTTAATACACAGGACTACAAAGTCAACTGAACCACAAAGTTGACTGTTCAAACTCACCAACCACTACTCAGAAACCCTATACAGACAGGGTCGCTATGGGTCGCAACCAACTCTTGACACACTTAACAACAACAGCAACCATGATGATGATCTATCACTTGACTGATGTACTGTTTATTTTGGTTTCTCCATTTTAAAGTTATACATTTTCTCTTTTTTATGTTATAATCCTAGGAAGGAAGTCATTATTCAAAGACTGGTATTCAAGGAGTGAAGACTTATACTCAGCTGTGTGAGGGCTAAGTGTCTACATAAGTTATTTGAAATTCTTCTGTGTTTGAAAATTCTCTCTTCTACTGTTTTGGAAGCAGTGCAGCCAGGGTGCTCCTTGGAGGCCAGGATGGCTAAGCTTCGTCTCTCATACTTTGGACATACTGTAAGGAGGGAACAGTCACTGGAGAAGGATGTCATGCTGGGTGAGGTGGAGGGTCAGAGAAAAAGAAGAAGACCCCCAACAAGATGGATCAGCCAGGTGGCATCATTGATGGCGTCAAGTGTGGCAGCGGTAGTGAGGTTGGCCCAGGATTGGACATTGTTTTGTTTTGCTGTGCATGGGATCACTATGAGTCGGTTACAACTCGATGGCACCTGACAACAACAACTCACTAGTTTATTTTCCTAATCATTTATTTACCTAATTGTTTACTCGTTATCAATATAATCTCACAGATACTAATTTTATATGTTTTTCCAATAATTGTTTTTGCTTTAGTCATCTATTTATTTAGCCCCAGTGGATATTACTTTGACATACCCTCTTCACTGGTGCTCCATACATCCGTCAATTGGTTAGGTGCTGAGTGAAATTGAACAATTTGAATTAAGGTGCTGGCAAAGAAGAAAAAGTACCATAGACTGCAAAAGAACAAACAAATCTGCCTTGGAAGAAGTAGTGCAGACAGAATGCTTGTTTAGAAGTGTGGAAAGCAAAACTTCGTCTCATCTATTTTGGACATATTGTCAGGAGAGCCCACTGCAAAAAGACATCATGCTTAGTAAAATAGAGGATTAGCAAAAATGAGGAAGACTCCCAATGAGGTAGAATGCTGCAGTGGCTGCCCCAATAAACTCAACCATAACAATTGTGATGATGGTGCGGACCAAGCACTGTTATGCTTCGCTGTGTGTAGGGTCACTGTGTGTCCAAGATGACTCAACAACACCTAAAAACATGAAAACAATGTCACTGCTGTGTGTGTGTGTGTGTGTGTGTGTGCTTTATTTTGTATATTTTTTTGCGCATAGAATCATCTATGTTTTCAAGGACTTCTGGCTTCTATTTTGGAATCTTTGATTAGAGACTGTAGAGGCTATAGAAAGCAATTTTGTCTCCCACTGTTGGAATGAACCATACACTGAACATGTTCTAAAAAAAAAAAAGGGAAGTACCATCCCTCCTCTGTGTCTTAGTTGTAAGGCGCCCTAGTGCCTTAGTGCTAAATTATATGATTAACTACAATCACATGCTGGAAAGATCTATCTTAGATCCCAGAAGAGGAGGGAATGTTATTATTTGATGTTATTAAGATTGACCATAAGACTGTCAAGCACCCTGTGCCCAGATTGCATCTTCCTACCCTTCCTCTTTTCCTTTTTACCACAACACACAAACTATTCCAGTCTAAAATGTAGAAAAACTTCTAGTCCCTTTACACCTTTGTTATCTTCACCTAGGGAGGGGTTATGCAGATGTAAAAGAGGTGTCTTTGTCAACATACCCTGAGGTAATGACTTTTTCAGCTAGTTTAAGAAAAATTCTACATTCCTCTTCATCCTAATCACTGCACAAGTAAATAAAGGCCTGTCATCATGTTGTTGTTGTTGTTAAGTACTATCAGTTCTGACTCATATGAAGCCTGTATAGGGTTTCTGAGGAGTAGCTGGTGTATTTGAACCATTGATCTTGTGGCTACCATGCTTCTGAAGTAAAATCAATTAATTACTGAGATCCTACAACCCTGAGTGAATTTCCTTTCATATTTCTATTCCCAGCTAATGGCAGAAACCAATATTTGATGCTAACTTTCTGTTGCCACTGTAGTGCCTTACTTCTAGTTTTTCTCAGCTTGACAGAGCAAGTGAATATATGGGTGTAATGTTACACAGGAAGTCCTGGTGTGGCACCATGGGTTAATGTGTTAGACTGCAAAGTCAGTTTGAATCCCAAGGTTGTTGGTCCAAGATCACCAGCTGCTCATCAAAAACCCCATAGAGGGTCACTATGGGTCAGAACTGACTCAACAACACTTAACAACAACAATGTTACACATAACTCAAAACTAACTCATAGTGACTCCATATAGGGTTTCTGAGTCGGTACACCTTTACAGAAGATAGTTTCATCTTTCTCCCACATGTGCTGATAGATATCCTACGTACCTATCAATATTTCTGAATGTAGCCATCTGTATATTGTTGTTGTTAAGTATCATGGAGTTGGTTCTTACTCATAGCGACCCTGTACAGAGTTTCCGGGCCTGTAAATCTCTATGGGAGCAGAAAGCCTCATCTTTCTCCCTCAGAACAGCTAGTAGTTTCAAACTGCCAACCTTGAGGTTAGCAGCCTGATTTGTAACCACTTCGCTAATATGAGTTTATACTTCTCTCTCCATTTCTAATCCCTTATTTTAGTGTTCCTTCTAGTTTCCTCATCTTGATTATTTATCACCTTCCATTCAACAGTTACAATCTTGTTCTTTTTGCACTCAACCATTTATTTATTTATAATTGCAGTATATCTGTACAGTGTTTTCAGAGTTACTTACCCATATACCCATTGTTGTTAAGTGTCATCAAGTGAGTTCCAACTCATAACGAACATGTATAGGGTTTCCAAGGCTTTAAATCTTTACGGGAACAAAAAGCCTCATGCGAATCAGCTGGCAGGCTGGAACACGAACCTTGAGGTTCCCATTCCAGTGTTTTTTGTGTGGAGCAATTGTGTTCCCCAAACCCCCACCAGAAACCAGCTTATCAAGTGGAGTACAGTGATTATGTATAGTTCACTTTGCCTTAAGTCTTGCAGTCTTCACTTTTCAAAGTTGCTTACATCAACAACTTTTTTAACCCTGTCCTCCTCAGTGGGAGTTCTGGTATGGCACTGCAGGATAATGTGCTGGACTAAAAGGTCAGTTTGGACCACAAGGTCAGTGGTGAAAACCTACAAGCCACTTCTCAGAAACCCTACACAGGGTCGTCACTATGGGTTGGAACCAACTATATGGGATTCAACAACAACAACATCTCCCTCAGTGAGGATTTTCATAGATTTGCAATACAGTTTCTTTGCAATACATATTATTTGTCACATTCTTTATTCCATCCCGGGGTCCTTCAAACTCTTAAAAGATTTTCTAAACTGACGTATACCAAAGTTTACTCTTTGGAAGGTAATATTTTATGAGTTTTGACAAGGGCATAGTCTCATGCATCAGTCACTATAGTATCATAACAAAGAATTTCTCTATCCAAGAAAATTACCTGTAATTCAACTATTCAGACATCCCCCCACCTGGTAAACACTGACGTTGTTACTGGCTACATAGTTTTGTCTCTTATGTTGTTGTTGTTGTTAAGTGCCATCGAGTCGGGTCCGACCCATAGCGACCCTGTACAGGGTTTCTAAGGAGCCCAGGAAACCCGCTGATCTGTCTCATATTCTGTCTAGTGGGTCTGCTACTGCCGTTCTTTACCAACTCCAACAGGACTCTTTGCCAACATAAGATTTTCATTGCATTTGTAGTCATGATTAGTCCAATTGGGAGTCTTGTTGTGGTGCTGTAGGATAAGCACTCAACTGCAATGTCAGTCAGAACCACAAAGTAACTGGTTCAAATCCACTGGTCACTCCTTGGAAACCCTAAACAGGGTCGTTATGAGTTGAAGCCGACCCAACAATAGCAATTAACCTGAATCATTTAATCCTGTCAGCGTCTTCCCCAACCTTCTTCTATAAGGAAAAAGTCATTGGTTGGAGTTAAAAAGATTATGACTAGTAGAGACATGCTAAATATTTCAGTACACTGCAAACATGTATGTCCCAGATAGACTCTGGCAGTGAAGCGTGCTTTCTACAGATTCATGCAGCTACACTGATCCCCACAAGGCGGCAGCACTTGTCACATTTTTCTTCCACTAAGTAGCTGGTGGGTTAGATCCTGCAACCTTTGAATAAGCAGCAAAGTACCTAACCACAGGTACACTTGTTAATGCATTATGAGAATTAAAAAAATTTGTTATGTTAGTCTGAGTAGAATATCTGCAGATTCTGACCTTTACAATCACCCAGTAAGTTGTCTTCCCTAGTGATAGCTACCTGCTTAGCTATTGGCCTTTTTATTTGCTCAAAAAATAAAGCAAAGAAAGGTATTAGTATAGAAGCGTGTGTGGGAGGAATCAGTGTATACTAAACTGAAAACGAGGCAGGTTTAACCACCCAAAGAAGGTGCTTTCAGCCTTTTTAAATAGTACAGTTGACAGCCATGCTTTCTTCAAGGTTTAAAAGTATAATTTATCATTACTGAGAGCTCACAAATCCTTTAAATATGTAATTGTCAAAAGAAAGAATTAAGCAAAAATTCCTCCATTTTGTTATAAAAGGATAAACTGATTCATATCAAAGAAATAATTATGATGATTTGAGGTTCAAATTGAATGGCTCAACTCATGCTAATCTATCTTATCTTTTTATAATAGCCCCTTACATTTTAAAATTGTTGCTTTTGTTTCACTAAGTAGATAGGTGTGATTGTGAAATGCCATCTAATTGATTCTAATGCATAGTAACCCTGTTTCCAAGTAGTGGTTTCCAAGGAGCTGTTGGTGGGGTTCAATCACTAACCTTGCAATTAGCAGTCCAGCGCCTATCCTACAGCACCTTACCAGGACTTCCAAGTGACACTTTTTGTTGTTGATAAGTGCTTGCCAGTGTGATCAACTCACAGCAATACCTTATAGGATTTCCGAGGAGCTGTTGGTGAGTTTGAACCACCTACCTTGTGGTTCAAACCTACCTTACGGTACAATTCCTATCCTACAGCGCCACATCAGGACTCCATAGAATAAATACAATAAAATAAAGGCCAAATTGCAGTGTTTTAAATAAAAATAAATCATCATGATTTATACAGCAGCCTCAGAATCACATTATAAAGAGTATGCCATTTTATCATTCTTCCAAATTTTTTTCTTGAAAAGTCAAATGTTATAGCATAATTTGTGCCTATTTTTGGTCTATGTATTTATTTCATCTTGTCAAAAAGGCAAAAGTTTAGGAATTTGAATTGAATAAAGACATTTGCAATCTCTCATTGCTGCAACTCTTCATGAACAGTTGCTACTTTTAATTCCTAATGACACTTTACAAGTCATTTGCCGAGCTTGCACATTTGAAGCAGCATCTCATTAAATAAACTGCCAGTACTAATATCCTCTATGTATTTGCTATAAATTTTTTGCATAAGTAGTAGATTGTAACTCATATTGATATTTGTGTTTAACGATGTGACAGATTAAACAAAATGAGTAGTTAGGGTATTTTATATATAATTTAGTATTTTAATCTAAATTCAGGAGGATCTTGAATATCATGTTGCTGATTTGGAGACTTTAATTATCTTACAGTACAAGTATGCTATTGCTCCCCTTATTTTATTTTGATGTGATTTGGAAAATGAAAACTTTTCCTCTTTGAATGACAAGTTCACCTGAAAGAAAGAAAATCGTTTCCATGTGCTCTTCTGACCCCCCCCCCTTTACATTTGCTCCATTTCTTCTTCTTTAAAAAAAAAAAACAAAACTTTTTTTAAGTTGGAAGATATGGAGAAAAGGATAATGAATTTTAAAAAGAGATGAAAATCATCAACTGATTTTGAATGTAACTGCAATTAATTTACTTTCATCGCTATTCTAACTATAATGTAGATTTATTTTTTCTTCTTTTTTTATGGAATAACTGACTCTTGGTATCTATTTATCATTTTTTCCCTTTACATTGGTATTAAATTGTTTCAACTAGTTTTCTTTTATTTCTGTTTCCTGGGACATGTGCAAAATTTTCTCTAGAAGATATAAGCAGGAGTGAACTGTCTACAAACACATACAACACAAGCACACATTCACATTTAACTTTGTTGCTTGCAGCCAACTCCAATTATTTCCCATAATTATTATAGCAAACTATGTGCCAAGGAGATCCGACTTGACGGCACTTAACAAAAACAACAAATATGCCAAGGAGTTATTTATAAGTGTTCCCATTGCTTCTCCTTTCACCAACATTTGATATTGTTAAGTTTAATTGTTTGACAAACATTTGGGGCTTAAATGGCTTCTCACCATTGTGTTATTTATTCACATTTATAGCAATATGAAAAGATTATCATAAATTAAAAAAACAAACCTCAGTTTTTCTCTACTTTGAAGTATTCCTTCAAGTCTTTTGACTGTTTTTCTATCACCTCTTTTTATATTTGGTTTGCATTATATTTCATTTTACATTTATTTCGTGTTACTGATAGAAGTTATTTTATACAATCTAGTTACTAATTATCTTCTCTATATGCATTTTAAAGTATTGTTTTCCACTTTGAGAATTTCTTTTCAATTAAAAAAAAACAAACAATCTATGGAGAGATTATATAGATACTTTTAAGCCAATTGTCACTGTAATTCTTTTTTTTTTGCAATTTACCCTTGTGTAAATTTACCTTACAATTTACTACCCAAAAGCTGACTGTAATATCCTCCTGTTGTTTTTCTGGTTTTTAAATTATGTCATTCGTCTATTCCTTTTTTCATCCTTTTTAGTGTATTTGATTGTGACTTTTATCCAGAACGTTTAATGAAGCATCTGATTCTGTGTTCCATTGCTTTTGCTGGCACTCACTCATGGTGCCATGTTTTATATATGTTTGCTGATGTGCACTGACTGTATGTTCATAGTTTTGAAACTATGGACATGGGAATTTTCAGAAGTCTGGTTGTGTGCTGCTTTTCTGAGTTAGAACATCATTTGATTCTGATGGGTATTTGGAGGCACCATCAGCCTGCATGAGTGTTTTTAAACCATTCTAATAGTGTAAGTCCAGGATACAAACCCTGCTGTCACTATCTCTGCCCAGAGTTCTGGAGTTCTGTATTACAAAACTTCATTATCTATCCCAGGTGACCATTTGTTAATTAAATGATAAGACTGCTGTGTGTAACTTTTGGTAAGAATTGGCCGTCAGAAGTATTTACTCAAAATTTGTCCTTATATATTCAATATTTACTCAAAAATTGTCCTTATATATTAAAGAGAATTGCTTAAACAAAATTTAATATGCTCTTGACTTGACATAATTAAACTTAAATGAAAAACTTGTCTCTTATAAAAATGAAACCCAAGTGTTCCATATTTCTTTTACCCCAAATCTTTGATTTAAATGTCAGCTAATAGCCACACCAAAATTCCCAGATATTCATAGTATTATCTTCTCCAACCCACAGTTTATTACCATACTGATACTAGATAGTGAATGAGGATTCTGCTGCAGTATATGAAACTTGGCTAAAAGAAATTTGTTCTAGTTCAAAGTGAAAGACCTATCTCTTGAAAAATTATGAGAAAAATATTGCAATCCTTCCTTTGGTACATTAATGTAGTGGATAGGACTATCTAGATGAAGTTATGGATTACAGATTTGCACATACATCAGAATTGGCATTATGTATTTAGTGGTTTTCTACTTTATCTTATGCAGTATTTTTTTATTTGTATTCCCTTATTATCAAAAGTTACCCTAATCTTAGCTTCTGATATTTTCCTCTGGACATAACACACAAGAATAATTTCAATGTATAAAAACCTCACTTAAACATATTCTAGAAGAACATTAGCAATCATACTGTGGCAATATTTCAATGAGATTTTGAAAATATTTTTTATCTTCTCATCATCTACATTGTATGCAGCGTATAATAGAACACACTTTCATTTTTTTCTACTTTACCCATTAAAGTTTTTGTTTTCATGAAAAATAAGATAACGTATCATTGCAAACAATTCATAGTTTCTCACATTATGCATTCATTACATGACAAGGAAAAGTGATATTATCACAGATAGTGATTGCTTATGTTATTTATTATGAAAATGACCCAGATGATCAGTTTCTTGTTGAAAATTGTAAAAGGAGAAAAGGTCCAGAATGTCATAAAAGTGAGGGGAAAAAAAGAAGAATTTTCATGAATTCATTGACCTTTCCATTAATATCATAACAGAGCATAATCACTAAGGATTTTAAATGAGCAAAGTAGCTCAATACAGAGGGATGGCTTGAGAAATCTCAAGGGCTTATGTTGCCAGAACAAGACACTGACACTAAAAGTAAAAGGGCAAATGAGAATCATGTTTAGTAATGACCTTTAGGTCCCACAGCTGCTTATCACATAGCTTGTCTTCTTGCCTTCCTGTTGTACTTTAGCTTATTAAAAAGAATTGTGCTTTATTTTAGATGTTAAGGATTTTAGTTCACAACCTCAGTGAATGAATTAACATTAACATTTTTTTTCTTTCTATTATTCTTGATGTGTAATGACAATAATTCTGTTTGTGTGATTTAAGTAAATATACTAAGGAAAACAGATCTTGTAATGTTTTTATTAGCAAATAAAAACTAAAAACCAAACAAAAAAGAATTTAAGAGGTCCTGTTGTTAAGATGCTGCTAGTGCCTTCGAGTTGGTTCTGACTCTTAGCAATCCTACATAGGGTTTCTGAGCAGTAGCTGATGAGTTTGAGCCACCAACCTTTTAAAAGGTCATAATACAAGTTAAAATAAGGAAGACATTTTGACATAAGGAAAAGAATACAATAAAATAGGTTTATATAACAAAACTATTTCTGATAATGATCATTTGTTGTTGATGGTGTTACGTGTCATTGAGACAGTTCTGAGTCAGCTGGTGGGTTTGAACTGCCGAATCACAGTCCAGTGCTAATCCTACGGCACCACAACATGAGCCCAATGAGCAGTATATGAATTTATTTTTTTCTGTTGATAAAATGTTTAATTGTGCTTTATTGACTATGCAAAGGCATTTGACTATGGATTATAACAAACACTGACTAATATTTTAAAGAATTCCAGAACAATTGTGCTCAAGAGGAAACAATGTACAGAACAAGAGGCAGTCATTTGAACAGCAAAAGAAGTATTGAATGGCTTAAAATCAGGAAAGATATGCACCAGGGTTGCATCCTTTCACATACTCATTCAATCTCTATGCTGTGCAAATAACCCAAGAAGATGGATTATATGAAGAAAATCATGGTTTCACAACTGAAAGAAGATTTTGTATAACAACCTGTGGTATGCAAACAACACAAATTGCTTGTCTGAAGTGAGGAGGACTTGAAGTACTTCCTGATGAAGAACAAAGACTACTTTTGTAGTCTTTGTGGATTGTGCCTCAATGTAAAAAAGATGAGAATCCTCACAACTGGATCAATAAATGACATTAAGATAAATGGAGATACTATGGAAGCTGATAAAGATTTCATTTTACTTAGATCCACAATCAAGGCTTCTAGAAGTCAAGAAATCAAATGATGGATTATGTTAGGCAAATGTGCTACATAAAACTGCTTTAAAGTGTTCAAGAGCCAAGATGTCACTCTAAGGACTAAGGTGAGCTGACCCAAGCTATATTCTCAGTCACCTTATTTGCATGCAAAGGCTGAACAATGACTGAGTAAGACTAGAGAAGAATGGATGCATTTATTGTCAAAAACTATTGAATACACCATGGACTGCCTATGAACTCTGGTAGTGCTGTGGTTATGAGTTGGCCTGTTAGCCTCAAGGTCAATAGTTCGAAACTACCAGCTGTTCTGCAGGAGAAAGATAGAGCTTTCTGCTCTCATAAGAATTTATAGCCTTGGAAACCCTATACAAGTTCATTGTGAGTCAGAACAGACTCCGGGGTACACAACCACCACCATGATCTGCCAGAAGAACCAACAAATCTGTTTTAGAAGACCCACAGCTGGATTGGAGTCCTGGTGTGGTGTTGTGGATTAATGTGCTGGACAGCAAAGTCAGTTTGAACTACAAGATCGGCTATTCAAGTGCACCAGCAGCTTCTCGGAAACTCTATAAGGGTCACTATGGGTCAGAACTAACTAGAGGGCACTTAACAAAAACAAAAAACACAGCTGGATTGTTCTTTGGAGGAGACTATGGTGAGACTTCATGTCTGATATATTTGACACATTGTCAGGCAGGAACATCCCTGGAGAAGAATAACATGTTAGGTAAATAAGAGGGTCAGCAAAAATACAGTGAACCCTCAATGACATAGAAAATACAGTACAACAACAAGGAGCTTAGAGATAGCAATTTGAGGATGGCACAGGACCACGCAGTGTTTCTGTTATATATAGGGTTGCTACGAGTCAGAATTGACTTGAGTGTACCTAATAACAGTAACAATAACATTGATAAAATATATCAAGAGAGAAGTCTTTGCCCTTGCTAATTAGCAATATTATTGGAAATACATTAGTAGTTTATCTCTTGATGTCTTTTTCCACAAGCAACTAGAGAATGAATGGCAAGTATATAATTGAATCTGTAGTGTACATGTACAGTGTGTTTCATTCTATTGAAGTGCATGCAAATACGTAAAGTATCTGTCTTTTCAGATGAAGCTTTGTCATTGACATTTACTTTAAGTAAGATATAAGTATATTTAGGAACTTCTGGTGTGGCGCAGTGGATCAGAACTTAACTGCAAACCACAAGGTCAGCAGTTCAAATTCATCAGCTGCTCCTCAGATAACCTACAAAGGGTTGCTAAGAGTTGGAACTGACTCAATGGAATTTAACAATAACAACAACAACAATTATGACTTCAAAGACATCATAAGACACCAAAAGGTCATTAGAAAGACAGGGACTAAAAGAACAAAAT
>NW_006408581.1:8040739-8077800 GCF_000296735.1 Chrysochloris asiatica | reverse complement strand
AGAAAGCCTCATCTTTCTCCCGCGGAGCGGCTGGTAGTTTCGAACCGCTGACCTTAAGGTTCGCAGCCCGATTCGTAACCACTATGCTACCAGAGACTAGAAGATCATAAAAATGTCTCTTATAGAAGATCATAAAAATGGAATCTTATGGTATGTAGCATTTTCAGGTGAGTTTCTTGTACTTGCAATGAAAATTCACTCCTGTATGTCTAGCTTGTTACTTCATTAATTCATTCATGAATTTTAGTGAATTGACACAGATTTATTATTAAATAGCATTGCCAAAATTGATGTTATAGCAACTGATAACAAGAACATGAATGCGGTTGTTGGTGTTCTAGGTGCCATAGACTCAGTACTAACTCAAACGACCCTATGAACAGCAGAACAAAACACTGCCCTGGTCCTGTGCCAACCTCACAATAATTGCTTTCTCTGAGCCCATTGCTGCTGCCATTTTTCCAATCTAATTGGGGGTCTTCCTCTTTCTGTCTGACCATCCACTTTACCAAACATGATATCCTTAGCAAGGGACTGTTTCCTTTTAACAATATGTCCAAAGTGTGAGAGACAAAATCTGGCCATCCTGGCTTCCAAGAAGCCTTCTGACTTCGAACAGAAATTTGCTTGTTCTTTTGGCAAACCATGGTAACTTAATATTCTCCTCAAATGCATCAATTCTTCTCTGATCTTCCTTATTCACCGTCCAACTTTCATATGCGTATGGGATTACTGAAAATACCACTGCTTGGAACAAGCACACCTCAGTCTTTAAATGGACATCTTTGCTCTTTAACACTTTCAAGAGTTCTTGTGCAGCAGATTTGCCTAACGCAATACGTCCTTTGATGCCTTGACTGCTGCTTCCATAAATGTTAATGATTGATCTGATCAAAATGAACTCTTCTAAAACTCCAATCTCTTCTCCATTTTTATGGATGTTGTTTATTGGTATAGTCCTAAGGACTTTTGTTTTCTTTACATTGATGTGCAACCTGTGCTGAAGATTGCGATCTTTGATATTCATCAATTAGTATTTTATATCTTCTTTGCTTTCAGCCATCTGTATATTGCATAGAAGTTATCAATATCAACATGCAGATTTTTGTGTAGACATACAATTTCAAAGTATTTGGGTACAAATACAAAGGTATGATTGCTTGACGTATATTAAACCTACATTTAATTTTGTAAGAAACTGCTAATGTGTCTTCCAAAATGGCTGTTCCGCATTGCATTCCCACCAGCAATGCATGTGTGTCCCAGTTGCTCTGCAGATTAAGTTAATTGATTGCCTTGTCTATTTGTCCTTTCAAGTCTATCAGTTTTTATGCCCTTTTTAGATATTATGTCTTCTTAAAGAATTGACTCTACTATGATTGTGCTTTTTTTTATTCCTGATAATTTTCATTATTTTGACATTAACTTTTTCTGAAATTATTACAGCTACTATACCTTTCTTTTGATTAGTGTCAGCATGATATATTTCCCTTCATCCTTTTATTTTCAATTTCAGATTGAGTTTGAGGCCGTTTCAAGCTGATGAAGGAATTACTGATATATGGCTACAAAAGATCAGTAAGTGTTGTATAAATGCATATTCTTTAACCACAGGTCCATGGTTCAAACCCACCATCCACTCTTCGGAATCTCTATACAGGGTTGTTGCTATGAGTCAGAACCAATTCCATGACATCACGGAATCAGAATTGTCTTGATAACAGTTGTTGTTGTTAAGTGCAGTTATATCGGTTCTGACTCATAGCAACTCTTTACTGGGTTTCCAAGGAGCAGCTGATGAGTGTGAACTGCTGACCTTGTTGTTCAAACAGACCTTGAGGTCCAGTGCTTATTTTATAGCACAACACCAGGATGCCTTGAGGAAACCTTTAACACCTGGTGTACCCAAGGTGTTCTCCAACAGCAGTGGGCCTCAGCAGAGGGAAACCACCAAACAGTGAAGAAAACAGTGTCTACTCTAAAAGCAGCTAGCTGGGGAGTTTCTGTGTTCTAGCACGTTAAAGGGCTGGGTTTATCCTAGTTATGGTTAATAGACATCAGAAATTGTTTTATGGGGTGTGCAAAGTAGAAGACTCTTAATGGCTAAAAGCCAGCTTCCTTGGACTATTATTTAAACCATTAGATATGTAAACATTTCAGTTTTGCTCCTGTGGTTTTCTCCTGTTATCCCTTAATTTGGATAGTCTAAGAAACTATACAGCAGACTCATCTTATTCTAAGATGATACTTAAAAAACTCCCTTGAATGAAGAATAATGAATTCCAGATGTTTAACATAGTAATTTGAGCACTAGTTTTTTTTTTTCTTTTGAACATTGATGTCAATTAGTATTTCATTTCATACTATGACAGTATTTCACATGCATGTGTACAGTTATCACGCTTCAAGCTAATGTAAACATGTTTTATAAATGAATAGCCTCAGGTAACTTCTGAATGAATCATTAATTTTCTACCCAAAATTAGTGTTAAAAATTATTTGCTCTAAGATTACTATTTGGAATTCCGCTTTTAAAACAAATGTACAGTGCAATTTTTAGTTGATTTGGTACTTGTTAAAAGACAATGAAAGTCTGAGGACTCACAGACACCAACATTGTTTCTTATACACCCCATATTGTTATAACTTTAAACTTATTTTGGTAAAACCAAAAGCACAAGACCTTTCACTTTTAGAGGAAGAACTTGTTGTTGTTAGGTGCCATTGAGTCCATACCAGCTCATAGTGAGCCTATGCACAGCAGAACGAAACACTGTCTGATCCTGAGCCAACCTCATTGTATTGTTGCCATGCTTCAGTCCATCGATGCAGCTACTTGGCCAACCCATCTCGTTGGGGGTCTTCCCCTTTTTCTCTGACCCTCCACCTTACTAAACATGATATCCATCTCCAGTGACTGGGCTCTCCTGACAATATGTCCGAAATATGAGGGATAAAGTTTGGCCATCTTGGCCTCCAAGGAGCACTCTGGCTGCACTTCTTCCAAAATGGATCCATTGGTTCTTTTGGCAGCCAATGGCACTTTCAATATTCTCCTCCAACACCATAACTCAAATGCATCAATTATTCGACGGTCTTCCTTATTTATTGTCCAGCTTTTTCGTGCATATGAGGTTATTGAAAATACCATGGCTTGGGTCAGGTGCACCTTAGTCCTCAAGCTGACGTCTTTGCTCTTCAACACTTTAAGAAGGTCTTGTGCAGCAGATTTGCCTAATGCAATACTTCGTTTGATTTCTTGACTGCTGCTTTCTTGAGTGTTGATAGTTGATCCAAGAAGAATGAAGTCCTTGACAATTTCAATCTTTTCTCCATTGAAAAGAATGCTGTTAATTGGTCTAGTGGTGAGGATTTTTGTTTTCTTTACATTGAGATGTAATCCATACCGAAGGTTGTGCTTTTTGATGTTCATCAGTACATTTATTTATTTATTTATTTTTATAATAATGTTGTTTATTGTTTCAGTGGTGAGGATTTTTGTTTTCTTTATATTGAGATGCAATCCATACTGAAGACTGTGGTCTTTGATCTTCATTAGTCAGTATTTTAAGTCTTCTTCACTTTCAGCAAGCAAAGTTGTATCATCTGCATATCGCTACTATTTACTGACAACATATTAAATAATAAGTCTTAGAGAAAGAAGGGATAAAATACCTTAGTTTTTACAGGAACAAAGATTCCTGCAAAGGTGATAATCACTACTCAAATAAGAACACAGACTGATTCACAGGTGTTCTGAGTCACTTCTCTTTGTTTTTCCCAGTATATCTTACTACCAAAGAGTTCTGATAGTGTTGTGGTTAGGCGTTGGGCTGCTAACCTCAAGGTTAGCAGTTTGAAACTACCAGAGGTTCCATGGGAGAAAGATTAGGCTTTCTGTTTTTGTAAAGATTTACAGCCTCGGAAACCCTATACATGGTTGCTATGAGACCGAACCAACTCCACAACACGCCACCATCACTACCACCTTACTACCTACCTAACTCTTCATATGGCGGTGGTAGTAGTAATATGTTTTGGAGTCTGTTATGCCTCGTAGTGACCCTGTATAGGGTTTGCAAGGCTGTAAATCTTTATGGGAGTAGAAAGCCTCATCTTTTCCCTCAGAACGACTGGTAGTTTCAAACTGCTGACCTGAAGGTTGGCAGCCTTACTCGTAACCACTACTCTACCAGAGCTCCTTACCTCTCCATATAGATATGTTCTAAATCAAATTTACCTTACTTCTAGAATTAAAAGTATCAACTATCTATTGATGCATAATAAATGTTCTAAATGTAACCTTATTACATGAATTAATCTGGAGGACATAATGTTGATTAAAATCAGTCAGTCACCAAAGGACACATATTGTATGAAACGACTATTGTAAATATTCAAGGAAAAGTTTCCAGGCTAAAATAATATTCTTTAATGGTTACCAGGGGTGAGAGGAAAGGGAGAATAATTCACTGGCTAGAGGTTTTGTTATTTTTAAGTGCCACCGATGAGGTTATTGAATATATCATAGCTTGAATAAGGCGCACCTTAGTCTTCAAGCTGACATCTTTGCTCTTCAACACTTTAAAAAGGTCTTGTGCAGCAGATTTGTCTAATGCAATATGTCATTTGATCTCTTGACTGCTGCTTCTGTGAGTGTTGATAGTTGATCCAAGAAGAATGAAGTCCTTGATATGTAAAAACATATAGGTTGGATGGGTATGGGATGCAGAATGGAAGTATGCCTACAAATATGTAAGGGTCTGAATGAGGATATTTGTACATGGGTATTTACCTTTGCTGCAAACACAACTATGTATGTGATGGAGTATAAAGGGGCAAACTCATAAAAAAATTTAGACACTACCATATACCTTGAAGCAATGAGTTGCTGTTCTGGGGTCTTATGACTAATCTTTGGGGTCACCATGGTTAATTGGCATAACACAGTCCACAAATACAATGATATACACCCTACTTTGGTGAATAACAACAGAGATATTAAAAGCTCATGAGCAGCCCTCTAAGATGCCACTATTGGTATCTCCATGTGTGGAAGAAAACAGAAAATGCTTGGAATCAATTATTACAATAGACTAATTGAACATGTGAATACCAGTCTTCATGACTCTGAAACTAGAAGAATTCGTTGTTGCATAGCTTCCACTACCAACTGGTAGACAGGGATCATAGATTGAATGGGAGACAATGGGGAACAAAACTAAAACTTATTAAAAAAAAAAAAAAAGACCAATTTACTGTTCAGAAAGACACTGGAAAATCTATTGACTAGGCCCTGGTGCGGCGCTATGGGTTAATGTGCCAGACTGCAAAGCCGTTTGAACTGCAAGGTCAGCAGTTCAAGTTCATCAGCTTCTTCTTAGAAACCCTACACAGTGTCGCTATGGATTGGAACTGACTTGACGGCACTTAACACAACAACATGGCACTAGGTTAGCCTTTAGGTCTGGAAGGGAACCCACTCCTGTGACCCAATTTTCAACTAAGTGGTAAATAAGTTACACAGCACTAGTAACGTATACTCAATCATGGAATGGTCAACCATCCAAGATTAAAAGGGCAACATTTACCTAAGGACAAAGTTGAGAAGGTTTGGAAGGAGGGAGGAATGGAAAGCAGAACCACAGGGTAGAAGTGGAATAACTGTCATTCGATGGAAGAAATTATAATCATTGACAACAAAGCAAGTGTAGGATTTGTAATGTAAAACTGATGATCTGCTCTGTAAATCTTCACTCAATTCACAACAAAAAGTTTCAAAAAACAAAAATAAAGCAAAACAAAAGGAGGCACCAAGGGGGAAAGATAGATGCCACGTGGAGATTGTTAAGAAACTAATTCTCAAGCAGAGAATACTAGAGAAAGGGAGATGATGGTCCACCAAGAGTGGACATTGAGAGAGTCTCCCCATAAACATAGTGTCCTGAAGTGAGAGTCTTGCTTCCTAAATTGTGAGAAAATAAATATATGTTCATTAACGTCAATCAATATAAATGTTTCAAATGCAAACATAGAGGACTACTTTGAGTGCAGTTTTTGTGTGCATCTTTACTACAATTTACAAAATATCATCAACTTTATTTATTTTTCCTTAGTTCAATGCTAAGCGATGTTATAAATATTGAATATTTATCATGTAAATTACATATGCACAGACATAGTACTTGAAGTTTTCTGAAATCTTTTTAAACATTTTTTAAGGTGAGAGAAATCCAAAGGTGGTTCCCTATTCAGACAAATTGATACATTGAGACTTTATCCCACCAGTAGTTGAGAGACAAAGCAAATAATTTGGAATGGTTGGAGGAACAAGGTTTCACTAATCTTTAATTATTTTATCTTAACCTGCACTAATTTAGCTTCTTCCCTGGTTATAATCTTTCAAGTTTTGCTATCGAATCGTCAACCCAAATCAAGTTCTTTCAACAGAAAAGAAAGGGAGACTGTAGATCTATAGGACGTCACCCAACGTACCTGAATTTTAATCAATTGTTCCATTGCTTGGTGTTCATAAGATTAATTGCCCTACTAATAATATTTATCCAATGAAGTAACCAAATCTGCAATAATACTGTAAAGTGCACAGGGAGATTGAGTGTCTTTGTTGTTGTTAAGTACTGTGAGTCTGTTCCAAATCATAGTGACCTTCTACAGGGTTTACAAGGAACAGCTAGTGGGTTTTGACTACCTTCTTTGTGTCTAGCAGTGAAGTGCTCATACTACAGTGCCATACCAAGACTCTTTGTTGTTGAGTACTGTGGAGTCGATTTCAGCTCATAGAGACCCTGCACCATTTTTCCAGTTATTAGCTGGTGGGTTTAAACCACCAACCTCAGCGTTAGAAGTCCAGTACTTTTCCTTTATTCCCACACAAGAACGCCTCAGGACTCCACCATTTATCAATTGTGGGTTCAGATCCTAACACATGGCTTGTGTTCCATCATTACTGGACACCTGCCTGAATACCAGGTCTGGAGAACAATGTTGTAGTCCTAACCCTGACAATTACTATCTTTGTGATTTAATGCGAGTCACTTAAACTCTTTGAATTTCAATTTTATTATCTGTAAAATAATCTTTCAAATATATTTAAAGCCTAATGCTTTACAATTCTATCAGCTTCCCTTTCAATTTGTAATCCTGGAGAAATTATTCCATTCATCATCAAAACTACATGCCACTTGCCACTTGACATTTCTAAAATTTGTGGTCAAGATTTTGTCTTTGATTAATGAAACTACCAGATATTAGCATTATTTATAGAGAGGAAAGGGCATTAACTAGGAAGCAATTCTCAAATAAGTCACTGGGACCAAATAATAGAGCACTATTCACCTCCCCCTTTTCTCTTCGAAATAAGGCTTATTCAAATTTTAACTCCATTTTTTACTGTTAATATCTCTTCTGAAAACCCATGACACTTAGTCATAGGTTACAAAAAAGAGAAGAAAAAGCATGATTTTCCCTATTTTAATCACTTAGATTTGACCCGGATGCATTTATTCACTGTGCTTACATAATTCAGAGACTCACAGTGAATGAAACACATGGATTACACTTTCAGCAGATAATGAAATCAAAATTTAAAAGAAATAGATTTTTCACAAAGTGTTTTTATTTTTGTTGTTTAAAGGTCCCTGGGTGACAACTGATTGACTCTTGATTACTAACCTAGTATGGTGCTGTAGGATGAGCACTAGATTACTAACTGCAAGGTCAGCAGTTCAAACCCACCATCCATTCGTTGGATGCCCTATAAAGGGTCACTATGAGTCAGAACTGATTCAACAGCATGTAACAACAATCAGTAATAGAAAGGTTGGTAATTCAAAGCCACCCAATAGCACCAAGGAAGAAAATCCTGGGAATCTGTTTCTATAAGGTTATGGTTGATGTTAAGTGCTGTTGAATTAGTTGTGACCCATAACATACCTTTATCGGATTTCCAAGAAATGGCTGGTGAGCTTGAGCCACCAACCTCATGGTTCAAACTGACTTTGCAGTCTAGTACATTAACCCACAGCATTGCACCAGGATTACAGCTATTAAAAATCCTAAAAAGTACAGTTTTCTTGTGTAACACATGGATCACTATGAGTTGGAATTGACTCAGCAACAACAGTTTTTATTATTTTTGTCTTTAGTCTTTAATGTTGCTTCAAGGAATATATCTTGGTTCTTGTTACTTTCAGTTTATCAGTTTGACCAAAGATACTGCACCAGTTGTTATGATGACTTGGTAATTTTTTGAGGCATTATCAAAATTTGATGATAAGACAGTACATTACAATGACAAATTGAAATTCCTATCAATATTTATCAAGCTACGGCTAACAATGTGGCCTTCAGACTCCATGAACTGAGATTCCAGCATTGTCCTTAAGGACTGATTATACCTGCAAAGTGGAAATAGCATTTCATAGGCTATTTATTAAGAGGACTAAATAAGTTAAAATATACATTTAGCAGCAAAGTCTATGAAAGTGTATTCTATCATTGTTGTAATAAGAACAGAAGTATAAATTATCTTGTTATGAATGCTCAAAGACTTAGAAAACTGAACTTTGAATGAAACTTGAAAAGCTACTTTAATGGGACAGTGTAGAAATTTTTTAAATTGCTACCATTGACCTTTATGTCTTTCTGGGGTCATAAGGTTTTTGCATTGGGTTACATCCTTTTGTACTCATATTGTGTACATAATCTTAACCAAAAGTAATGGCTTCAGCTAGGGAGAAGTAGTGAAGGTTTAACTAGAGCATTGTTGAATTTGAGTACTTAGCATCCTCTAGTGGTTGCTAGGAAGCCCACTCCACAATTCACGTAATTATTGTTATGTGACGCCTAGTCAGTTCTGACCTATTGCGTCTTGTATATGGTTTCCCAGAAGTGTTGCTTGGTTTGATCTTGAGGTTAGCAATCCACAGCACCATACTAGGTTGAGATAAATGGCTCATATGTCTCAATGAATAGGAAATAAAGTTTATTAGTCACATAGTAAGCAGTCAAAGTAATATTTAATAAGAAAGGCTTAGTTTTGGTCTGGAGTAAAACAAGAGCTGGAGATGAATTTGTGTGACTGCCATTTTTTGCTTGTTTGGTTTTTGTTTAAGGAGTGGGACCAGAATGAGGGTTCTTATGTGCAGATCAAGGTTTGTATCCTGGGAGATAATGCTCACACTTTCCAACCAGAATTTCTAGTATAGGAGAATAAGGAAAGGTAGAACTGAAAGTTATCAGGGGCCAAATGTGAAAAATGGAGTCAAATTCTTTATTCTAAAATCATCAAATGTATAAATAAATGGGGTAATATGTTGCTAGTCGTGGCATAAAGAGTAACCAGTTAGACAGATAAAAGCATTAAATATATCTTCATAATAATAGTAACCAGAGATATAGGAAAATGAAAATGAAAAAAATGTCTTAGCAATAACCATTGAAATAAGATAATTGTTTGATTGAAGGCAGTGGTGGTTCTATGATACTCTCACCTTTAAACCAGAGACCCAGCTTCAACTCCTAACCATTACAGCTTCGGCACATCTACCACCCACTTGTCAATAGAGGCTTGCTGCTCTAGTGATGAACAGGTTCTAGCACAGCTTCCACACTAAGATAGATTCGGAAGAAAGGTTTGGTGATGACCTACTTCCAAAATTCAATCAAGGACAACCCTATGGATCACAAAAGTATGACTCACTTCCTATTATGGGGATAGTACAAGGTTGTAAAGTAATTCATCCTGTTGTGTATAGGTTTGCCATGAGTGGGGTCTATCAACAACAACATATTCAAGTAAAATAAACTGTGAAATATTACTCATTAACAAGAGAGAGGTAAAAAAAAATCTCTGAGAGAATTTCCATTGTTCCTCAATGAGAAGATTTAATATCATCAAAATAAATATATCTCAGAATTATCATAAATATATTTAGTAAAAATCTAAAACTATTACAATGAAGTTCAACTAAAAATGTGGCAAAACACTATAACTAAAGTGTAAGCAAAAATAATCCCTTGCTTGGTATTTCAAAGAACTTGATAAGCTACAAAGTTAGAATGACAGTCTGCGCAGGAATTGTGATGCAAACACAAGTTCAGGGGTTTCCCAAAATCACTGCCAGTTTCAATAATGCTCTACAACATTCACAAAACCACTGAAAGCTATTATATCTGTGTTATTTTTATTACTGGGAAAGGATGCAAATAAAAACAAGGAACATGGAAAGTCTGCGAGGGCTCCAAACATAAACCAAGGGGTTCTGGTGGCATAATGGGTTATGCATCCGGGTTGAACTGCTAACTGCAAGCTCAGCAGTTCAAATCCATCAACCACTCAGCAGGAGAAAGATAGGGCTTTCATCTCTCATAAAGATTTGCAGACTGGGAAATCTACACAGGGTCACTTGAATCAGAAATGACTTAATAGCATGCAACCACCACCACCACCAAACACAAAGTTTCTGGTCATCCTCTCTCTGTAAAGCTTCATAGTGATGTTTTCTTCAGATTACAACATATAACAGTTAGTATCACCAAAAACCAAGTTCATTCAACTTTTGGAGTGGAGACATTTCCATTGAGGCTCCATAATATAATGTCCATGTCCCATTTAAAGGTTTGGGCTAATGCCCTAGTCTCCAGCTCTCATGTCAGTGAGACTGTTATGAGCTAGTCCAGAGCGCCCCCATCATCAACCACATTGTTAGACTGGTGACCTCAGCTCCCAGGAAACAAGTACACACTCATCAGGTAGGATATTGCAGGGACCTAAGCCCAACTTCCCTTGAGGTGAAGTTAACCATTTTATGAGCAAATTATTTTCTGCTTTGAAATTTTGTTGACATCATATGTTATTAGAAATGGAAAACAGGCTGAAGTCAAGGGGAAAATTGTACGAAGTAACATAGATTCTATACAATTACGTGAATCACTATAAAAAGGGCATAGGGTTTATATCTGGCCTTCTCATAGAAGGAAGGAGAATCTAACTGAACATCAAACTAAGACCAATTCCTATGAAGCTGTTGTCAGGCATGCCTCAACCCTTCAACCTTCTTTACAAATTCTAACACCAACCATCTTTCCCACAGCAGTAGCTGCTGGGTTTAATAAGCTGTTGCAAAGAGCTTACCATTACGGGTTTATTGGAGAAGTTATTGTTGTTGTTAAGTGCATCAGGTTGGTACAGCAACCATGTACAGGGTTTCTAAGGAGCCCAGGAAACCCGCTGATCTGTCTCATTTTCTGTCTAGTGGGTCTGCTACTGCCGTTCTTTACCAACTCCAACAGGACTCTTTGCCAACATAAGATTTTCATTGCATTTGTAGTCATGATTAGTCCAATTGGGAGTCTTGTTGTGGTGCTGTAGGATAAGCACTCAACTGCAATGTCAGTCAGAACCACAAAGTAACTGGTTCAAATCCACTGGTCACTCCTTGGAAACCCTAAACAGGGTCGTTATGAGTTGAAGCCGACCCAACAATAGCAATTAACCTGAATCATTTAATCCTGTCAGCGTCTTCCCCAACCTTCTTCTATAAGGAAAAAGTCATTGGTTGGAGTTAAAAAGATTATGACTAGTAGAGACATGCTAAATATTTCAGTACACTGCAAACATGTATGTCCCAGATAGACTCTGGCAGTGAAGCGTGCTTTCTACAGATTCATGCAGCTACACTGATCCCCACAAGGCGGCAGCACTTGTCACATTTTTCTTCCACTAAGTAGCTGGTGGGTTAGATCCTGCAACCTTTGAATAAGCAGCAAAGTACCTAACCACAGGTACACTTGTTAATGCATTATGAGAATTAAAAAAATTTGTTATGTTAGTCTGAGTAGAATATCTGCAGATTCTGACCTTTACAATCACCCAGTAAGTTGTCTTCCCTAGTGATAGCTACCTGCTTAGCTATTGGCCTTTTTATTTGCTCAAAAAATAAAGCAAAGAAAGGTATTAGTATAGAAGCGTGTGTGGGAGGAATCAGTGTATACTAAACTGAAAACGAGGCAGGTTTAACCACCCAAAGAAGGTGCTTTCAGCCTTTTTAAATAGTACAGTTGACAGCCATGCTTTCTTCAAGGTTTAAAAGTATAATTTATCATTACTGAGAGCTCACAAATCCTTTAAATATGTAATTGTCAAAAGAAAGAATTAAGCAAAAATTCCTCCATTTTGTTATAAAAGGATAAACTGATTCATATCAAAGAAATAATTATGATGATTTGAGGTTCAAATTGAATGGCTCAACTCATGCTAATCTATCTTATCTTTTTATAATAGCCCCTTACATTTTAAAATTGTTGCTTTTGTTTCACTAAGTAGATAGGTGTGATTGTGAAATGCCATCTAATTGATTCTAATGCATAGTAACCCTGTTTCCAAGTAGTGGTTTCCAAGGAGCTGTTGGTGGGGTTCAATCACTAACCTTGCAATTAGCAGTCCAGCGCCTATCCTACAGCACCTTACCAGGACTTCCAAGTGACACTTTTTGTTGTTGATAAGTGCTTGCCAGTGTGATCAACTCACAGCAATACCTTATAGGATTTCCGAGGAGCTGTTGGTGAGTTTGAACCACCTACCTTGTGGTTCAAACCTACCTTACGGTACAATTCCTATCCTACAGCGCCACATCAGGACTCCATAGAATAAATACAATAAAATAAAGGCCAAATTGCAGTGTTTTAAATAAAAATAAATCATCATGATTTATACAGCAGCCTCAGAATCACATTATAAAGAGTATGCCATTTTATCATTCTTCCAAATTTTTTTCTTGAAAAGTCAAATGTTATAGCATAATTTGTGCCTATTTTTGGTCTATGTATTTATTTCATCTTGTCAAAAAGGCAAAAGTTTAGGAATTTGAATTGAATAAAGACATTTGCAATCTCTCATTGCTGCAACTCTTCATGAACAGTTGCTACTTTTAATTCCTAATGACACTTTACAAGTCATTTGCCGAGCTTGCACATTTGAAGCAGCATCTCATTAAATAAACTGCCAGTACTAATATCCTCTATGTATTTGCTATAAATTTTTTGCATAAGTAGTAGATTGTAACTCATATTGATATTTGTGTTTAACGATGTGACAGATTAAACAAAATGAGTAGTTAGGGTATTTTATATATAATTTAGTATTTTAATCTAAATTCAGGAGGATCTTGAATATCATGTTGCTGATTTGGAGACTTTAATTATCTTACAGTACAAGTATGCTATTGCTCCCCTTATTTTATTTTGATGTGATTTGGAAAATGAAAACTTTTCCTCTTTGAATGACAAGTTCACCTGAAAGAAAGAAAATCGTTTCCATGTGCTCTTCTGACCCCCCCCCCTTTACATTTGCTCCATTTCTTCTTCTTTAAAAAAAAAAAACAAAACTTTTTTTAAGTTGGAAGATATGGAGAAAAGGATAATGAATTTTAAAAAGAGATGAAAATCATCAACTGATTTTGAATGTAACTGCAATTAATTTACTTTCATCGCTATTCTAACTATAATGTAGATTTATTTTTTCTTCTTTTTTTATGGAATAACTGACTCTTGGTATCTATTTATCATTTTTTCCCTTTACATTGGTATTAAATTGTTTCAACTAGTTTTCTTTTATTTCTGTTTCCTGGGACATGTGCAAAATTTTCTCTAGAAGATATAAGCAGGAGTGAACTGTCTACAAACACATACAACACAAGCACACATTCACATTTAACTTTGTTGCTTGCAGCCAACTCCAATTATTTCCCATAATTATTATAGCAAACTATGTGCCAAGGAGATCCGACTTGACGGCACTTAACAAAAACAACAAATATGCCAAGGAGTTATTTATAAGTGTTCCCATTGCTTCTCCTTTCACCAACATTTGATATTGTTAAGTTTAATTGTTTGACAAACATTTGGGGCTTAAATGGCTTCTCACCATTGTGTTATTTATTCACATTTATAGCAATATGAAAAGATTATCATAAATTAAAAAAACAAACCTCAGTTTTTCTCTACTTTGAAGTATTCCTTCAAGTCTTTTGACTGTTTTTCTATCACCTCTTTTTATATTTGGTTTGCATTATATTTCATTTTACATTTATTTCGTGTTACTGATAGAAGTTATTTTATACAATCTAGTTACTAATTATCTTCTCTATATGCATTTTAAAGTATTGTTTTCCACTTTGAGAATTTCTTTTCAATTAAAAAAAAACAAACAATCTATGGAGAGATTATATAGATACTTTTAAGCCAATTGTCACTGTAATTCTTTTTTTTTTGCAATTTACCCTTGTGTAAATTTACCTTACAATTTACTACCCAAAAGCTGACTGTAATATCCTCCTGTTGTTTTTCTGGTTTTTAAATTATGTCATTCGTCTATTCCTTTTTTCATCCTTTTTAGTGTATTTGATTGTGACTTTTATCCAGAACGTTTAATGAAGCATCTGATTCTGTGTTCCATTGCTTTTGCTGGCACTCACTCATGGTGCCATGTTTTATATATGTTTGCTGATGTGCACTGACTGTATGTTCATAGTTTTGAAACTATGGACATGGGAATTTTCAGAAGTCTGGTTGTGTGCTGCTTTTCTGAGTTAGAACATCATTTGATTCTGATGGGTATTTGGAGGCACCATCAGCCTGCATGAGTGTTTTTAAACCATTCTAATAGTGTAAGTCCAGGATACAAACCCTGCTGTCACTATCTCTGCCCAGAGTTCTGGAGTTCTGTATTACAAAACTTCATTATCTATCCCAGGTGACCATTTGTTAATTAAATGATAAGACTGCTGTGTGTAACTTTTGGTAAGAATTGGCCGTCAGAAGTATTTACTCAAAATTTGTCCTTATATATTCAATATTTACTCAAAAATTGTCCTTATATATTAAAGAGAATTGCTTAAACAAAATTTAATATGCTCTTGACTTGACATAATTAAACTTAAATGAAAAACTTGTCTCTTATAAAAATGAAACCCAAGTGTTCCATATTTCTTTTACCCCAAATCTTTGATTTAAATGTCAGCTAATAGCCACACCAAAATTCCCAGATATTCATAGTATTATCTTCTCCAACCCACAGTTTATTACCATACTGATACTAGATAGTGAATGAGGATTCTGCTGCAGTATATGAAACTTGGCTAAAAGAAATTTGTTCTAGTTCAAAGTGAAAGACCTATCTCTTGAAAAATTATGAGAAAAATATTGCAATCCTTCCTTTGGTACATTAATGTAGTGGATAGGACTATCTAGATGAAGTTATGGATTACAGATTTGCACATACATCAGAATTGGCATTATGTATTTAGTGGTTTTCTACTTTATCTTATGCAGTATTTTTTTATTTGTATTCCCTTATTATCAAAAGTTACCCTAATCTTAGCTTCTGATATTTTCCTCTGGACATAACACACAAGAATAATTTCAATGTATAAAAACCTCACTTAAACATATTCTAGAAGAACATTAGCAATCATACTGTGGCAATATTTCAATGAGATTTTGAAAATATTTTTTATCTTCTCATCATCTACATTGTATGCAGCGTATAATAGAACACACTTTCATTTTTTTCTACTTTACCCATTAAAGTTTTTGTTTTCATGAAAAATAAGATAACGTATCATTGCAAACAATTCATAGTTTCTCACATTATGCATTCATTACATGACAAGGAAAAGTGATATTATCACAGATAGTGATTGCTTATGTTATTTATTATGAAAATGACCCAGATGATCAGTTTCTTGTTGAAAATTGTAAAAGGAGAAAAGGTCCAGAATGTCATAAAAGTGAGGGGAAAAAAAGAAGAATTTTCATGAATTCATTGACCTTTCCATTAATATCATAACAGAGCATAATCACTAAGGATTTTAAATGAGCAAAGTAGCTCAATACAGAGGGATGGCTTGAGAAATCTCAAGGGCTTATGTTGCCAGAACAAGACACTGACACTAAAAGTAAAAGGGCAAATGAGAATCATGTTTAGTAATGACCTTTAGGTCCCACAGCTGCTTATCACATAGCTTGTCTTCTTGCCTTCCTGTTGTACTTTAGCTTATTAAAAAGAATTGTGCTTTATTTTAGATGTTAAGGATTTTAGTTCACAACCTCAGTGAATGAATTAACATTAACATTTTTTTTCTTTCTATTATTCTTGATGTGTAATGACAATAATTCTGTTTGTGTGATTTAAGTAAATATACTAAGGAAAACAGATCTTGTAATGTTTTTATTAGCAAATAAAAACTAAAAACCAAACAAAAAAGAATTTAAGAGGTCCTGTTGTTAAGATGCTGCTAGTGCCTTCGAGTTGGTTCTGACTCTTAGCAATCCTACATAGGGTTTCTGAGCAGTAGCTGATGAGTTTGAGCCACCAACCTTTTAAAAGGTCATAATACAAGTTAAAATAAGGAAGACATTTTGACATAAGGAAAAGAATACAATAAAATAGGTTTATATAACAAAACTATTTCTGATAATGATCATTTGTTGTTGATGGTGTTACGTGTCATTGAGACAGTTCTGAGTCAGCTGGTGGGTTTGAACTGCCGAATCACAGTCCAGTGCTAATCCTACGGCACCACAACATGAGCCCAATGAGCAGTATATGAATTTATTTTTTTCTGTTGATAAAATGTTTAATTGTGCTTTATTGACTATGCAAAGGCATTTGACTATGGATTATAACAAACACTGACTAATATTTTAAAGAATTCCAGAACAATTGTGCTCAAGAGGAAACAATGTACAGAACAAGAGGCAGTCATTTGAACAGCAAAAGAAGTATTGAATGGCTTAAAATCAGGAAAGATATGCACCAGGGTTGCATCCTTTCACATACTCATTCAATCTCTATGCTGTGCAAATAACCCAAGAAGATGGATTATATGAAGAAAATCATGGTTTCACAACTGAAAGAAGATTTTGTATAACAACCTGTGGTATGCAAACAACACAAATTGCTTGTCTGAAGTGAGGAGGACTTGAAGTACTTCCTGATGAAGAACAAAGACTACTTTTGTAGTCTTTGTGGATTGTGCCTCAATGTAAAAAAGATGAGAATCCTCACAACTGGATCAATAAATGACATTAAGATAAATGGAGATACTATGGAAGCTGATAAAGATTTCATTTTACTTAGATCCACAATCAAGGCTTCTAGAAGTCAAGAAATCAAATGATGGATTATGTTAGGCAAATGTGCTACATAAAACTGCTTTAAAGTGTTCAAGAGCCAAGATGTCACTCTAAGGACTAAGGTGAGCTGACCCAAGCTATATTCTCAGTCACCTTATTTGCATGCAAAGGCTGAACAATGACTGAGTAAGACTAGAGAAGAATGGATGCATTTATTGTCAAAAACTATTGAATACACCATGGACTGCCTATGAACTCTGGTAGTGCTGTGGTTATGAGTTGGCCTGTTAGCCTCAAGGTCAATAGTTCGAAACTACCAGCTGTTCTGCAGGAGAAAGATAGAGCTTTCTGCTCTCATAAGAATTTATAGCCTTGGAAACCCTATACAAGTTCATTGTGAGTCAGAACAGACTCCGGGGTACACAACCACCACCATGATCTGCCAGAAGAACCAACAAATCTGTTTTAGAAGACCCACAGCTGGATTGGAGTCCTGGTGTGGTGTTGTGGATTAATGTGCTGGACAGCAAAGTCAGTTTGAACTACAAGATCGGCTATTCAAGTGCACCAGCAGCTTCTCGGAAACTCTATAAGGGTCACTATGGGTCAGAACTAACTAGAGGGCACTTAACAAAAACAAAAAACACAGCTGGATTGTTCTTTGGAGGAGACTATGGTGAGACTTCATGTCTGATATATTTGACACATTGTCAGGCAGGAACATCCCTGGAGAAGAATAACATGTTAGGTAAATAAGAGGGTCAGCAAAAATACAGTGAACCCTCAATGACATAGAAAATACAGTACAACAACAAGGAGCTTAGAGATAGCAATTTGAGGATGGCACAGGACCACGCAGTGTTTCTGTTATATATAGGGTTGCTACGAGTCAGAATTGACTTGAGTGTACCTAATAACAGTAACAATAACATTGATAAAATATATCAAGAGAGAAGTCTTTGCCCTTGCTAATTAGCAATATTATTGGAAATACATTAGTAGTTTATCTCTTGATGTCTTTTTCCACAAGCAACTAGAGAATGAATGGCAAGTATATAATTGAATCTGTAGTGTACATGTACAGTGTGTTTCATTCTATTGAAGTGCATGCAAATACGTAAAGTATCTGTCTTTTCAGATGAAGCTTTGTCATTGACATTTACTTTAAGTAAGATATAAGTATATTTAGGAACTTCTGGTGTGGCGCAGTGGATCAGAACTTAACTGCAAACCACAAGGTCAGCAGTTCAAATTCATCAGCTGCTCCTCAGATAACCTACAAAGGGTTGCTAAGAGTTGGAACTGACTCAATGGAATTTAACAATAACAACAACAACAATTATGACTTCAAAGACATCATAAGACACCAAAAGGTCATTAGAAAGACAGGGACTAAAAGAACAAAATGGATGTCAGAAAAAACTTCAAAACTTGCTTTAGATTGTAGCAACAATACATTGACATGAAGATTTCAAAAAATCAAGTCAGATTGAAAAGAGAATTTAGAACAAGGGTATCTTTGCTAACGTTAGATGGATCTTGCCTGACATCAGGTAAAACCAGAAAGATGTTTACTTGTGTTTCATTGGCAACGCAAAGGTATTGGACTGTGTGAATTATAACAAACTATGAATGTTGTTGTTGTTGTTAGGTGCCATTGAGTCTGTGTTGACTCATAACGACCTTATGAACAGCAGAACAAAACACTGCCTGATCCTGGGCCAACCTCACTACTGTTGCCATGCTTGAGTCCATCGATGCTGACACTTGGCTAATCCATTTCATATGGGGATCTTCCTCTTTTTCTCTGACCCTCCACCATACCAAACATAATATCCTTCTCCAGAGACATCATGACAATATGTCTGAAGTATGAGAGACAAAGTTTGGCCATCTTGATCTCCAAGGAGCACTCTGGCTGCACTTCTTCCAAAACGGATCTGTTGAATAGCACTGTGAAGAAAAGGAATTCCAGAACACTTAAATTATTCTCATATGAAACCTATCTGTGGACCAAGAGGCAATTGTTCAAACAGAACAAGGAGATACTGCATTCTCTAAAATCAAGAAAGATGTAGATTGGGGCTGTGTCCTTTAATCATTTTCTTCCATCTATGGGTTGAGCAAATGATTTCAGAAACTTGATTATATGAAGAAGAATGGGGCACCAGGGTTGGAGGAAGAGAAATTTACAGAACTGGACTGCTAACTGCAAGGATGGAAGTTCAAACTTACCAGTTGTTCCTCAGAAACCTTATATAGAACCTACTTGACAGCACTTAATAACACCACCTGCTCAATTCAATATTGTTTGCTGAAAGCTAAGAGTGATTAAAGTATTTACTCATAAATAATATCATGATAAACAGAGAAAAGATTAAAGCTAACCAGGATTTCATTTTACTTGTTTCCATAACCAACACCCAATGAAAGCACCAGTCAAGAAATCAAAAATCAAAATCAAGAAATTGCATTGGGCAAATGTGCTGCAAAATACCTCTCTACAGAGTTAAAGAACAAAGAACTCACTTTCAGGACTAAGGTATGCCTGACTCATGCCATGGTATTCTCAATTATACTATATGGATGGAAAATTTGGACAATGAATAAGTAAGACCAAAGAAGAATTTATGTCTTTAAATTATGGTGATGGCAAAGAAATATTAAATATCTAAAGATTGCCAGAAAAACAAACAATTTCCTATGGAAAGAAATACAGCCAGAATTCTCCTTAGAAAGGAAAAGGGCAAAACTTTGTTTTACTTACTTTGGACAATGATCAGGAGGGACCAGTCCCTGGAGAAAAGCATCATGCTTGGTTAAAGTAGAGGGTGGTCAGTGAAAAATGAATACAATCCTCAAAAAGATGGATTTATAACAGAGGCTGAAACAATGATCTCAAACAATAAAAATATCATGAGTATAGCCTAGGCCTTGGCAGTATTTTGTTCTATTTTACAGTGTCTCGATGAGTCAACACTGAACACAACAATAACAGACTTTATTTTCAATTGGCTGATGAGAAAAATTTTAAACAGTAAAACTTATCAGATAGTTTATGACAGATACTCATCTGAGATATTTTTTTATGCAAACAGATAGATACACACATACAAGAGGGCAAGCCAAAAAGTTTTACTAACAGGGTTCCAGTTCATACATGCACAGGATTATTTAAAACAAAACATGTATAAAACTGTCTCTGTGATCAGTGGGTGGCTGTAGTCAAGTTCTTTCAGTAATGCACTTGTCTCATTACAGAACTCTCAAATTAAAAGGTCCAAGCAAAATGGTAGCTTCTGAGGAGCTCTGCTGGGCCAGTTAAATTATGGTGGAAACAAGGAGAGCAGTTCAGTAGTGATTGTGGCAATTTACTTGAGACTCTGGTCTCAATAGCCTCTGCTAGGAACAGTGTGATTTTTAAATAATTTGAAAACTGAATCAACAGTATTCAATGTGTTAGATGTAAAGGATGAGAGAAAGTAAAGAGTATCAGCATTTAGTCTGAAACTGGGACTAATAGAATTTCCACCAACTTATTTGCAGAAAACTATGCTTGAGCAGGTTTTTAAATATGCACACAAGATAGGGGTTCAAGTTTGTGTATGCTAATTTTAGAATGTATTAGCTATCACAAGGAAATGTTGATTTTCAGATTTCTACTAGATATCAAGTAAATGTTAAATAAGCAGTTAGATATGTAAGTTCAGGTGAGAATTCTTGAGCAGATACATAAATTTGAAGGTTGCTGCCACACATATGTTACTGAAAACTATAAAATAAATATAACACATCACTAAAGGAATAAGTATAGCTAAAGAAGAAATGATCCTGAATTCTATCAGTTTTGAGGAAAAAGCAACAAAGGGATTGATAAGGATGATCAGAGAATAAGTGAAAATCAAAATAAAGTGGAATCATAAAATGTATCACTAAGGACATAGTCAAAACATTTGAAAAAAAAGTAAATTGAGTACTGGGAGCTGACCATCAGATTTTGGAAGCCATTGCTGGCCATGATAAGTACTCAGGGTATATATAGGATTAGACTGTGTTTTAAATACTGGAAGGAGAATACATACTTACTTTCAGCACAGTAAGTATGCGTAATATTTTCAAGAATATTTCTTCAGGGAGATCAAAAAATAAATGGGTAATAACATATGGGAGAAGTTGGATCAAGAAGAAGTATCTGTGGTTGTTTTGTTTGTTTTTGTAAAGATAATTTTGTTGATGATAGACCCAAAATGGAAACCCAAAACCCAAAACATCAGGAGAAATGGATGAATTGCTGAAGCAATGTTATAGAGTAAGAATTTGTTGTTGTTAAGTGCTATTGAGTTGGTTCCATGGAGCAGGTGGTGAGCTTGAAGTGCCAACTTTGCGGTTCAAACCAACTTTGTAGTCCAGCGCATTAACCTACAGCGCCACACCAAGACTCCAGAGTAGAAACAGGGCATTGGAGATGGTTGCAAAGATTGAAGGCACAGGGTAACAGGTACAGAGGCAGATTCTGGTAGTTGGTTGGATATGATGGACATTTTCTCATCAGTTTTCAGAAAGAAACAAAATCATAACATAAATACATTTAATGGAAAGTAGTTGAAGTTCAAAGAAAGAGAGGGAAAAAAAATTGCATGAAGGCAACTCTGACTCATGGTGACCCTGTGTGTGTCAGAGGAGAACTGTGCTCTATAGTGGTTTCAGTGGTTAATTTTTGGAAGTAGATTGCTGGACCTGTCCTGGCAAGCATAGCTGGATGAACTAGAACATGTAACCTTTGATTAGTTTCTGAGCCAAGGTATCCTTATAAATGTGTAGGGAAACATTGTAAAATAGCAAGAAATACTTACTTAGTACACTGTAACGTATTAGTAACACTGAAAATTATTTTATTAATTTGTTAAAAACAGTTATCAACAGTACTTTGAATAGTGTTTGTCTTTTCATTGTATAATTTATGATATGGAGTAAGTTTATATAGAAGGTGATCATATTTCTATCTAAATTTGGAGTTGAATCTAAGATTTTATTCATTATACATTCATTGTTATACATTCAGTTTTCCCTGTGTAGATGTGTGCCAACATCACTTCCTCTGGGTCATTATAATTCTTTATATCACAACTACTTCCCTCATTATGGTGTTAAATTCTTCACTAAGTTCCTCTGGCTACGTATCTAAAGTGTCTCAAATAGTGGCAATTTTAACATTCTCTTTACTAATCGCCTGCTCTGTAAGTCCATTTATATTATAGTTAAGTTTTAATTTGTTGCTGTTGTTATGTGCTGTCGAGTCGGTTCCGACCCATAGCGACCCTGTACAGGGTTTCCGAGGCTGTAAATCTTTACGGGAGTAGAAAGCCTCATCTTTCTCCCGCGAAGCAGCTGGTAGTTTCGAACCACTGACCTTAAGGTTCGCAGCCCGATTCGTAACCACTACGCTATTAATTTTGATTTGTTTGGACTTTGGTTATTTTCCATTCAATTCACTTCATTTGTTGCAGTTGTTGCTAAGTGCCACCCAGTCAGTTTCAACTCATAAGGACCTTGATAGGGTATCTGAGGAGTGACTGGTGGGTTTGAACTGCTGGCCTTACAGATAGCAGTCCAGTGCTTAGCCTACAGCTCCACACCAGGATACTTCTGTTCCCTTCTTCTTGTTGTTTACTGCCGTCAAGTCAGTTCTGCTCATAACTACCATGTATAGGGTTTCTGAGGAGCAGATTCAAACTGACCTTGCAATCCTGTGCATTATCCTGCAGCGCCACATTAGGACTCCTTCTTAGTCAATTAAAAAAAGGCATATGGACTTATCATGAAGAGATAAGGCAGCAATACAACTACACACTTTGCTGCCTGTGCATGAACTGGTTAAGAAATTTGCAATGGTGAATCACCAACAGAGTTTGAAAAAATAATGGCGATTAGTCACCGATCATGATAAATATGTGTGTTTGATGTAATGATTTGTGGACTGAAGTGTTAGCAATGAAATTTGCAGTTTATGAAATTACAGTCAATATGCTCCAATATCTGAAATTTGTGCCTATTGGAACCAGAGAATTCAGGGAATGCCTGTGTATGTGTGCACACGTGTGTATGTGTGCATATGTGTGTATGTGTACATATGTGTATAAGTGTTAATTCTATTGTTGTTAAAACCAGTAGCATAACTGAAATGGGATAGCTTGGAAAGATAAGGTTTAGGGTAGAAAATCAAGACTTATTTTGAGTTTGCAAAAATTGATTTGTCTGTGGAACACAGAGTTGACAATATTAGCTGGTCATAATAGAATTCTGGGCATTTACTATGATTTTGAGTCTGAATAAATAAATCTGATGTGAATAAAATTTAAATGATTTATGGGAAGAGAACAGAACTTGAGACGATGGCCAAAAGTGAATCCAAGAAACTGAAAACATTATGCTGTGATGCAATGAGCAGACGCCAGCCAAGAAGCTGTGAGATAGACAGGCAGAAGAATAAACAAGGCAAAGAGTATATTAAGAAATCAAAAAAATAGGGCTTTCAGGCAGTTCAGGACTAAAGTGCAAGTAACAGTGTCACCATGATTCTCCAGCTGCTCTGTCATTCTGTCCATAGTATCAGTCCTTTTGTGGAGGAACATTGATGTTACAGCAGTGGCATTTAATAAAGAACTAGATCCTATACAGAAACTTTTTGTGGACAAGATTAGAGAATACAAATCTAAGCAACTGGCTTCTATCTGCGGGACCTGTTGATACTGACCCTGAATACCATCAAGAGTTGAAGAAGGAAAATTTTAAGCTTAAGCAAGTGTATGATAAAGCAGGTATGAACACGCTCCTTAATATCACATTTGAAGATCCCAAATTTGAAGTCCTTGAGAAACAATCTGAAGAAATATATTAAATTAGTCTTATAATGTGTCATAGATATGTTGTACAATTAAGCAGCGATCAGAATAAACATATTGCATAATTGTAAAAAAAAAAAAATCACAAAAATAAATGAATGAGGCAGAGTCCCTGTAATTGAAAGGATACATACATATATGCACGTACAACACACATACACACAAATTCTGTGAGTTTAAGCTATCAACAAACTGACACAACTGAGTTTCTCTACCATTCGATCAAGAAGCACCTAGGATATACTCATCAGTGATGCAGTGGTGAGTGAACTCTATTTGCACAAACAATTTAAAGAATTGAGAAATCCATAAGAATATATTTTCATATTGTACTGCTCAAACCTAACAAGGCCATATGTACAAGTACACATAATTTATTTTCTAATTTGCTAACACCAGTTCTATCTCTTATATATACTTTTATTCATGCTATCTCAGCTTTATACACTTCTAACTTACTGGACTGTAAGTTCGGTTTGAACTGCATAGTCATCAGTTCAAATCTAGGAGCCACTGATCAGAAACCCTATACAGGGTCGCTATGAGTTGGAACTGATCTAAAAGCACTTAACAACAACAATGGCTAAAAATTATTATCCCATGTTCCTGGATGTTCAGAGGTATAGAAACTTTCAAGACTGACTTAATTCTATGATTAAGGGGTGGATATGGAAGTTTGCCTCCATGACCAACTGCCCCCTTTGCCATGAGACTAAAAGAACTAAATGTTATCGAGCTACATCACTGAATATTTTGATCAAATAATTTAATAATTTATAAAAACATCCTGATGAAAATGGGAAAACAGAATTTTAAATTCCCATGGACTCAGGATTTTTGGAACCAAGGAGATAATATATTTACTCCTGAAATTATTGCCTTTAGATGATTATTTTTTTAATCACAAACTTATTTATTTACATATTAAAGAGGTTTTCATTGTAGACAGAAAGACTTCTTATGTAAGTTTATTGGTTGTTAAGTGCAGTCAAGTCTATTTTGACTCATAGTGAGTCTGGATAGGGTTTCCGAGGAGAGGATAGTACCACTTTGCTGTTCAAACTGATCTTGCAATCCAGTGCTCATCCTACAGCTCCATACCAGAACTTCTGGTTTGTTTTTTGTTTGTTTGTTTGTTTTTATTGTGAATTGAATGATATGGGGGAACATCAGCTTTGCATTCATAGTTTCATTGCAATGATTAGGATCTCCTCCATGCATCGTCATTCAGTAGTATTTTCTTCCATTCCTTCTGTTTTTTTTGTTTGTTTTTTTTTCCTTTGTTTTTAAGGATGTACACAAAAGCACTCAGGAATATAAGATCATTTAAATAACCAAAGGGCACATTCTGCAAGCCTGCCTCCTGGCCACCAGTACCTGGCCATGAGCCTGTACACAGCCTGTCCTTTTCCATGAGTCTCGGTCCCACGTTCTGTTCATGCTCTTCTCCCTTGTTGTTCTAGGGTCCTTTCTTCCTGGACTGTAGGATTAAATACTCCTCTCTTTTTGTTACAATACTTTTACCTTTATACTTGTCACAGTTACAATTAGTCATGGTAACAATTACTCACTATTAAATCATAAGAATCTTATTCCTATCTCTTTTCATCAGACCTGTCTAGATTGCATGAATACAATTCAGTGGGAATTCTGCCTACCCCTAAACTCTCTCTTGAAAACTTACAAATCAGTCACTTCATGCCTTTATAGCCCCCATTTTAGGTAGCCAATGTCTAAGTTTCCCATTCCTATCAACCCTGTATACAGAGGGAATAGTATTGATCTTTGATGTGAAGACTCTTTTGCTCAGTTGGTATTTTGAGCTACTTCATCCATAAATATAGGTCAGGTTCATCAAATTGTAGCAATTTACACTTCTTTCCTTTGTAAAAGAAAAAAAAAATTTTTTTTTTTTTTAATTTAAATATTCCTCTAGTCAAGTCCTGATCATCAAGCCATTGAAGCTAGGTCAAATGGGTACTATCTACAAATTTGGATGTTCTTGTGCATCTCCCTTCACTTCATGTCAGCTGGAAGCTCTGTTCTGCCTTGAGAACTTCTAATTTTCAACTAAAAATATCTCTTAAAAGCATCTTAAAATTAAACAGCAGAGTATCTTAATTAGCAAAAAAAAAAGTATGCCTGCTTTGAGCATTATGATCTTTTAAGAACAATCTAAATGGGATCAAGTTGAAGCCAGCAAATTGAAAGATTTGATGGACTCCTTATGTGACAGTGAATTTATGTCAACAGGAGAGTAAGAATGGAGGCACAACTTGAGGATTGTAATCAATGTCACTGACATAGATGTGGACATGATTGAATTGGTGTATATTTTACTGGTATCTTCTCAACAACAATGACAAAATTGATGTGGACATGATTGAATTGGTGTATATTTTACTGGTATATTCTCAACAACAATGACAAATTTTTAAAAAACGTTTGATGATTCTTTACCTCTGATTCTGTTTATTGTGAATTGCCTAGTCTGGCATTATTTGTGTGATTGCAGCAGTGTAGATTCCAAATCTGCACAATAAAAGTTAGAATAAAGAGAAAGATTTAAATTCCCCTTTATAGAGCATCGTGTGACTTTGTGTCAACATACACATTTTTTTTTTTTTATCATTATAAAGTGATTGGATTTGGTCAGGGTCACAGAATTAATCACTGGCAAAAGGGATGATTATTTTGTTAAACAAAATCTATGTCCTGTTGTGGTGCTGTAGGGTCTTTGTCCTGGGCTACTAACTAGAAAGTCAAAAGTTCAAACCTACCAGCTGCTCTGCAGGAGAAAGATGAGACTGTTTAATCCTGTAAAGCTTTACAGTCTTGGAAACCCTAATAGGGCCATTATGAGTCAGAATCAACTTGATGGCAGTGGGTTTAGATACCAGCTATTTTGACTGCAACATTCCCAGTTCTAGTAGAGAAGGGTGAATCCATACATTTATAGCTATGGAAGGGGGGGAGAACAAATGAAGAATAGATAGATGACAGAAGGAGTGATAAAAGAAAGGAAAGGAGAGACGAAAAGAGAAAGGACAGAATGCAGGAAGGAAAAAAAGAGGGAGGGAGGAAAGGTTTACTTACCAACTTTCAACTTTGGAGGATGATGGGACGATCATAATAAATAATTTTAAATAGCAATTCCATAAAACTTAAAAGGTTAGATTGTTTTTCCATATCCTCTCATAACAACCAATTCTATTGCTTTCATAAATCTTCACATTTGAAAGTAACTAATTCCTTTTCATCTTCCTCAAAGGATTTTATGGTTCATGTGGAAAGGAACTACCTCAACCTTCATGTCAATTTATTGCCAGGGCCTAGCACTGTGTATGACAAAAAAAGTTGAACTACATTGAGTTATTAATTAAATATAATTTATAATCTTCTGTTAACTTGGTGATTAAATTTTCTACCCAGAGATTAAATTCTTAAATACTAATCTTTGGACAGTTAATCAAAACAGGCTCTTATGTTTAGCATCAGTTGATTAAATAAATGATTTGCTATTGTGCATTCATTCATTGCAGTTTCCCAGGTCATCAAACATCACCTTTTCATTGCTATTCATTTGTTTCTCTCCTTAACCTTCAGACATGAATCTGTCCAGAACATGTTAATCAAATTTTCCCATATACAAAAAAAGAGAGGATTTAATTTGGCATAGTTGTGCTTATAAACAAGTAGGCTTTTTTAATTTATTATTTCTTCTTCTGACATATTAACTGTGATAAATGGACCAGCAATTTTTGGAGATTATAACTTCATTATCCTTTCTGCTTATCTTGGGTAGCAGGATTTTTTCCCCCTTTTTCAAGAGATTTTTCTTTTGGCAAGGCTGTTTATTTCTCATAGATTTCTTTAAAGCAAATGTCATGTGGGGATATCACCAGATAACCTTAAAGCAAGGCTTTTTTACCACAACTTTATTTTATGGAGTGCTTTTTGAGGTAAAGCCATCTCAAAGCACTGTCAAAATTGGAAACAAAACAAAAGTCACAGTCAGAAAAAATCAATGATCTTTCAAATAATCCAAGATTAAATTAAATCAAACTAGCTTTAAGTTTAAACTCTAAAGCTAGTCAGCAGTTGGCTTGCCTTAGAGGTCTACTAAAGACTAAATACTGGATACTTTGGTTGAAACAGGATGTATCCTTTGGGTAATAATTAATGATTTTTATCTGAAGTCTGAAGGAACATTTAGAATCAGGTCACAAAATACAAGCATAGAAGGTAAATCAGATCAAACTAGCAATTCACCTTAGAACAATATTGTTGCTGTTGTTAAGTACCATCCAGTCAGTTCTAACTCACTGTGACCCTGGATAGGGTTTCTGAGAAGCAGTTGGTGCGTTTGAACTACTGATCTTGTGGTTTGCAGTCCAGTGCTAATCTTACATGGCCACTCAATATGTTTACTAATTTGTTTTGAAAAGAACCTTGCTTTAGAATTTTATTTGCAAATAGTTGTACTTAGAGAGGTGTGCCATGGTGGTGTAGCCAGCTACTCCATCACTAAATTGTTCTATATGTGATATAAAACCTACAGGTAGGATACATGTTACAGGAGGATACAGATTTGCTTATATTCATACGCAATGTTGGATAAACTAAAATGTCTAACTATTCTCTCTTGTACTTAACCTAAATATAGTTTTCAGAGTACTAAGAATTTTTTTTTTTTAATGTGATGAATCTGGGATTCAATTAGGCCATGATAAGACATTTTGCAAAGTTTGATATGTAGATAACTTAATCTGGACCTTATATTGCAAATTAAGAACAAGCACAGGAATGTTGACCAATAGATCTCGTTGTTGTCTATGGTCTTTATCAACCACTGACGAGGCAGAAGTATCCTAGGAAGGGGTGTTCATGTCAGAGGTTAAGGTCACACATTGGTCCCTGAGGAAAATAGAGATCTACCCACTCTGTGGGGAAGTCACAGGGGATACAATGATTATTCCTAGATGGGGAAACTATAGTTAGTTCCCACATGAGTTCTGAAAATGGGGACACCCTACCCAGAAACTATTACTCTCTGTAGGTAAAATGGAACAAATGCCATCTATTCCAGAAAACTCCCTTTTGGGGTGTCTGTGTGGTGCTGGGGGTTTGTGCATCAGACTGCAAAGCAAATTGAACTGCCATGTCAGCGGTTCAACCTCACCAGCTGCTCCTTGGAGGGTTGCTATGGGTCGGAACCTACTTGACAGCTCTTAACAACAACAATATTTAAAAAAAAAAAATTTGGAAGAATCTTAATTTTGACTGCCTGTGAAAAAAGAAGTACATTGACACACCTCTTTCTAGGCTCTTACTTTTGCAAGAGCTTCCAGAGTCTGGAGGGAAACTTCTCAGGGTCAATGTACCATTGTCCATGGCAGCTATGGAACAGGATATGAACAAGCAAGGTTTTTCTGTTTGTTTGTTTGTTTCAGAAAATCCCTGTAATTTTATTGAAGAGTTTGAACAACTAGCCTTAGATTCTGAACTAACCTGGAAAAACATCTTAGTGGTCCTCTCTAGATGTTGCAGAGTGAACAAAGACAAACAAAAACAGAAAAACATCTGGGCAGCTGTCCAAGCATAGAGAGATAATTTACATGCTCACCAACAGACATTACTAGCTGGGAGTGTGACAATATCCAGTGACAATCTGCTATGGAATTACCCATGGGGACTAACTGGAATAACTGCAAGGAACCACATGATAATTTGCCTCCTGGGAGGAATTAGGAAGATCAATATTAAGCCTGTCCATTTTCCTAAATTAGCAGAAGTCATTCAAGGGAAGGATAAAAACCCAGCCCCCGTTAGAAGATCCCTGGCTGAGGCTGTCACTAGGTATGCTAATCTAGACCTCAGTTCATCTGAAGCTACGGTAGCTATAAATACTACTTTTATCACTCAGTCAACTCCTGAAATCTACTAGAATTAGGCCCCCAAACTTTCCCATATCAACTGCTAGAATTAGCTATAAATCGGGCTGCGAACTGCAAAGTCAGCAGTTCGAAACAACCAGCTGTTCCAAGGGAGAAAGAAGAGACTTTCTGCTCCCGTAAAGATTTACAGCCTCGGAAACCCTGTACAGGGTCGATATGAGTTGGAACCTACTCCACGGCACATAACCACTACCACCACCTACAAGAGAACCCTGCAGGGGTGGGGGTGAGGTGTCCATTCGCTCAGGCATCTCCTCTAGTCACCAGGATGGAGGTGCACACAGAGCTCCTCGAAATTTAAAGTGACAGTTTCCACTTAAAACCAAAGGGTCACCACTCATCTGTCAGTTTGTCATACTGTAGTGGCATGTGAGTTGTTATGATTCTGAAAGCTATGCCACCGGTATTTTAAATACCAGCAGTGGGAGACAGGTTTCAGATGAGCTTCCAGACAAAGACAGACTAGGAAGAAAGAGTGATGAACTACTGCCAAATAGTTAGTCATTGAAAACCTTATGAATAGCAGAGAAACACTGCTTAATATAGTGCTGGAAAATGAGTCCCTCAGGTTGGAAGGCACTCAACATGCAACTGGAGAAGAGCTGCCTCCTCAAAGTAGAGCTGACCATGATAAAGTGAATAAAGTAAAGCTCATGGGAGAAAATCCCACAGGACCTTCATATGCTGATGGTGCACAACTCAAAATGAAGAGAAACAGCTGTAAACATCTGTTAAAAATCAGAACATGGAATGTACAAAGTATGAATCTGGGAAAATTGGAAGTTCTCTAAAATGAAATGGAATGCATAAACATCAATATCTTGGGCATTAGTGAGCTGAGATGGACAGGTATTGGCCATTTTGAATCTGATGACCACATAGTTTACTATGCTGGGAATGACAAATGGAAGAGGAATGGTGTTACATTCATCGTCAAAAAGAACATATCCAAATTAGTCATGAAGTACAAGCTGTCTGTGATAGGATAATATCCATGAGCCTACAGGGAAGACCTGTTAATACCACTATTATTAAAATTTACGCACCAACCACTAAAGCCAGTGAGGATGAAATAGAAGAATTCTACCAACTTCTTCAATCTGAAATTGATCAAGCATGCAATCAAGATATATTGATCATTACTGGTGATTGGAATGCAAAGGTTGGGAACAAAGAGGAAGGATCAGTAGTTGGAACATATGGCCTTGGTGATAGAAATGATGCTGGAGAACGTATGATAGAATTCTACAAAACCAATGATTTGTTCATTTCAAATACCTTCTTTAGCCAGCAGAAGAGACAACTATACACATGGACCTCACCAGATGGAGTACAAAGAAATCAAATTGACTAAATCTGTAGAAAGAGACGATGGGAAAGCTCTATATCATCACTGAATACAAGGTCAGGGGCAGACTGTGGAACAGACCATCAATTACTCCTATGCAAATACAAATCGAAGCTGAAGAAAATGAAAACAAGTCCATGAGAGCCAAAATATGACTTTGAATATATCCCACCTGAATTTAGAGATCATCTGAAGAACAGATTTGATACATTAAACACTAAAGACCTAAAGACCAGAAAAGTTGTGGGATGACATTAAGAACATCATACATGAAGAAAGCAAAAAGTCATTGAGAAGACAAGAAAGAAGGAAAAGGTCAAAATGGATGTCAGAGGAGACACTGAAACTTACTCTCCAGTGTAGATTTGTTAAAGAAAATGGAAGAAATTAAGAGGTCCAAGAGCTAAACAGAAAATTTCAAAGATGAGCTCGAGAAGATAAAGCCAAATATTACAACAAAATGTGCAAAGATCTGGAATCAGAAAACCAAAAAGGAAGAACACGCTCAGTATTTCTCAAGCTGGGGGAACTGAAGAAGACCAAATAAGTGGTTCCTAGATCAACAAGGGATTGAATAAGTTTACTGATCTCATCCATCACAACCCAGGACTCCTCAGGAGAGACCTTGATGATGTGTGTAGGAGACTTTCTTTATTGATAGATTCAACAGGCAAATTATTGAATGATGCAGAAAACATCAAAAGAAGATGGAAGGAATACACACAGAGTCACTGTACCAAAAGGAAATCGTTAATGTTCAACTGTTTCAAGAGGTAGCATATGATCAAGAGCCAATGATGCTTAAGGAGGAAGTCCAAGGTGCATTGAAGGAATTGGCAAAGAACAAGGCACCAGGAATTGATAGAATAAAAATTGAAATCTTTCAAGAAAGTGAGGCGGCACAAGAGGCACTTATTCATCTCTGCCAAGAAATTTGGAAAACAACTATCTGGCTGACTGATTGGAAGAGATCCATATTTGTGCCCATTCCAAAAAGAGGTGACCCAGTGAAATATGGAAATTATCAGACAATCTCTTTGATATCCCATGGGAGTAAATTTTTGCTAAAGGTAATACAGAAACGCCTGCACACATACCTTGACAGAGAACTTTCAGAGGTTCAAGTCAGATTCAGAAGAGGCTGTGGAACGAGGGATATCATTGCTGATGTCCGATGGATGTTGGCTGAAAGCAGAGAATATCGGAAAGATGTTTACATGTGCTTTATTGACTATGCAAAGGCTTTCGATTGTGTGGATCATGACAAGCTATGGACAACATTGCGAAGTATGAATATTCCAGATCACTTAATTGTGCTCAAGAGGAATCTGTACATCGACCAAGAAGCAGATGTTCGAATAGAACATGAGAACAATGCATGTTTTAAAATTAAAAAAGTTGTGCAACAAGGTTGTATTCTTTCACATACTTATTCAACCTGTATGCTGAGCAAATAATCCGAGAAACTATGTTCTATGCAGCCAAAATTGGCATCAGGATTGGAGGAAGACTCATTAACAACCTGTGATATGCAGATGATACAACCTTGCTTGCTGAAAGTGAAGAGGACTTAAAACATTTACTGATGAAGAGCAAAGAGCACAGCCTTCGGTATAGATTGCATCTCAATGTCAAGAAAACAAAAATCCTCACCACTGGACCAATAAACAACATTCTTATCAATGGAGAAATGATTGAAGTTTCGAGGACTTCATTCTTCTTGGATCAACTTTCAACACTCACGGAAGCTGCAGTCAAGAAATCCAACAACGTATTGCATTAGGCAAATCTGCTGCACAAGACCTTTGTAAAGTGTTAAAGAACAAAGATGTCAGCTTGAAGACTAAGGTGCACCTGACCCAAGCTATGGTATTTTCAATAACCTCATATGCATGCGAAAGTTGGACAGTGAATAAGGAAGACTGTAGAAGAATTGATGTTTTTGAGTTATGGTGTTGGAGGAGAGTGTTGACAGGGCAATGGGCTGCCAAAAGAACCAATAGATCCGTTTTAGAAGTGCAACCAGAGTGCTCCTTGGAGGCCAAGATGGCCAAACTTTGTCTCTTATACTTCAGACATATTGTCATGAGGGACCAGTCACTGGAGAAGGATATCATGTTTGGTAAGGTGGAGGGTCAGCGAAAAAGAGTGAGACCCCTAGCGAGACAGATTGGCCAAATGGCAGCATTAATGGACTGAAGCGTGGTAACAGTAGTGAGTTTGGCCCAGGATTGATCAGTGTTTTTTTCTGCTGTGCATAAGGTTGCTATGGGTTGGTATCAACTCGATGGCACCTAACAAAAACAACACCTACAATAGGGATATGGAGGCGACCGAGAGGGCCTGACAGAAAGTCAAGCTTTTAGTAGAAAGAACTGAACCACCTCCTACGACCCTGGCAAGAAGATGGACAACAATTGCTTCCATTGTGGAAAGCCTAGACACCATCACCATGAGGGCTGGACTTTGATGGAAAAGTGACTGATCCCTAAAAGACCATATCCTCACTTTGAATATCTTGGACATTGGGGATGTGACTGTCCAGCATTACCCACAAATTGCTGTGAAAGTCACAAGACCATGTTGGCCACAGAAGAACCTGAAGACTTATGGGGGATGGCAATTTCTCCTACACACATCATCAAGGTCTCTCTTGAGGAGTCCTGGGTTGCGATGGATGAGATCAGTAAACTTATTCAATCCCTTGTTGATCTAGGAACCACTTATTCGGTCTTAAAAACATTTAGTGGTTCTCTTTCTCCTTCATTCTGTATGGTTGTTGGCATTGATGGTCTTCTAAAGAAAAGGAGGGAACCTAATAAATTGCTTAGCATGTGGCAAACTTTTCATTCATGGAGAAAGTAGGGGGTCTCTGTTTCAGTGTATCCATTGTGGAAAAGTGAATCATAGAAACTTCCATTTTTTACTAAAGCAACCAAGAACTTTGAGGTAACTATTTTACAAACAATCCATAAATCCATAAAATCATCCAGGGTCTATGAATGCTTTCAAACAATTTCCTTTACATGGTGAACTTCAATTGAGCACAACACCAGATTTTAATGCAAGTTTTTGTGCTTTGTGAAAAATAGCTTCATATATATACATATATATATATATGAAATGGATGCACACTGGGACCAGGTTTTGATTCTTGGTATAATTGGATGCAGGGTCTAACTCTACAAAATTATCCTCATGACTGTGGGGTCCCCTGGTGGGTACTCAACAACACCTGGGGTGTATATATGAAAACAAATCTGAATATTTTATCATATCACTTTCTAGAAAGTCTAGTTTAGACCCGGACAATCCCAGTAATTAGTGAAAATCAAGGGAGAATTCTATAATGGATCATGTTACGAATAGCGCAACTGGGATGAAGATTAGGGAGAAGTAATCTAGTTTAAAGCTGAGTATAATTTTTATGGAATTAACTGTAACTCAGTGTCAGTTGGAGGTTATAATTTCTTGATTTGGATTAATAAATATTAGGGCTGGAATTGTACTGATAGCAAATGCATATGAAATTGCTGTTTTAATATAATGAGGATAAAGTTTAGTTTGGTAGATATGTATAATGGATATAATAGTAGGAATGATTAGGGTAACAAATATTATTAAGGTAAATGTAGGGATAAGGTTAATTACTTTTATTTGGAGTTGCACCAATTTTTTGGTTCCTAAAACCAATGGATTACTACTATCTCCTCCTCGTATTCTAAAGGGAGATCATGGTTTCCCTACCAAGGTAAGAACACTAGAACACAGCATTCTCATGTTTAAACGAAACCTAAGGTAGGGAATCTATACTCTAGGATTTGTGACCGCTATAGTCTGAGAGTGGTGTGGCACTGGGTGTTGATGTGCGAGAATGTAATGTTGGTTTGAACTGCAGGGTCAACGGTTCAAATTCACCAGTGGCTCCTTGGAAACCCTATACAGGGTCACTGTGAGTCAAAACTGACTCAAAAGCACTTAATAACAACAACAACAACAATAACCAGGGAAATACAAATAGTTAAAGATCTGCGAACTGTCCCTTCTTCAACTTGCTCCAAGTCACCTCCCTAAAGAAGTAAAAGGGAATTTCTCACTTTCCCAATGTTGGTGTAATTGCCATAATGACTCTGGATCGATCACATCACATACAGAATTGTGAATAACCATGTAGCCACCCAAAATGTTTCATCAATGTTGAAGGAACTGGGTAAGGATCCCATACAATCGCTGAGAACCATTCAAAATCATTAGACTCATTGGTCAGTATGGTCAAAGACCATTACATTGCCCTTGATTGTCTACTAGCCAAAAAGGATGGGGTCTGTACAGTTGCTAATACATCCTGCTTCAGTTACATAAATGTAACAAGACAAGTTGAACTCAAAGTTCATTTTGAAAAATAGCAAGTGCCTAGAAGAACAGAGAAATGTCCTCACTCAATATTTATAGTCATAAATAGAAACATATCTCCCCTCTGTAACATAGCTTAATCCACTGCTCGGCCTTTAGCTAGTGTGTTAATTCTGCTTATGTTTGGTCATTTAAGTTAAATTTACTAAACTCTTTTGTTACCAAAACTCTTGAAGCTTTTCACAGACAAATGATGATAAAGGTGTGTTCCTATTTCCCTTAATAAAATAGATCAAGCTTTGTGACAACAGTCTGTGTAACTGTTCCCTGTATTCTCTCCTTGTGCTTGGCCATCGACAATCAATGACTCTGATGTGCATCTGTAATAACCCTAATGTACAGATAGAAGGGATGGAAACCCTGCCACCCAAAGATGCCTCTTTTCAGCAAGAAGCAGCTAAGAATGAGACATCGTCTATATTCTTAAAGCATAAGAGTTTCTTTCTCTTTGGGGGAGGGGGGCGGGGATGTTAGGCAGTTAGGAAAAAAGAACTAACCACAGAGCCACCAAGACTTTAGGAAACAACCTAACCTGTCAGTAAAGTCTGGTAAAAAATCAAGATAGAAAAGGGAGTTTCCCCAAAAATCAGGCATGCAGATTATGTTGAGAAATTTCCCTTCAATTCCTACTTTGTTGAGTGTTTTTATCAGGAATGGATGCTGGATTTTGTCAAAAGCCTTTTCTGCATCAATCGATATGATCGTGTGGTTCTTTTCTTTTTTCTTATTTATATGGTGGACAACGTTGACCGTTTTTCTAATTGTTGAACCATCCTTGCAACCCTGATATGAATCCCACTTGATCTTTTTGATGTGTTGCTGGATTCTGTTGGCTAGGATTTTGTTGAGAATTTTTGCATTTATGTTCATGAGGGATATTGGTCTATAATTTTCTTTCCTAGTGACGTCCTTCCCTGGTTTTGGTATGAGGGTTATGCTTGCTTCATAAAATGTAATCGGAAGTTTTCCATCCTCTTCTATCTTCTGGAATGATTTGAATAGAATTGGTGAAGGTTCTTCCCTGAATGTTTGGTAGAACTCACCAACGAAGCCATCTGAGCCTGGACTTTTTTTGGTTGGGAGTCTTTTGATGACATGATCAATTTCTTCTTTTGTTATGGGTCTGTTCAGGTTTTCTACTTCACTCTGTATAAGTTTAGGTAGGTCATGTTTTTCTAAAATCGTATCTATCTCTTCTACGTTTTCAAAATTTGTTTGAGTACAACTCTTCATAGTATTCTGTTATTATCCTTTTGATTTCCTTTGGTTTCGTTGTGACATCGC
>NW_006408581.1:8021185-8035989 GCF_000296735.1 Chrysochloris asiatica | reverse complement strand
TGTATTCCCATTGAGTCTTAGTCTTGGAAGGGGATTTGCACTGAGGGGATCCAGCCAGTAGTTAATTTACTTTGAAAATAGGTGCTAACTTCATATAAAGAACTAAAAATAAAATAACAAAGTCTCAAATTATCAATTTATAGTTCAATATTTTATTCTACTTTATAAGGTTGGTTTGAAGCCAAGTATTACTCTCTCCTCTGTTTTTCTACTTCCCTGTTATACCTTTTGAGAAGGAAAGTTAAGCTTTATAGCTACATTCAAGATTTACTTTTAGAATTATTTTGAAATCATAATGTCTTGTATTCACCTTAATCTAAATTCAATATTTCTTCACCTGTGGACTAATGATAAAATCCTCTCCCTATAGGCGGTTATTCACATGTGTCCATGACTGCCTCTTTCAGTATTTTAAGGATCTGCCCCCTCATATTATTTTAAACATAACAAAAAATCACCATTGTGCTGATTCCAAAATTGGCCCCTAATTTGTCAATGTCACTTCTGGACCTTTACTCGTTACTTACTATCCTTCTGTATTAATTACAATTAGTCCCTTTTCCCAAATGTCCAACACATACTGTTTTGTGTGCAAGTAATTTGTATCAGTGTCTTTTACTCCAAAGAGTTCGTATATTAGTGTACATTTAATAAATATTATTCTTATTAATGTAATTTACTAATGTTTTATCATTAAAATACATGAATAAGTACATTATCATGTACCTAGTAGGCAACCAACACTATTTATTTCAACTACACACTATTCTAACACTACATAGCTCTTTCAAGTGTACTCAACCTTCTCATCTTTTGTTTTATCTGGCCTAAGTTCCCCTTACCTCTTACTGTTCTTTCTTGCCATCTTGTTACCAAAATCTCTACATAAAGCAACATACAATTGTATAAGACATTGTAAAAATGTATTCTCTTTAGATAATCATAAACTGGGTGTTCATAAAGTTCAGTTATATAACTTAAATTCTGTCTCCTGTTTCCAAATGAATTGCCTCATTTTTAAAATAACACTTTATTATACTATACAAGAAAATAAATAATGGTGCTTAATTGTCTTAATGTAAATTCAACTGTATTATCATTCCACTTTTGCTTTTTTGTACAATTTATTTCACAAAGCTCCTTAGACTTATTCACATGTACAGTTTTTGATATAATGGTAGAATGGGAGGGACATGAATTGGAGTGTCCTAGTTTGAATTTATCAGAAATTGTAAAGGGCGTTTTTGTAATGGTGCACCTAAAAGAATTGCAGTAGAGCAACGCAGAAGTACCAAAAACCAGTGTATGAGGCAGAGTAGAGGGCTTCCCAGCCCACAGAGCCAGTAAAGCTGAATGACTTTGGGCATCACACTTGCTTGTAGAGTGGGGTGTTCCAGGCATTTACTTGGGAGAGGTAGGTTTGCTGACCCACTGAATTAGAGCCCAGTGCCTACAGACTGAGGTATACGGTGGACATTCATCAGCAATTGACTGGAACAACTGTGCCCTGAGCATTTTTCATTTTATTTTATTTTTTAAAGCTTTTATTGTGAATCGAGTGATAGTTTACACGTGAGAACATCGGTTTTGCACTCATTCTATCATATTTTGTTCCATTGTAATGATTACAATCCCCTAAATGCATCGTCATTTAACAGTATTTGATTCTATTCCCTCTGTTTTTGTGTGTGTGTGTGTGTGTGTGTTTGTTTTTAATGTCCATAACAACACTCAGAAATAATAATCATTTAAATAACCAAAGGGCACATTCTGCAAGCCTATCTCTTGGCCACCAAGCACACAGTTTTTATCTTTCTATGAGTCTAGAGTCCTCGATGATCTCTCTCCATGCCATCCTCTCTGCCTTTATCTCTGTTGTTGCTGCTGTCCTGTGTACTCAAGTACAAAGAGGAATGAATTGAAATGATTTGGTGGCATGGTTGTTGTGGGAACTCACCCATATAATTGTTTTTGTTCACAGGAGCTCTCTCTATACAGCAGGGGACCCGATAGGTTAGTTGGATGTATAGTACTGACAGCCACCTCAGACCATCCCATATAGCATTACCCTGAAGGTGTGTGACCTTGAGTTGCTCCCATATCAGATGGAACACATGGGAATGGGTACAGTCCCGGTATGGTAGTTGCACAGAGCATTTAGTTGGAAACATTGGGAGGTGGCCCACAGGCTGTTTGTACCACACCATCAAGCAGGCCCAGGTGTTGGCGTTGGCAGGTGCAATTCTCCATGGCATTCCAATGTGGAGGAGATGGGGAGCTCTATGCTCACAATAGTCTGACTGATACTTCATGTCTGTAACCATGGTGGCTCAACTGGCTAAAACACTAATGCACATTCTATGTACTGAAGGATAGAGAAGTGAGAGGTGCTAGCAGAGGCAAATCATGCTCATCAAGTATAATATATGCCATGGAGATGCATTTAAGACAGTACCTGGTTGGGCCTGCGCCTTTTACCCCACCTCCCCCTATTTGCAATACCACACTGTTCATCTCTGAGAGACCTCCCTGGATAGGAGGCTTGTGTCGTGAAATGTTAGGACTACAATGCTCCATAAGCTTAAAACAGGAGTCCCCCAAGAGATGGGGTCTCTCCAGGAATGGAAAAACTGTAGACTCTTAGAAGTTGCTGAAGGAAGCAAACCATAGGGGTACTTGTAAACCTACCTCTAGCCCTATTCCCCATGAGGACCTATTTGCTATAGTCAGGGGAGGGAAACAACAGATTTCCTTGGGGCTAGATCATTGGGCAACAGCTATAGAAAATTATAGGAGTCTAGGCACTGGACTCACTATAATATCAGTGACGACTCATCCTTGTGAGCTTAGGTGGGTTACTAATTGTGGTGCTACTAATTGAAGCAAGGAGAAAAAAAAATCACAGGTTAACATGATATCACTAATATAATGGAACAGGTGGATACCGGTAGGTTTACGCCACTTTCCTAGGTCCTGAGCCACATGAACCAAGATGCATTTGCCCAAGTATCTAATAATGCTAAAACAGTCTGTTCTTGGGACACCAGTGGATAGTTTACTCTACATGGGGCCTCCAGTCTCCCAGTAGTCTTCATATTCAAGGCAAAGGGAAACCTTGACCCCACTCCTAATCCAGGGATGTTGACATCGCCCACTCTGAGGGTGCAGTAAGGGTGGCAGGTTGCTGAGGGTCTCTGTCTTTGGTGATTTGCAGTTCAAGGCAAACTTCTACCACAATTTCTCTAGCATTGCCGTTCGCTGCCTGTCTCAGGGGTGCCAGCAGTAACTAAGACCAGGCTCTCTGTTTTGTCTTGCTTGCCTGCTTCTCACTTGCATTCCTGTAGCTTGACATTCTGCCTTCAAAACTTCTTTGTCTTCCCCAGGTCTGCTACAGCCTGAGAAGCCAGAGACACAGGCTGTCCCACCATGGGACTCAGTATGGACACCTGGGTTCTATACCATTAGTCAGTGCTGATTGTAAATGGCGTTCTCCATGTTCTGCATACAATGTGTGCTTCATCACGAGCTCTCTAATTCTGCTGCAGTTCCTACATAGTTGTGTAGCGTAAGGGGGGAGGCCAAAATGTCTCCCTCATTCAGCCAAGCTGCCTGTAGGCTGCAATTACCCACACTAGGAGTGATACTATCAGGTTCTCACTGATTGCAGCATAGAAATGCTGTCTCAATACAGGGTGGGTAGAAGCTATCTTAGACATTTCAATGCCTGTCAGGACTATCTGTCTTCTCCTGTGCCCACAAAAGGGAGAACCAAGCAGCCACAGACTGTTTTCCTTTCTGCCTGTACTGAGTTGCCAATTCTACTAACTCTCTGTGGATGTGTTGTTGTTGTTGTTAAGTGCCGTTGAGTCGGTTGCGACCCATAGCTACCCTGTATAGGGTTTCCGATGAGCAACTGGTGAGCTTGAACCGCCGACCTTGCAGTTCAAACGACTTTGCAGTCTAGCGCATTAACCCACAGCACCACACCAGGACTGGATGTGTAGCCCCTCCTTTTAACATGCTGCCAGTGATTGGGGACTGGCAGATCAACATGATCCATGTCGACCAGCAGGACTGGTCAGTTTTAATTTTAGTAATCATAACTGGCTGGGCCTCAAGTTGGAGGACTTTTGTCTCTTCTTCTGGGTTCTCCCCTTCTGACTCGGTTGAGGAATTCAGTGGACCCCATCACTTGAGGTCCCAAGCCAACTTCATAATTAATGCCCGCATGTGCTGTCATGGCAGGTACTATCCTTTCACTTTGGCTAGGAGGCCACTGTCACCACGGAAGTATCAGGTGTTTGCAGAGGGACCGCTAGGGTGTTGGTGGTACTAGCTTGTGTGTTACTTGAGCCTCTCATTTTAAATGCAGCTCGTCCTTTGATCTCTGTGCTTCTATCTGTACATCCATCGTCACTTCTGTAGTGACACAGAAGTGTCCCTGCAGTGACTGTAGTCTGTGTCATAGTAAGTAGTATACTGCCCAAAGGAGGGGCCAGGTTACTGAGACCTCCAGCTCCCTGGAACCGCCGATTATGCGGTTCAAAGCGAGCTTGCAGGTCAGCACATTAACCCATAGCACCACACCAGGACTTGTTCTTAATCTATTCTCTGTAGGAATTGTTCATGCGGCATTTTCGGAGCATCCCCAGACTCACACACTGGTCCCCAAGCCTCTTAACAACGGGAGGTCGGTGACCATACGTGGATTTCCCCCAGGGAGTCTTTTTTACCTCCCATCTTGTCTCAGGAATCCTGAGTTCTTTTTTGGTCCCCAGAATGGATCGCCAATTGTTTGGGCTTAAACCCAGAAGAGAAAATCCTTATATATGCACATGTGGTTGCTGAAAGACTGAAAAAGCAAACAGGTTCAGTCCAATAGACTTAAGTTTATTACAGAAAATAAAAGAGGCGGTTAACAAACAGGAAAACTTACTAAGCTGGATAAGAACAGTGGTTGTTTTCAGTGGCTGTTTGGTGGACTGTGAAGATTTTCTGCACCAGAGTGATGGGAAGGGAGCAGAGCCTTGATGGTTCCTTTTATATTATGTGGTAAGCAAGTCCTACATTCCAAGGGACACTGAGTAGTGGTGGTGTGCCTTGGAGTCAGTTTTGACTCATCATGACCCTGTATAGGGTTTCCTAGGCTGCAAATCTTTACAGAGCAGAAAGTTCTGAAGAGGAATGGTATCACATTCATCATCAAAAAGAACATCTCAAGATTTATTTTGAAGGATAATGCTATGATAATACCATAGCATACAAGAGGGACTATTATTCAAATTTATGCACCAATTTGCAAATTTGGTGAAGCCAGTGATAATGAAATTGAAGAATTCTAATAATTTCTTCAGTCTGAAATTGATCAAACATGTCATCAAGACGTATTGATAATTACTTGTGATTGAAATGTAAAAGTTGAAACAAAGATGAAGAAACAGTGGTTGTAAAATATGGCCTGGTAATAGGAATGATGCTGGATATAGCATGAAAGCATCTTCATTATAAATTCCTTTTGTAAATAACATAAATCCACACAAAAGATTATTATACACATGAACTTCACCAAACAGAATGAACAGAAATTAAATTGACTACATCTGGGGAAAGAGACAATGGAAAAACTCCATGTCATCAGCCAAAACAGACCATTGATTGCTCATATGCAAGTTCAAGCTGAAGGAAATTAAAATAAGTCCATGAGAGTTAAAATATGACTTTGAACATATCCCAACAGAATTTAGCGACCATCTAAAAAACAGATTTTATGCATTAGATACTAATGACCAAAGACCAGAACAGTTGTGGGATAACATCAAGAATATCATACAGGAAGAAAACAAAAGGTCACTAAAAAAGAAAGAAAGAAAGAAAATACCAAAATGGATGTCAGAAGAGACTATTAAACTTGCTCTCCAGTGCAGAGATACTAAAGCAAATGGAAGAAATGAAGAGTTAAAGGAGATGAACAGAACATTTCAAAAGGCAGCTTGAGAAGACAAAGTAAAATATTATAATGAGATGTTAAAAGATCTGGTGTTAGAAAACTAAAAGGAAAGAATATGCTCAGCATTTCTCAAGCTGAAAGAACTGAGGTAAATCTTCAAGCCTCGACTTGCAATACTGAAGGATTCTTCAGGAAAAATATAGTGATGCAGAGCGACAAAAGAAGATGGAAGGAATATACAGAGTCACTGTACCAAAAATAAATGGTCGATGTTTAATCAATTCAAGAAGTAGAATATGATCAAGAACCAATGGTACTGAAGGAAGAAATCCAAGCTGCAGTGAAGAAGACATTGGCAAAGAACAAGGCTTTGGGAATTGCTATAGAAATCTTTCAACAAATTCTTGCATCACTGGAGGCACTCATTAAAGTAGGTTAAGAAATTTGGAAGACAGCTACATGGCCAACTGATTGGAAGAGATAGTATTTGTGCCCATTTAAAAGAGGAATGACCCAACTGTTTGGGGAAAATAATTGGGCAATTTTATTAATGTCACATGCAAGTAAAATTTTACTAAAGGTAATTTAAAAATGGTTGTAGCATTACACTGACAGGGTACTGCCAGAGGTTCAAGTAGGATTAAGATGAGAACATGGAAGGAGGGATATCATTTCTGACATTAGATGGATCTTGGCTGAAAACAGAAAATACCAGAAAGATATTTAAATGTCTTTTTTTGACTATGCAAAGTCTTTCAACTGTGTGGATCACAACAAGCTATGGACCACACTTGGTGTGTTAGTGTGCCAAAATATTCAATTGTGCTCATGAAGAACTTTTCTATAAAAGTTCTATAAAAGAATGACCAAGAGGTAGTCATTCGAATGGAACAAGGGGGCACTGAATAGTTTAAAATCAGGAAAGGTTTGAGTCAGTGTTGTATTCTTTAACCGTACTTATTCAGTCTGTATGATAAACAAATAATCTGAGAAACTGGATTATTTGAAGAAGAATTTGTCAAAGACTTCATTTTTCTTAGATCAACCATCATCCATAACACTTAGGGAAGCAGCAGTCAAGAAATAAAAATATGTATTGCATTAGGCAAATCTGCTGCACACAAACTTTTTCAAGTGTTCAAGAGCAAAGATGCCAGTTTGAAGATTAAATGTGCCTGACTCAAGTCATTGTATTTTCAGTAACCTTAGATGCGTGTGAAAGTTGAACGGTGAATGTGGAAAACTGCAGAAGAACTGATGCATTTGAGTTATGGCGTTGGAGGAGAATATTAAAAGTACCATGGACTGCCAAATAAACAAACATACATGTGTTGGAAAAATACAGCCAGAATGCTCCTTGGAAGCCAGAATGACCAGGTTTCTTTGTCTCTTATACTTTGCACATTTCATCCAGATGGACCAGTCCTTAGAGAAGGGTATCATATTTGGTAAAGTGGGGGTGGGGGGGGGGTTGGAGAAAATAAGGAACACTTCCCAAAAGATGTTTTGGCACAGTGGCAGCTACAATGGGCTGAGGTGTAGCAATGATTGTGAGGTTGGCCCAGGACCAGGCAGTGTTTCATTCTGTTTTGTATAGGGTTGCTATGAGTTGATACTGACTTGATGGCACCTAACAACAACATTTTCCAAAATATTTGGAATAGTTTTCATTTTTTATTCCCTAAATAGATGGCGTCCTAGTGTTGCACTGTGGGTTAATGTTCTGGACTGCAGGGTCAGTTTGAACTACAAGGTCAGTGGTTCAAGCTCACCAGCTGCTCCTCAGAAACCCTTTACAAGGTGGCTAGGAATCAGAACCAATTCAACACCACTTAACAATAACAACAACAGTGTTGAAGAAAAGAAGTGAAACACATAAGCACATAAGTGCATGCAATTTGTTGGGTTCTGTTTATATAAAGCTAAATAACCAATACAAAATCAATCTGTATTACATGGCTAAATATTTCTAGCACTTGAAGCATTGGATAGGAGGCTGTTGTGTTTCTGAAATTTCAGTAGTGTTCTGTTTCTCAGTTTGGGGGCTGATTGTACCAGTGTGTTCAGTTAGTAAGATTTTGTTAAGTTGCATAATGATTATATAGGTATATTTCTATATGTCTGTGTTTCACAAAAAATATTTAGAAAATACTGACTAATATTTACAGTCTAAAGATTTAAGATGAGGCTTTCTGCTCCAACAAAGATTAAAAGCCTTAGAAACTCTATGCAGGCTTGTTCTGAGTTAGTATCAACTCCAAAGCACTTAACAGCACCAACAGCAATGTAGTACAAATTATTCTGACCTCACCTACTAACCAAAGTTTGGTGGATCAAATCCACCTAGCAACACCACATAAAATAGGCATGGCAATTTATTTCCATATTATTGTTGTTGTTACTGTTTAGTGCCATTGAGTCGATTCTGACTCATAGTGACCCTGTATAGGGTTTCTGATAAGCGGCTGGTGAATTTGAACTGCTGACCTTGTGGTTCAAACTGACCTTGAGGTTGAGTTCTTCTCCTATGGCACCAGGACTCTAGAAAAACCTACAGAATGTAATTATCTCTAGTGCACATGGGTTGTCATGAGATGGAACTGAATCAACAGCCACAGCTTTGTTGTTTTGGTTTATGGATTCTATTTCAATGAAATATCGTTATATATATGTTTTGATTACAGGTAACAAAATGATATGACTTTATTTTATCATTAACTTCGTTAAGTCATATATTTCAAAAAGTATAAAACCAAAGCAAACTCAATGTTATCAAATGTTATGAATGTCAGACAATTAAGTTAAACTACATTATGTACCAATATCCCTACTTCTGGTGTGATGCTGTAGGATCAGCACTGGACAAGGCACCTCAAGATCAACAGTTCAAACCCACCAGCTACTCCTCACAAACCTATACATTTTGAACCTATTTGAAGGCACTTAATAACAACTACAATCCTACTTTCTTCTCTGACTAAATAACTTTTACTCATCTTTGAAGATGTCATTCAGTTGTTATGTTCTCTGTTAAATCTTGTATATTTGTACTATAGAGAAGAACAACTTTAGCAAAGATGTCAGAAGAAGTCCTGGTGTGGCACTGTGGGTTAATGCGACAGACTGCAAAGCCATTTGAACTGCAAGGTTGGTGGTTCAAGCTCACCAGTAACTCCTTGGAAACCCTATACAGGGTCCTATGGGTTGGAACCGACTCGATGGCACTTAACAACATAGAAAAGAAACCACTTCCTCTATGAGCCACAGACAAATTCTATAAAACTATGACAGAATCTCTAACATTTTAAACCATTGTTTTAGAATGGCCTCTTTACAGACCCGACTTTCCTACTAGGTATTGATTTTGTCAAAAGCAAGCACATCCTTTTATGCATCCTAAAACAACTTTAGCAAAGATGTCAGAATCTATATGGGAACAAGTACAAAACTATACTGAATTAACTTACACCAAAAAAAACCCAATATGTTAAACCATGTTCTGTTGTTGCTGTTGTTATGTGCCGTGGAATCGGTTTCGACTCATAGCGACCCTGTACAGGGTTTCCAAGGCTGTAAGTCTTTACAGGAGCAGAACGCCTCATCTTTCTTCTGCGGAAAAGCAGGTAGTTTTGAACTGCTGACCATGCGATTTGCAGCCCGATTCATAACCACTATGATACCAGAGCTCCTTAAACCATGTCTTATATGTTTATTTTTGTTGTTGCTGTTGAGAATACATATGGAATATGCACCAAGTCAACAATTTCTACATGTACAATTCAGGAACATTGATAACATTCTGCAAGTTATGCTATCATTATCACCCTTCTTGTCCAAGTCATTCCTCCTCCATGAATATAAACTCACTGCTGTCTATGTTTCCTACCTAATATTTCGAGTTGTTGTCTGTATGATCCTCTATAGACAGATCTTAAAAAAACACAATGCTCAAGGAAGACATTCTTTACTAGTTAAGCTAAACTATTGTTTGGTTTTCAGAGACTTCAGGCGGTGTTGTGTGACAGATATATTTACAAGACCAAAAAAATAACAGCTATTGAGAATGCTCATGTACAACCAAACACCTCATGGCACTTGACTCCTTTTACTAAAAGCTGTGGAATCCTGGTGTGGCATTGTAGGATAAGCACTGGATTGCAAAGTTGTTCAAACTTACCAACCACTCCTTGGAAACCCTATACAGAGTTGCTATGAGTCTGAACTGATTCAATGGCACTTAACAACAACTAGAAGCCATGGTTTCATGTACCATCCCAGTTAGTGACCCTACTACCATGTTTACTACTCTGTTCTACCTTTCTAGCTCCTAGCTCCTTGCATGGTGCCTTGGGTCTTGAAAGTTTGCAAACTGCCATTTCCAAGTACTATGATTGGTGTTTATTCATGTAGATTAGAAGAACTGGACGATGCCCAGCTATTGTAAGTGAAATATTCAATCAAAAATTCTATAGAAGAGTTCTGGTCAAAGAACTATGGACTCTAGATTTTCTGGAGTCATAGAGATTGAATGACCTCAGAATTATTGCCATTAGATACTCTTTACTACAAAATATCCCCTGAAGTCTTTTTATAGTCAAATGACACTTCAGCTTAACTCATTAAAAAAAAAAAAAAAAAAAAAAAGTCTAACTTAAGCTTTATGGTATTTTAGGAACTGTCTACTGTTGACAACAGCAACCTGAAAGATTAGTTAGGAAGCTTATTAGGCAGGATTTATGGTGCTAGGGGTGGAACACTTCAGCAAAGGAGAGTGAGAATGATTGAATGACTCAATGTCTGCTGAGTTTGTGTATGTTTTACTTGTGTTCTGAACAACAATAACAAAAATTAAACACATAAACTCATTGCAGTGTTTTAAAAAAAAGACAGGAGAAGGTAAATATATAGAGACCAAAATTTACTAGGGGCAGGAGGAAGGTAGAAAGTGGGGGTTATCACTTATGGAGTACAAAATTTCTATATACGTTAATGGAAAAACTCCTTTAATTAGGTATGATTACACAGCTAATTATTCTAAATTATTTCAATAAATTATATTCCTGAAAAAAGTTGAACTGATGAAATTGTATGATGGATATTGTTACAATTAAAAGATAAAAAATTTTTTAAAGTAACTTCTGAGGATGCTTATATTTAACCATATACCTCATGGTATTTGATTCCTTAGTTTGAAATTTTACAGTCATGGATTCATGGGATATTACAGGTAACTGACCTAATAATATATTTGTGTTTCTCTTCTACTTAATTATTTGTGGAATACTGTTTGTGGCCTTAAAATTTACAAGAAGCCATCTGAAGCACAACGATTGGACTCTAGTCACCTGGATCAACCATGGAAGAAGGAAAATCAGGACTAGATGGAGGTTAAGGAATGTGTGATTAACTGCCTCTATGAACAACTGCCTCCTTTGTCAAGGAGCTCTGGTAGCGTAGTGGTTACGAATCAGGCTGCGAACCGGAAGGTCAACAGTTCGAAACTACCAGCTGCTCCACGGGAGAAAGATGAGGCAATCTGCTCCCATAAAGATTTACAGCCTCGGAAACCTTATTCAGGGTCACTATTGGGTCGAAACCGACTCGACGGCACTTAACAACAACAACAATGAACAGCTTCCTCCTTTGTCATGAGACCAGAAAAATGAATGGTGCTTGGCTATCACTTCTGAACATTTTGATCAAACATTCTACAGAAGAACCCTGATCAAAGGGGAGAAAATGCAGGATAGAATTAAAATTCTCATTGAATCCAAATTCTCAAAGAGGAAGAATGATCCTCAGATACCTTTAAACTTTAAATCTTGACCTGTGTTTTGTGTGGTTTCTTTAAAATGATTTTAATTTATTTTCCTTTTGCCATTATATCATCAGTCTACAGAAAAGGAATTTAAAAGACTCCTTAAATAGCTTGAAGACACCTATTGCTATGCTGCAGAGTAGATACTGTTGAGGATATTATTTGTGGAGTTACATAGTATGTTATATTATGACTCCAACACACACATACACACACACAAAAACCTTTGGTCTTACCTACAGAAATAGTTATTCTTTCTCTGAAAACTTGTGTAAGTTTTGTATGTTGTGGCATAGTGAATTATAATGCCTCTTTTAGACATAGTCTGTAACTCCAAACAAGCAATGTTTCTTCCCTACTGGGTGGGAGAAAGAGAAATGAGAGAAGATACTGATATAATAACATGATTCATCTGTGGATGTTAGCAGACTTCATTGTAATTGTCAAAATTTAAACTCTAGCATGCGTTTTAAATCAGTCATTTCAGAAGCAGTAGCAGAAATCTCACTACCATCAATAAAGAAGAGCCAGTGTGGAGTGTGACCTTTGGAATTAACCTCCTTGGCCGGGGTACAGTAAGAGTGGCAGAGGACAAGCAGCAGCAGCAGAGCCAGAGCATGAGACGGAACAGTGGACTTCCCAGCCCACAGAGCAAGTAAAGCTGAGTGGCTTTAGTCAGGAAGCTTGCTTGTAGAGTGTGGTGCCTCCAGGCATTTAAGGGAATTAGAACCAATTGTCTTCATGCTGAGGTTTATGGCCGGACTGTTGTGTCCTGTGGGCATTCATAAGCAGCTGCTTGGAACAACTGTGCCCTGAGCATTTCTAACCCCAAATTGTAAGCAGTTAAATTCCCTAATAAACCACAGAACTCTCTGTTTGGTGTTTGAGTCCTGTGTGGCCATTGCAATGGATTATCAAAACTCTGGTGTGGTGCTGTAGGATATGGACCACAAAGTCAGTTTGGACCACAGGGTTGTCAGTTCAAATTCACCAGCTGCTCTTTGGAAACCCTACGGTGGTTGTATGCCATGGATTCGGTTCCGACTCATAGGGTTTCTGAGGCTGTAAATGTTTACTGGAGTAGAAATCATCATCTTTCTCCTACAGAGTGGTTGGTAGATTAGTAATCCATTCTGCTACCAGAGCTCCTGGAAACCCTATACAGGGTCACTATGAGTCAGAAATGAGTACATGGCACTTAACAACAACATAGAGAAGTATTGTAGGATAAGTAGTGAACCACATGGTCGGTTTGAGCAACAAGGCGACAGTTCAAACTCACTAGATGATCATCAGAAACCCTATACAAAGTCACAATGATTCAGCACTAAATTGACAGCACTTAACAACAACAACAAAAAAAAAAAACAAATAGAGAAGCAGAGAGTGTTGTGGGAAGGGTGATTGATGCCACATAATTTTGCGTATGTATTATAATATCTTGAATAATTTAATTATCTTACTTATAATATCCTCTGTATATTTTCAGTTTTGAAGTCCATATTGTTGTGATCTCCCTTAAATAAATATCCAAAACTTTACTGCATTTGTTTCACCCAAAGAAGAGCTCCTACAATTGACTCGGAAATAAAACACCCTCTTGTCACTTAGCTTCACATCACTCTAAGGGGTAAATAATGTTTTAATTATCAACTAGGATTAAGTAGTAGCATTTGAAATTGAGGATATTGAAGCTAGTGTTCAGCCAGAATATGCAGAGACAAAGATAAACATTTAAACAAATAAATAATAATGATAATAGCTAGAATCCACTGATTTTTTTTTAACTTTAATGTATCACACAGTTGGCTTCATTTAATCATCATAACAGTTTCATGGCATCTTCATTACAATCTTTTAACTTTCATTATCCCCATTTGATAGAATAGGAAATATCTTAAGAACACTGAATTTTTAATTTTTTTTTTTTTTTTTTTTTAACACTCATAGCAGAGAGCAGTAGGTTTGGATTAACAGTTGACCTGAATACATCTGGTGCACTACTCTTTAATGGATTGACTATGTTATTTCTTGCTAAGGAATGTTGAGTGTCATGAAAACATGTGGTGTGTTGTATAATAGGCTCTATAGAGGAAATTATAATTTCTATAATTCCTATTTTTGAAATATTTTGTTTCAACTTTACTTGAATATATTTAAGCAAGATGTCTCAAATGCTTTCAAGAACTGTGGTGGGATGTTGTTGTTAAGTGCTGTTGTATCAATTCTGACTCATAGCAACACAGTCTAGGGTTGCAAGGAGATTGGTGGTTTTGAATCACCAACCTTGTCCAGTGTTGATTTCCCAAGCCACACCAGGACTCTTGTGGGATCAGGTACAAGAATTTAAAAAATGCAATACACACTTTGTACAATAAAAACACAGACCCTTTGACTTAGACATATGGAGTCCTAGTGTAGTGCTGAAGGACAAGCAACTACTGACCATAAAGTCAGTGATTCAAACCCACCCACCAATCCATGAAATCATATCTATACAAGGCCACACTATGAGTCAGAATTGATTAGATGGCATTGTCAAGTAACAATTACAATATTAACGGGCAGACAAACATTTAAACTTTGCCGAATGGGAACTTGAGTCAATAGACATTATATAGGAGTCCTGATGTAGTGCTGTAGGATAAGCACTGGACTGGTAGCCACTAGGTCAGTGGTTCAAACACACCAGCCACTCCGTATGCAAGGTCACTATGCATCAGCACCTACAAGGTACTTAGTAAATATGGAGAGAGTGGTGGCTCTTGAGGATAAGCACCGGACAGCAAACTACAATGTTGGTGGGTGGAACCCACCAGGGCTCCGCAGGAGAAAGATGAGGTTTTCTGCTTCTGCAAAGATTATAGCCTGGGATGCCCTCTTCAAGGTCACTCTGAATTGGAACCCACTTGATGGCACTTAGCAATAACAGCAGCAATGTAATAAATATGCCAATTATCCTTTGATTCATTCCTAAATTCAATGCAATTATAATGAATGCTTTAACCAGAGATATATGTCTGTATGCTTGCTTGTGTG
>NW_006408581.1:8000178-8020420 GCF_000296735.1 Chrysochloris asiatica | reverse complement strand
TCAAAACCAACTAGATGGCGCTTAACAACAATAACAGCAAGTAACTTTTACAATTAGTTAGGAAATATGGCATAAATATTAGCCAAAGTAAAATATCATATCATGTATGATGAATATTGATAATGCACAAGACATTAAGTACCTGTCTTATGTGTACTGGACTTCTAGTGTGGCTCTATAGGATCAGCATGGACTGTGAACTACAAGGTTGACATTTCAAGCCCTCCAGCAACTCCTCAGAAACTCTATCAGGGTCACTATAAGTTGGAACTGATTTGATGACACTTATGACAACAACTTATGTACATTATTATTTTCACCAAAAGTATGATAATACCACAGAGATTCATAAAACTTCAAATTGTAGTAAGAAATAAAATTTGGAAAACCCATGGCTTACTGAACAGAAGGATGATATTCATTATTTTCAAGTTAGCAATATTTTTATCAGGCTCAGGGCATAATTAATAAAAGCGAGAATGCTATGCCCGTTTCTGTAAAGGGCTAAAAAAGTGGTCAAAATGATTGAAGATACGATATTTGTAGTGGATATTTGAAAATTGAGAATAAGTTAAATCAAGGTGCAATCAGGTTGGGTCATATTTAAGTACTAGACTGCTAACCAAAAGCTTGGAGTTTCAAACCAACCAGTTACTCCTCAGAAACTTTATATAGATTCGCTATGAGTGGGAACCAACTCAATGGCACTTACAAACAACAAATAAAACCAAAGGATGAGACTCCACTGCGTGCTTCTCAAGGTCTGAGTTACTTTCCTTATTTTATTGGGAAAATAAAGTACTTCGGGTTTTTCTAATGAAATCAAGTGGTGATCCCAAGGAAAGAGAGAATAGAGGCAAGTAAAGCTCTTCAAGTCTGTATTTTTGGACCCAAACAAGTGAAGCCTTCTTAAACGTTATTAAGCTACATTAACCCCTTATTTATGTGAGTCTAAATGAAAATTTATTTGCCAGGAGCTGAGCTCTTCAGCTGTACTGTTTCATTTTCATTCTCAGAGCAATCTTTTGTGATCAGTAAAAGCCAGTCCACAGCAGCTTGCAGTGGGGAAAGGCAGAAGCTGAAGTGGTCCACCTAGTTCTCTTTCTGGCAGTACACCAACATACATGTTAATACTTCTTGACCTTTGTATGCTGCTCCCTTATATAATGAGTCAGATATATGCAGAGGCTCATAAAGTTTATGAACAAATTTCCTTATATTTTAGTAGCATTTTCCCACAAACTTTTTTTTTGTAAGCCTTTTAGCCTTCAGTATGGATTGCATCTCAATGTAAAGAAAACAAAAATCCTCACCACTAGACCAATAAACAACATTCTTATCAACGGAGAAAAGATTGAAGTTGTCAAGGACTCATTCTTCTTGGATCAACTATAAAAACTCATGCAAGCAGCAGTCAAGAAATCAAATGACGTATGGCATTAGGCAAATCTGCTGCACAAGACATTTTTAAAGTGTTGAAGAGCAGAGATGTCATCTTGAAGACTAAGGTGTGCCTGACCCAAGCCATGGTATTTTCAATAACTTTATATGCATGTGAAAGCTGGACAGTGAATAAGGAAGACCTTAGAAGAATTGATGCTTTTGAGTTATGGTGTTGGAGGAGAATATTGAAAGTGCCATGGGCTGCCAAAAGAACCAACAGATCTGTGTTGGAAGAAGTATAGCCAGAGTGCTCCTTGGAGGCCAGGATGGCCAAACTTCATCTCTCATACTTCAGACATATTGTCAGGAGGGACCAGTCACTGAAGAAGGATATTATGTTTGGTAAGGTGGAGGGTCAGAGAAAAAGAGGAAGACCCCCAGCAAGATGGATTGGCAAAGTAGCAACATCAGTTGGCTCAAGAGTGGCAACAATAGTGAGGCTGGCTCAAGATCAGGCAGTGTTTCGTTATGTTGTGCATATGGTTGCTATGAGTCTGCACTGACTCAATGGCACCTAACTACAATAGCAACAAAAAGTATTCCTTTGGAGTCCTGGTGTGGCGCTGCAGGATAATGTGCTGGACTTCAAGGTCAGTTTGAACTACCAGTTCAGTGGTTCAAACCTACCAGCCACTCTTTGGAAACCCTATACAGGGTTGGAATGACTCTACTGCATTTAACAACAGCAACAAAATATTCCTTTGGAGTCCTGATGTGGCACTGTAGGAGAAGCAATGGACCACAAGGTGGATGTAAACCACAAGGTTAGTGGATCAAGAAAGCTGAGAGGCTTACCAGTGGAATGAAGCACCTCTGTTCTTTTTTTTTTTTTTTTGTGAAACTAAGTTTTGTAACTTTTATCCAAGCAATACAGAGGTGGGTTTGAGCTACCTGTCTGTAAGCACAGCTAAAAGAGGCTATCCTTACTGAAGAACTGTATTCTGATTTACTCCACTACTAAATTCTATAATCATCAGGATTTTCTGAGTTTCTGTGACCATTGTAATGATTTAGCAAACCCAGCAAAGAAGTAGAGTGTGCCACAGAAGGGACAGCTGGCTTCTGACTGGATGATAAAAAGTTGGAGAGAGGAGATACTATATTTTGTGCAAATAATGTGTGCATTACATGTTTTGTTTTGTTTTTGTAAACCATACAACCTCCTTGTCTATTAGTTTTCTAGGCATGTGATAGGTATATGTGTTATTTCCATGGCAGTGAAAAACTATAATGTTTCTGTCCTCCACTTCATAGGTGATTCTGTGATGGTGATTCTCTGTCCCCCTGATTCAGCTTTCAGAGGCTGAAGAACCTGACCACCTCTCACAGTTGAAGGGTAAAACCAGGCTTTTCTTACAGGTAAGCCTGACTCTAGAAACTGACAAATTCATGCAGCCTGATCCACAAAGATACAGAAAACAGTTAAAGTTTGAGTGAAACCAAAAACATTAAATTATTTAAACATCCTGAACAGAGTATTATGGTAGTAAAACAAATATTTTGTTAATATTAATCTGGAAAGAGTCAACCCAACAGATTAAATTGGATCGTTTGGAGGAAAGAATACCAAGTAAAAACTAAGTACAGGATTACAAGAATGGCATGATAAAATCTTGATTCTGGTGGTAATGTAAAGAATATGTAGCTGATAAGATGTGAGAACATAAGATAAAGGAAAGTTAACGAGTAGTATATGAAAAGTACTATTTTGACATATTTAATGATTTTCAAGGTCAGAATTATTCCTTTATTCATTTGACCTCCTTTTTGTTACTAACATTATTGTCTGTGTTTTATCACACTTCATTAAGTTAATTTTGCATGCATAATCTTATTTACCTCAATATATATGTGAGTTGTACACCCCCCCCCAAAAAAAGCCATCTATTTAAAAAATGTTAAAGGATGAGAGAACTACTGATGTAATCATTTAATTCCTAATGTACTGTGTATTATGATCATTAAAATGTATTTTTACATTTCCTACATGTTTCTATTTTTAAGGAATTTGTTAAAGTTTTAAAAGGCAATAATGTTATTATAATGACGGAGGTGCCATTAACTCCAGGCCAGATCTTCTCTAGTTCTTACATACGTGGAAGCTGAACAATGAAAAAAGAACAGAGGAGAAATTATAGCTTTGGACTCCAGTGTTGGTGAAACATATATCAATTGGGCTATATTCTGGTGTAGTATTGTAGCATAAGCACTGTACTGCTAACCACAAGTTTGGCAGTTCAAACCCACCGGCTGCTCTTCAGAAACTCTATACAGGGTCGCCATTAGTTGAAACTGACTTGATGGCTATTGTAATGGTAACAACAGTATTTTTATATTAAAGCAAGTAACTATTAACAAACATGCATCCTAAGATGATATATGCTGAAGATTATTACACATCTTCTATTCTTTTCCAGAGTACAAATCTTCCAGTTCTTTGAATTTCTGCCAGACAATGAAAACACTTTGAAATTCAAATTGATACAGAAATTAATTAGGTCAGAAAAGAATTATCAACAATTGTAATGTCCCTGAAACCTTGAAAGAGAGTATGACCAAGATTTATATTAGGAGACTCAGAAAAGTCTTTATTTCAATATGTACTTGATACATATTTACTTGATAAAGAAGTACATTTGATATATTCTTAATTTTAATTCTAAATAAAGCCAATACAGATATAAGACATACTTTCTGTTGTTGGTGGTGTTTGTTTCCAAACAACAGCATAACAGAAGGAATATAAATATAAAATATCTCACAAAATACTAACAAAGCTCATAGAAATTGACTTGAATCCAAAGTAACCCTATAGAACACACTAGAACTGCTCCATAGTGTTAACAAGGCTGTAATCTTTGCATAATTAGACTGCCATATCTTTATCCCACAGAGTGATTTGTGGATTTAAACCACCAATCTTTCAGTTGGAAATTAAGTGCTTAACCACTGCTCCACAAGGTCTCCCTCAAAAATACCTGTTGTTTTTAAGTGCTGTCAAGTTGGTTCTGACTCATAGCGATGCTATATAGGAACAGCTTGTGGCTTTGAACCCCTGATCTTGAGTCCTCACAAAATAGTAGGAACCGTATATTCAATTCCTATAATCCTGTTGCTTCTAGTAAGTTAATTTTTTTTTACATTCATACAACAAACACAGAATTATCTATTTATTGAATGTTAGTTGTATAAATGTAATAAACTTTAACTATTTTCTAATTCATTCTTCATTACTACAAGTATTATTTTTTGGTTCTGATTTTTCAAATATGAAAAATGCAAAGAGTGGCAGGGTGTTGCCTTAGCTCATTCATTAATTTTTCTTTATTTGTCCAATATGGGGAACATATTTAAGCTGTTTTTTTTTGTTGTTGTTGTTGTTGTTCAGTCTGATTGCGTGGGTTCTGACTCACAGCAATCTTGTATAGGGTGTCCAAAAAGCAGCTGGTGGGTTTGAACTGATGATTTTGTGGTTCGCTGTCCAAAGCTGATCCCACAGCGCCACACCAGGAGTTCTTAGCTGGTAAACCCTGTGATTTATCAAGATCATAAATGAGTTTCCTATTCACATAAGGCACTAATATATTCTATTCTATCACATCTAAACAGATAAGTAGTTACGACCAAAGCACAAATGCTCATATTATTTCAAACAGTATTTTGGGAAGAAATTGTTCTTGTTGTTAGGTGCCATTGAGTTGGTACCTACTCATAGCAACCCTATGCACAACAGAATGGAACACTGCCCAGTCCTGGGCCAACCTCACAATTATTGCCATACTTGAGCCAATGGATGCTGTCACTTTGCCAGTCCATCTCCCTGGGTGAGAATCTTCCTCTTTTTCTCTGACCCTCCACCTTACCAAACATGATATCCTTCTCCAGCATTGGGTCCCTCCTGACAATCTGTCCGAAGTATGAGAGATGAAGGCCATCTTGGCCACCAAGGGGCAGTCTGGCTATACTTCTTCCAACACAGATCTGTGTGTTCTTTTGGCAGCCCATGGTACTTTCAATATTCTCCCCCAACACCATAACTCAAAAGCATCAATTATTTTATGGTCTTCCTTATTCGCTGTCCAGCTTTCACATGCATATGAGGTTATTGAAATTACCGTGGCTTGGATAAGGTGCACCTTAGTCCTCAAGCTGGCATCTTGGCTCTTCAACACTTTAAATAGGTCTTATGTAGCAGATATGCCTAATGCAATATGTCGTTTGATTTCTTAACTGCTGCTTCCATGAGTGTTGATAGTTGATCCAAGGAGAATGAAGCCCTTGACAACTTTAACCTTTTCTCCATTGATAAGAATGTTGTTTATTGGTCCAGTGGTGAGTATTTTTGTTTTCTTTACATTGAGATGCAATCCATACCAAAGGCTTTGGTCTTCATCAGTATTTCAAGTCCTCTTCGCTTTCAATGGCATATCGCAGGTTGTTATTGAGTCTTGGGAAGAAGAGTATCCTAAAATATACAGATACTATAAAAATAAATCAGAAATTAAATTTTTAGGCTTATTTTCAATGTTATATTGATTGAATATCATGACATTTACTGTATGAACTGGTTTCTGTTGTTGTTAAACATCGTTGAATCTGTTCCAACTCATAGTGAACCTGTATAGGGTTTCTGAGGAGCAGTTGGTGGGTTTGAACTGCTTACCTCGTAGTTCAAGCTGACCTTGCAGTCTAGTGATTAACCTATAGCAACACAGCAGAGATCTGCAAATATCTATCATCTTGGAGCTAATTGACTCTCTGTTAACTAGAGTGTTCTGGTATAGTTCTCCAGGAAAACTACATAAACAAACTAAAACAATAAGCCATTTTATGTAAATTGGAAATTAAGAATTAAATGTAAAAATTAGGGAATACTAGGAAAAGACGAGGGCGCAAAACTCATGCAAGCTGTTACACCAATGCAAAGGTCAGGAAAACTGCCATGAGGAGGTCAGAGAAGTGCATACTGTAAAACTTAGCCTATAGCATTGAAATGAGTTCTCCTTGTAACTCTGCAAGGAAAAGACATCTTTGAAATTTTCTCACCATCTGTTCCATTCTAATTGGTGAGGTATATAGCTTTCAGAAGCTACATGGAATTCCTATGATTCTCACATCTGCTCAGGTATCTGTATGAAACTGTCTCCCAAAGAAATGCACTGCTCCCTTCTTCCACTTTCAATATTTTACCAAAATATTTATTTTGGGGAAAGTCTAACCCCAACCTGTTTAGGAAAGAGGGTTCTAGGAAATGTACTTAGCAATTTCTCTGCTGCATTGAATAGACCTCATTTTAGAAGGAGATCATACTGATGTTACCATCATCATGTAAATATACCAGATAAATCCAGCCCAGTCCACTCCCTTATCAATTATCCATATACCCTCCTACTCTAATATAACATTGCGCTTTTCCCCAACATGATAACATTGTGCATATTAATACAAAGACACTATAAGTCTCTTCCCAAGTGGTGAATTCATTGTATCTAGCCCCTGGTAATTTTCAAACTTTCCATACATAGCACAACCAGAATCTCCATTTGACATCTTTTCATTTAAATACTGAAATACAGAACTACCCATTATTAACACATGCTATATTCGATTATTGTTGATGTGAGGTGCCTTCTAGATAGTTCCTATTATTAGGCACATTATGTACAAGAGATCAAAAAACTGCCCTACCCCACATCATCCTCATAACAATACTTGTTGAACCCATTGTTGCTGCCATTGTCTACACATATCTTGAGGGTCTTCCTCTTTTTCGGTGACTAAATTGAATGTCCTTCTCTAGGGAATGGTCCTTCTTGACAACATATCCAAAGTACCAAAGGTAAATTTTCGCTATCTTCACTTCTAAGGAGCATTCTGTCTGCACCTCTTCCAAGACAGTTTTGTTTGTTCTTCTGGCAGTCCATGGTACTTTCAATATACATTGTCAACACCAAAATTTAAATGTACAGATTCTTTTATAGTTTTCATCCAACTTTCACATCCACATGAGGGGATTAAAAATATTATGAATTGGGTAAGGCCCAGCTTAGTAATTAAAGTGACATGTCTGCTTTATAACAATTTAAAGAGGTGTTTTGCAGCAGATTTGCCTTATGCAGCACTTCGTTTGATTACTAGACTTTTGCTTCCATGAGTACTGATTGAGGATCCAAGCAAGGTGAAGTCTTTAACTCTTCAATCTTTTCTCTGCTTATCATGTCATTATTTTATTGGTTCAATTTTTTGGATTTTCATTTTCTTTACATTGAGGTACTTCAAGGTTGTGACATTTACATATCACAGGTTGTTCTTCGGTCTGCCTCCAATCCTGATGCCATGTTCTTCTTCATATAATCCAGCATCTCAGATTATTGAATCAGTATACACACTGTATGGTGAAAACAATTATGGTGAAAGGATACAACCTTGATTCACCCCTTTCTGATTTTAAACCATTCAGTAATCCTTGTTCTGTTGAAACAACAGTCTTTTGATCTATGTACAGCTTCCTCATGAGTATAATAAAGTATTATCTGTTCTTCTCAATGTTATTTGTAGTTTGTAATCCACAAAGTAGAATGCCTTTGCATAGTTAAGCACAAGTAAACATCTGTATGGCATTTCCTAATTTCAGACAAGATGGATCTGACTTTAGCAATGAAATTCCTCATTCCAAGTCCTCTTCTCAATCTGGCTTGAATTTATGGAAGCTCCATAGAGAGATACTGGTGCAACCATTTAAAAATTATCTTCAGCAAAAATGTATCTGCATGTGATAGTAATAAAGTTGTTAGATTTCTGCATTCTATTGAGTCATCTTTGTTTGGAATGATCCCAAATGTGGAACTTTTATGATCACTTGGCCAAGTAGCTGTCTTACAAATCTCTTGGCATAAACAAGTGAATATCTCCAGTGCTGCATTAATTTGTTTAAAGATTTCAAATTGTATTTCATATGTTTTAGTAGGCTTGTGGGTTTTTTTTTTTTTTTTAACCAGTGCCTTCAGTGCACCTTGGCTTTCTTATTTTAATGTGATTATTTTTTTATCATATGTTATCTCTTGAAATAGCTGAAAATTTACCAAGTATTTTTGATATAGTGATTCTGTGTATTCCTTCCATCTTCTTTTGAGGATTCAGAAGAGGACTTGGAATGAGGGATTTCATTGCTGAAGTCAGATTGTGTCATCCAATGTCTTCCATATTGTTGTTGTTGTTAGGTGCCATCAAGTTGGTACTGATTCATAGCGACCTTATGCACAACAGAACGAAACGCTGCCTGATCCTGGGCCAACCTCACTATTGTTGTCACGCTTGAGACCATTGATGCTACCATTTTGCCAATCCATATCGCTGGGGGTCTTCCTCTTTTTCTCTGCCCCTCCATCCTACCAAACATGATATCCTTCTCCAGTGACTGGTCCCTCCTGAAAATATATCTGAAGTATGAGAGATGCAGTTTGGCCATCCTGGCCTCCAAGGAGCACTCTGGCTGCACTTCTTCCAACACAGATATGTTTGTTCTTTGGGTAGCCAATGGCTCTTTCAATATTCTCCTCCAACACCATAACTCAAAACATCAATTCTTCTACGGTCTTCCTTCTGCACTGTCCAGTTTTCACATGCATATGAGGTTATTGAAAATACCATGGCTTGGGTCAGAATCCTTTAATATTGCAACCCAAAGTAACATTTTCTTCAGTCACTCAATTTGAATATACTGAGTTATTTCTTACCTTTTGGTTTTCTAACTCCAGTTCTTTGCACTCACCATTTGTCTATCGTATTGTCATACTGTGGTGACTTGCATGTTACTGTGAAATTGAAGTTATGCAACTGATATTTTAAATACCAGCAGAGCCACCCATGGTGGACGGGTTTCTGGGGAGCTTCCAGACTAAGACAGGCTATGAAGGAGAAGCAGACTACTTTTGAATGAATAGTCACTGGAATACTTATGAATAGCAGGTGAATATTGTCTGATATAGCAGCAGACATGAAAACAGTATGAATAGCAGCATAATATTGTCAGATACTGTACAGGAACATTTTCCAAATGCAGTGTATGCCATTAAGTGACAGATTCCAGAAGTTCCCATCAAGAAGCAAATCACAAGAAAACCTCAAAGTAAAAAAATATCTAGACACATTATAATCAAGTTTTTGAAAATCAAAAACAAGATTTACAGCCTCAGAAACGCTATGGAGGGTTGCTATGAGTTGACTCCATGGCACATCACCACCACCATAGAAAAATGACCTTGAAAATAGAGGTACACACACACACAAAAAAAAAAAAAACACCTTGCAAAAGTTATGAACAAAGAGGAATGATTAGTAGTTGGTAAATAAGGCCTTGCTGAAAGAAATTATATTAGTGATTACATGATAGAATTTGAAAGTTTGTGTTGTAGAATAATGTGTTGGGCCACAAGGACAGTTTGCACCACAGGGTTGGTGGCTCAAACTCACCAGCTGCTCTTCGGAAATGCAATAGAGGGTTGCTATGATTTCAAACCAACTCAATGACACTTAACAACAACAATGACTTATTCAATGAAAATACCTTTTAAAACAACATAACAGGCAACTATACACATAGACTTTTCCAGAAAGAATACACAGGAATAAAACTGTCTATATCTGTGTTAAGAGACAATGGAAAAACTCAATATCATCAGCCAAAACAATGCAAGGGCACAGTTCTAGAATACATCATCAATTGCTTAATGCAAGTTCAAGCTGAAGCTGAAGAAAACTAAATCAAGTCCATGAAAGTCAAAATATAACCTTGAATATATCCCAATTGAATTTGGAGACCATCTCAAGAATACAATTGATCATTTAGACACTATTGACAGAAGTCAGTTTTCTAAGCGTTCTTTTCCTCTGGTATTCTAAATCCAGATCTTTGCGTATTTCTTTACAATACTTAATTTTGTCTCATGAGCTACCCTTTAAATTTTTACATTAAGCTCGTTTACTTCCTTATTTCTTTCATCCACTTTAGCATCTCTATGCTAGACAGCAAGTTTCAGAGTCCTTTCTGATATACATTTTGATCTTTTTTTCTTTCCTATCTTTTTAATGACATTTTGCTTTTTTTCCTTTATGATGTTCTTGATGTTATTGCACAGTTCTTCTGGTCTTCTGTCATTAATGTCTGATATTTCTAATGTGATATTAATGATATTGTCTGACAATTTCTGCATTCCTTTTGGATCACCTGTCTTTGGAATGGTGATATCTATCTCTTCCTATTAGTTGGCCAGGTAGCTGACTTCTAAATTTCTTAGGCATAGATAAGTGAACACCTCCAATGCAGCATCAATTTGTTGAAACATTTCAGTTTGTATTCTGTCAAATTAAGCTGTTCAAGATCATATTTTCACTCTCGTGGATTTGTTTTAACTTTATTCAGCTTCAATGTACACTTGCATAAGAGCAATAAGTGACTCATTCCATAGTTGGTCCCTGGCCTTGTTGTGGCTGATGATTTTTAGCTTTTCCACCATGTCTTTCCAAAGATGAATTCTGTCTGGTGAGGTCCATGAGTATATTCTTGCCTTTATGGTTTAAAAGAGGTATTTGCATGTGAAGAAGTCATTGACCTTTCCAAATTCTATTATCTTGGCTCCAGCATTTTTTTTCTATCATCAAGACCATATTTTCCAACTATTAATCCTTTCTCTTTGTTTCCAATCACTAGTAATTATTAATACATCTTGATTCCATGTTTGATCGATTTCAGACTGAAGAAATTGGTAGAATGCTTCAATTTCATTCATCATTGGTGGGTGCATAAATTTGAATAATAGTGGTAATTAAATGTTTTCCCTTATAGACATATGGATATTATCTTATCACAGACAGCATTGTACATCAAAATAGATCTTGAAATGTTCTTTTTGACTATACATGCACTGGCATTGCTCTTGAAATTGTCATTATCTGCATAGTACACCATATGATTGTCTGATTCAAGATTTTGTAGATACTGAGTTCTCTGTTAATTCTTGTTGATTTTTTGTTTTTCTTTGTTTGTTTTGTCAGACAATCAAGCCATTAACCTTCAAACTACAAATTCTGTTTGCCTTCAATAGAAGTGGTTGCAGTCAGTTCTATTCAGGACATAGTCATGGGTTGTGATATAAACTTTAGTTTAGTTCTAAGATTTTTGCTACTCTATCTTATGTCTGTGTGGCACTGTAGGATCAGCACTGAACTGCGAGCCAGAAGATCTTCATTTCAAACCCACCAGTTTCTCCTCAGAAACCGTTTATAGGATCACTATGAGATGGAATCAAATTGACAGTACTTAATAATAATAACAATCTTGGGTCTGTATCTTGTAAATACAACTCCAAAGTAAGACTTTTTAAAAGTACCATGGGCTTCCAGAAGAACAAACACATCTGTGATGGAAGTACAGCTAAAATGCTCCTTAGAAACCAGGATGGCCAGACTTTATCTCTTGTATTTTCAATATACTAACATGAGGAACCAGAGTCCTTGTGTGGCACTGTGGGTTAATGCGCCAGACTGTAAAGTCATTTGAACTGCAAGGTCGGTGGTTCAAGCTCACCAGCTGCTCCTCGGAAACCCTATACAGGATCGCTATGGGTTGGAATTGACTAAACGGCACTTAACAACAACAACAATCATGAGGAACCAGTCCTGCCAGGAAGATATCATGTTTGGTAAAATAGCAGGACAATAAAAAAGATGAATATCCACTAACAAGATTGATACACACTTGCAACAGCAGTGAGCTGAAGTGTAGCAACAATTGTGAGACTGAAGCAGGATAAGGTCTCTCTATGAGTTCATACTGACTCAACGGCACCTAACAATAACAACAGTTGAGTCCTGGGTTACTGGTGTGTGCCCACAGGATAAGCACTGGACTGGACAAGGTTAGCAGTGCAAACCCGTAAGCTGCTCTTTGGAAACTCTATATTGGATTGCTATGAGTCTAAACCAACTTGAATAAACTTAACAACAATAGCATGGAGTCCTGGTTTGGCATTGTTGGTTAGCACAGGACTGCACATCACAAGGTCAGTGGTTCAAACCCACCAGCCACACCTTGGAAACCCTATACAGGATTGCTAAGGGCCGGAATAGACTCAATGACTTAATAGGAGTCACAATAGGAGTCATAGTATGGCACTGTAGGCTAAACAGTGGACTGCTAACCCCAAGGTTGAGGGTTCAAACCCACTGGTGGTTCTCCAGAAATCCTATACATGGAGTTATAAGGTGGAATCAACTGGACAGTACTTAACAACCACAACAACATTGTCAAAATGATCCTGTTGTTTTAGAGTTTTAATTGTTCATACCACTGCTTGACTATGAAGTCATCAAATGGAAATAGGAAAGCAAAAAGGAAATTCACATCCTGGTGTGTATTTATCCAAGTTTTGATAAATAAAGGGTTGCTAAGCATGCGAACGCTGGGCAGTGAATAAGGAAGACCATAGAAGAATTGATGCTTTTGAGTTATGGTGTTGGAGGAGAATATTGAAAGTGCCATGGGCTACCAAAAGAACCAATAGATCTGTTTAGGAAGAAGTGCAGCCAGAGTGCTCCTTTGAGGCCAAGATGGCCAAACTTCCTCTCTCATACTTGGGACATATTGTCAGGAGGGTCCAGTCGCTGGAGAAGGATATCATGTTTGGTAAGGTGGAGGGTCAGACAAAAAGAGGAAGACACCCAACGTGATGGATTGGCCAAGTGGTAGCATCGATGGACTCAAGCGTGGCAACAGTAGTGAGGTTGGCCCAGGATCCTGCAGTGTTTCGTTCTGCTGTGCATAAGGTTGGTATGAGTCGCCACCGACTTGATGGCACCTGGTAGCGTAGTGGTTGCGAATCGGGCTGAAAACCATCAGGTCAGCAGTTCGAGACTACCAGCCGCTCCGCGGGAGAAAAGTGAGGCTTTCTGCTCCCTTAAAGATTTACAGCCTCAAAAACCTATGCAGACTGGCTATGAGTCAGAACCCACTCCACGGCACATAACAACAACAACAATGATTTGGAACCAACTGGACAGCACTTACCAACAACAACAATATGTACCAATTTCAATTTCCTGCATATTTTGTTTTTGTTTTCTAAGTAACTGGCAGGTTCCATCCACAAACCTTGTTTACAGTCCAGTGCTTATTGTACGGAGCCACCGAGTTGCCATCTTATTAAGCTCCTAAATTTAACACAAAATCTGCAAAAGTGTTTTGGATTCATTTTGTGTTCAATCACCTGAAGAGTCTTTACATTGTTATCTGGCTTCAGGAAGTAAAACATTCTTTTTGGATAGTCACTGAAGTGTTCTGGTTCTAAGACAATACCTTGACCTGAGAATCTGAAGAGCTGAAGTGCTTTACAATGTAGCCAGTGCTTACCAGCTCACCCCTGCCTCTGTATTCTTATATTTAATTGTATTATCCTGCTACAATAATTAGGGGAGCTTAGTGGATCCATACGATATGCGCTGAACTGTGGTTGAAATGGACTGGCCTGCTCTGCAGGTGAAGGTTGGGGCTTTCAGCTTCCGCTAAGATTTAAAGCCTCGGAAACCCTATAGAGGGTTGCATGAGTCAAAATGACTTGATAACACTTAGGACACTAAGGTTGTTACTGCCTCAAAATTTAATTAAATAATATAATCAGTTCCAGATTCCTGTGTTTAAAATACTGTTTATCTGGAATAATGTCTTATTTTAAAAACTGTACAACAAGCACTAGACTGTGAACCATAAGGTCAGGTTGGACCCAGGTAGTCGCTCCATGGGAGAAAGATGAGGCTTTCTGCTCCTGAGAAGATTTGAAAATCCTCAGAAAACGTAGACAGGGTTGCTATGAGTTGGAATTGACTCTGTGGCACTTAACAACTACAACAATCTACCTAATCTGTTTAAGAAACTAAAAATAGCATAGGCATTCTGATTATAAAGATTTTTCTGTAGGATTTAGATCTGACACTACCAGTTGATACACTCCCCAAGCAGGAAAAGAGAATGCCAGCGAAGCTATACAAAGGTCATGGAAATTACTTCCCAAGATTAGTAAAGTGGGGACCAAAGATTCCAGCCTGAAATACTGATATGGAAATCTCTTGAATCCTTGCCAAAAATTCTGCAATTCTTAATCTGCAGCAATTTAGAAAGTGAATTGTGTTGGCTCACTGGAAAGCTAATTTGAATCTCAAATCTCTTCAGGTACTGGTTTCAATAGTCTAATAATAATAATAACATATATATTTTTTTTTCTGCTTCCCAAATTGACATAAATTTCTCATTGTTATAAACTCTATCCAGAGCCATGCACAATCTTGGAAGAAAGATATGGTGACACTAAAGACCATCTGGCACATTGTTTTTGTCCTAATCTCTCTTATTCTAAAAGGGCTTTATATAAATACAGTAATAAATGTGTGATTTAAAGTCATCCTTCGTTTTTCTTCCCACCTAATTGCATCCTTCCCTAACAGTGTTCTTCTATCAAGTCTAAGTTGGCACTTAAAGATTTAGTTGAGGAAATGTTACCAGAATGAAGAAAATCAGCAAGGATAGGAGCATCTTACAGGAGCTAATAAAACTGCAGGAATCCATTAATAGTCATGGCACTGTAAAGACATGAAAAATGCATGCTGTTTGTAGTATTTGCTAGGGTTGAGGGATTCTAGAGGCCTTTGTTCTACATTCTAATCCCAACCAAGTGCCTTCCTGTAGCAAAAAAGTAGTGAAGTCAGAGGACAAAGTAGTCAAAGTGATGTAGTCTATAGATGTCAACTTAGCAGGGCATGGAGCAAGACAGAAAAAGACCAAAGATGTATCTGCTGGTGGCAAATCATCATACACCCTTGGTTGAATCTCAGACTTGCAGAAAACAAACAAAAGTCATCTATGTGCTTAAAATATAATTTTTTTTTCATTTGCTCATTCACTAATTCATTTCATATCCACTGTTAGTTCATTTATTCAGCAAACATTTATAAGTGCTTACATTGTGCTTGACATAGCTGTAAGCGATTGGGATACAAGGTTATTTCATTTCAATGTTGAGGACAATTGATATAATTTTATTCCGAGGTAATGTCTATAGAAAGCATAAGTAAGGATTGTTAAGTGCCGTCAAAGCAGTTCTGACTCATGGTGACCCTGTATAGAGGGTTTCTAAAGAGTGGCTGCTGTGTTAGCAATGTTGACCTTGCGGTTCAAACCTACCATGAGGTTGAGTGTTTATCCTATAGCACCACACCAGGGTAAAGAAAGCATGTGATGGAAAGGCTGTTTTACAGAATCTTTTTCTTTCCAGTAAAACCTAAGTACATTTCTCATTTACTCCAGCACAAAAGCTTATAGTTCTCGTTTATATTTCTCTCTCACACTCACATTTAATCCACCCTCTTGGCTCTACTTTATATTATAAACTGTTTCTTATTGAAACTTCCTCCTCCTACCCCCACCGTGAACATCCTGACCAAACTCAAGTTGTTGTTGCTGTGGTTAAGTGCTGCGGAGTCGACTCTAACCCATAGTGACCTTGTATAGGGTTTCTGAGGAGCAGCTAGTGAATTTGAACCTCTGATTCTGTGGTTCAAGTTACCAGTTTTTTTTCTTGGATTACTGGCATAGTTATGCAATTGATTTGATTGGTTTCATTTTTGTCAACTACTTGAATATGATAGTTTATTCTCAAAATAGTCATGAGCAATACTTTTCATGGAAGGCGGTTCATAGCACTCTGTTTAGTGTTCATAACACTCTAATTGTTTTCCATTGCACCCAGAGTAAAAGCCACCATTGTTATGATATCTGACAAGAGTTGCACGCCTTGCCTCCATTTCCTGTTACCTCTTTGACCACAAAACCTATTCTATTCCTCCTCCATACAGGTCCACACACTTCCTCTTATCCTTTAAACATTTCAAAGTCCTGGTATGACACTGTAGGATAAGTCCTAGGCTACTAATTGAGTGGGCTGCCATTCAAACACACCAGTAACTCTTTAGAAACCCTGTATAGGGTCTCTATAAATTAGAACTGACTCAACAGCACTTAACAACAACAATGACTCAGGGCATTTGCTGTACTGCCCCTACGTATTATTTTTCTTAGATATTTTTATAATTTACCTCACTTTCTTTAGATCCCAGGTCAAATGTCCATTGATAAGAGATGCAATCAACAAATACCTCCCATCAATCCATCCTTCTCCTTTATTTTCTATTTTCTATTACTATCACAACCTGATTCAATACATATTTATTTGTTTAACATCTTTCCCTCTAAATTAGCTGTAAATCCTGTGGGAGCAAATTTTGTCTCTTGTCTTCATTGCTTTATCCCCAGTATTACCTCTCATATATTTGGCACTGAATAATTAATATTGTTATGAGTAAATAAATGGGAATCCTTGGTATGTAAATAGTACTTAATATCCCAGAAGTAACAGAGATAACTGCAAGCAGATGTAGATAGGAAAAAGAAGAGTGATAAAGACTGAGTTTAGGGATAATTCAGCAATGATAGCTCAAAGAGATTAAAGTTAGAATGACTAGGAGTCTTTTTAATGGTTAGTGCTGAAGAAAAGAAATAAAAGGAGAATGTGCACTCCTAAAGGAGTTAAAAGCAACTTTGAAAAACTTTGATCAACTCCATTGGTTGCTGCTTTTAAGAAATCAAGATGTGAACTGGAAATCTACCAGTAAACCTCTAGGTTTGGTGATCTAGATAAAAAAACAAAATTAGTAGAATGGTAGAAATGGAATACTCAGTGGGTTTAATTTTAAAATATGGATATAATATTTTAAATTGGAAAATTTTGAGCTCTGTGATATTTCAATATAGAGTGTCTTTCTTTTCTTTTTTTTTTAATTCACAAATTCTAATCACCTGTTTTCATCAATTCCTTACTTTTTATTATTGGACAACTTTTAAAATTTCATACTGCAATACTTACTCTTAACCAGACAATAAGCTTTTTATTTATCTTTTTTATATCTATATAGATAAAAATTTTGAGTCTTGGTGTAGTGTTGTAGGATAAGCACTGGACCACATGGTCAGTTTGAACTGCAAGGTCAGTGGTTCAAACCCACCAGTCACTCCTCAGATACCCTACTTAGAACAAACTCAACTGGATTTAACAACAACAACAACAAATATATACATTGTTGTTATTGTTAAGTGCTGTCGAGTTGATTCTTACCCATAGCTACCCTGTTGGGTTTCTGAGGAGCAGCTGGTGTGTTTGAACCACCGACCTTGCAGTTCAAACGGCTTTGCATTCTGGCATATTAACACACAGAGCCACACCGGGACTCCAATATATACATTGGTGATGGCTATGTGCTGTGAAGTCGGTTCTGACTCACAGCGACCCTGTACAGGGTTTCCAAGGCTGTAAATCTTTACTGGAGCAGAAAGCCTCATCTTTCTCCCGAAGAAGAGCTGGTAGTTTCGAACTGCTTACCTTGTGGTTCACAACACGATTTGTAACCACTACACTACCAGAGCTCCTTAATATATACATTGTTGTTGTTGTTAAGTGCTGTCAAGTTGATTCCGACCCCTAGTGACCCTGTATAGGGTTTCTGGGGAGATACATCTATTTTAAATCCTGCACTAAATAGAGAAAATCTGGGTATATTAATTCAAAATATACTTTACATAAAGTTGTTTTGTTGTTGTTAAATGCAGTTGGTTCCAATTCATAATAACCCTATATAGAGTTTCAAAAAAAATGTTTGTTGGGATTGAACCGCCAGCTTTGTGGTTAGCAGTCTAGTGCTTAGCCTATAGCGCCACAGCAGGACTCCTAAGGTTGTCTATGTTGTATAATAAAATTGTTGAAGAGCCATTAAAATAAGAATTGATCACTTGAAAGCAATGATTAAACATTTTCTTTAATTACACATGTTGAGACTCAGTGCTAAAGAAGAAAATTAATAACCACTAAAATGAAATCTTTTTTTTTTTTTTTTTTTTAAAGACGTATTCTACTAATCCTATGTGTTATTTTATTGTCACAAAGATTTCAAGGAAGATAGTTGGGACGTTCTAGTGTGATGCTAAAAGTGCCCTGGTGGAGCAGTGTTGGGCTGCTAACAAAAAGATTTGTAGTTCAAACTCATCAGTTACTCCCTGGGAGACAGATGTGGCAGTAGGCTTCTGTAAAGAAACCCTATGAGTTGGTCCTACTCTGTCCTACAGACCTGCTACAAGTCACAGTCAAATTGATGGCAATAAGAGTGCAATACTAAGAGACCTAAAACATTCCACATCAATGTGTGCATTGAGAAACTGACATCAAGGATTTGGGGAAATCATATAAAACCCAAGTTTGTATTAAGTATGTGCCCTCAAATGCAGTAATCAACCAAAATTGAATTTGCTTCTGTCATGCCAGATAACATGTTTCTTCTGTTTGATTTTAGGTTTTGGTTTTATTTTGTATTTTTCCAAGAAAAGAGGCCCTGTGCAGTCATTGTTATTTTCCCCGAAGTTCTCACCTGGTGTGAGTGAGGCTCAGAGCAGTTGCCTAGCCTTCCCCAAACCAGTGTCTATCAAATTATCCTTAGTATTCACTTGCTCACCTGCTGGACTTACAGTGACAAAAGCTAGTGGAAAATATTTGTTAGCTTCCCAAAACAAGTGAAGACATAATTTTCCTCTAGGAGAAAATGTGATTTTGACACAGATGATTTTGATTCTCTCTCTTTCTTCTCTTACTATTTTCAGAGTAATCCAGCCGGTTTTATAATGAGTCATCATTTTGTTGTTGCGAGCAGCACAAAGAATGAACACTTCTTTACTGACACATCCTGCTACTCTTAATTTGCCATGCCCTTCAGACTGGGTATAAAGAATACCATTAGGAGCAAGAACAAGGAAGTTCAATTCAATTAGCTTAGCCCCACTTCCTAAAATTACTTGATAAAAATGAGTACTATAGTGAAATAATACTTTATTTCTTCATTTGTTTAAATAATTTATTGCTTTTCTATCTTTAAATCTTTCTAGCAACATCTGTTAACAATATCAAATTAGATTTAGAGATTACAGGGAGTAAAATGTATATTGAATTCATACAATACTGAAATTGAAAACATTCTTTATATATTTCTGTTCATATTATTGAAGTTATCTGAAATAATCAGAGACCAATAATCTGGGGTGTATAAAAAATTACAAGAGAAGGTTTATATTTTTTAATATTAAAGAGTACCACAATACTATAAGTTCACTATATGAAGTTTGGACTCCTCGTATGGCACTGTTGGCTAAACATTGGACTGTGAACCACAAGATCAGAGATTCAAACCCACAAGTCATTCCTCGGAAACCCTATATAGGATTGTTATGAACCAACTCCATGGCACTTAACAACAGCAGCAACATATCATTTTAAGAGTTCTGGTGTGGACACTCTAGTACTAGACCACGAGGTCAGTTTCTACGCCAAGATTGGCAGTTCAAACCAACTAGCTATTCCTTGGAAACAAGATGCAGGGTTGTTATGAGTCAGAACCAACTCAATGCACTTAACAACAGCAACAACATGTAAACATCAAATACTACCTAAGAGTTGTTATTGTTGTTGCTATTGTTAAGTGCCATTGAGTTGGTTCTCACTCATAGCAACCGTCTTTTTAAGGAGTAGCTAGTGGATTTGAACCACTGACCTTGTGGTTAGCAGTCCAGTGCTTATTCTATAGAGCCACAGAGTGGTAGTGGTGGTGGTGTGCCATGGAGTTGGTTCTGACTCATAGCAACCCTGCATAGGATTTC
>NW_006408581.1:7987670-7996427 GCF_000296735.1 Chrysochloris asiatica | reverse complement strand
AGGGTCAGAGTAAAAAAGGAAGACCCCCAACGAGATGGATCAGCCAGGTGGCATCATTGATGGAGTCAAGTGTGGCAGCGGCAGTGAGGTTGGCCAAGGATCGGACATTGTTTCATTCTGCTGTGCATGGGGTCACTATGAGTCGGTTCTGACTCAATGGCACCTGACAACAACATGTATATATATTCCCCTCCCACCCCCGTTGGTGTTATGCTTAGAAAACCAGTTTGACCCAGGTTTCCATTTACTTTATGGTTTTCCTTTGTTACAGATTTCTCTTTAATCTAGCTAAATTAAATTTTAGGTATTTTAAAATATACATTTTTTTTTCTCATATAGAAAATTCAATTTTATTTTAAATTATTGCTCATTTATATGTATTTTGGAATACTGGTGTAGCGCTGCAGGATTCCACAGTGCACACTGGATTGCTACCAAAAGGTCAGTGGTTGAAACCCACACCTTGGAAACACTATATAGGCCGCTATGAGATGGAACCAACTAGACAGCATTTAACAATAGCAACAACAATGTGTCTTGTGGAGTCCCTGGGAGAGCTAGACTGCTAAACCAAGTTTGAGGTTTGAGTGCCCCTAGTAATGCTTCAGAAAGAAGTACTGACAATCTACTTCTGAAAAATTAAAAAATCAGCCATTGAAAACTCTACGGTACACAGTTCTATTCTGACACAGATGGAATTGCCATGAGTTGAAATCAACCCTACGACAACAGATTGATGTGTCTTTTACTACTAACATGTAATTTAATTTTTATCATTATATGTATGAATTTGTTTATGTATATTAAATGTGTGTCTGTTTACATACTTTTTCATTCACTTATTCTATTTTTATCTTATAAACAAAACAGTTTTTATAATAGGTTTTTTTTTTTGTGTGTGTGTGTGTATATAATTCAAATTCCACTTTGGTACTTTAAATAATATTTCTTGTATGTTTATTGTTTCATTTCTGGGGTTCAGATAATTTGGTACTATTAACTCATTTTTTCAAAGATGGAGTTTACTTAAATTCCTTTAAATAACTTTATATACAAAGATACAGACTTTTCTTCATATGGTTTATTATTTCTTTACTTTCTTATCTGTTAATATTTTTAAATTGTTTAAGGATGTGGTCATTTTAGAACATGAACATTTATTAGCAAATACTAGAGTTCTGGTGTAGCGCTGTGGGGTTTATGTGCCAGACTGCAAAGCCGTTTGAACTACATGGTCAGCATTTCAAGTTCACCAGCTACTCCTTGGAAACACTATACAGGGTCTCTATGGGTCGGAACCGACTCGACGACACTTCACAACAACAACAACATAGATCATTACAAGAATGTTGTTGTTGTGAAGTGCCGTCGAGTCGGTTGTGACCCTGAACAGGGTTTCTGAGGCTGTAAACTTTACGGGAGCAGAAAGCCTCATCTTTCTCCCGCGGAACAGCTTGTAGTTTCGAACTGGTGACCTTGAGGTTTCATAACCAGATTCATAACCACTAGGTAGAAATAAAATTCTGTAGTAAAATAAAATATGATTTGGGTTATTTCATTTTTCATGTGATTCAAACTCACCAGCCGCCTTTGTAAACCCTATACAGGGTCATATAGTTAGAACCAACTCTACGCACTCAACAGTAAGAAAGCTCTAGGTACTACAGTATTTTTCTGGGATCCAATGTTTAGTGGTTATATATATTTTTAATTACAAAATCAGATAACATGGTTGCTTATGAGCAAGCTGTACTTGCTTATCTCTCACATTCACCAGAATCCACCCACCCATGAGTAGTTTTTCAAATTTTGACTCAGGATGGACCATCTGCTTTAATCCACCCACCAAAACATAACAACTTCACCATCTTCAACAAAAGCCTCTTTTGTTTTCACCTGTTTTAGTATCTCTGCTCTCTGTTTTTATGATTATATCTAAGCAAAGAATTTTGAGTCATAGGTCATGTTTATAGTTTATGGTCTTTCAATATAGGATATACTCTTTATGTTTAGGCAGTACTAGAATAGGTATATGGAGTACAGATCAGCTGAAAGTTTTTATGAGACTCTTATTCCCATGTACTAATTTTATATAGAAAAATGGCCTTGGAATTTATTTTTAATTACCTTAGATTTGTGATTAATTTATTTATTCTAAAAATGAAGAACTTATATTGCATCATTAAATACTTTATTTAATGCATTTCTTATTAGTCATTAATTTATCCAATCTATATTGTCAGAGACAATATAACATATTGAACCCTGTCATTTTTAATATAAATCTTGTCTTACTATATCATTATTATTAAGATGTACCCATTTATCAGATGTTTCATTATTAGATTTAATGAATAATGTGATTTTCAAAAATGTTAATGCATTTTCAAGATACAGTTTACATATTAGGAACATTTGCCTCAATTCATCTTATGATATTAATAAATAAGAAAGCAAGAAAACATTCATCTACATATAACAGTTTGTCATAAGTAATAAACAAGTCCAGCAACAAAAAAGAAGATAACTTTTCAAAATGGCAAATTGGCTTTTAAATATCTTTTAAAATTTCATTGATGTTTTTAAAATAGACAAGAATAAAATAAACAATGACCTGAAGAGGGAAAGGCAAAGACAGATAGACATGACTTCAGTAATAGGTACCACTGCAGCTAACAAGTCACCTAGATCTATCAAAGGTTGATTCCGAAGTATTGAAGGCAAGGTTCCAACCCTGACTGAAATGAAATGTCAGCAAGGATAAGAGAAGAAAGATGGAGATGGTATTAAAAAGAGAAGGTGTTCAGAAATAAGCTTTGGGGCATACAAGAATCTAAAATGGCATCTATATCCAGCAAAGCAAACTCATGGCATCTAGAAAACTAGGTTAGTTTGTCTATTTTGAAGCACTTGTTGAATTCAGAGATGGATCTGAACTTAAATGGATTTTAAAAAGAATCCTTTTTATTGATTTTCCAAGGTAAGATGACATATGAGGAAGAGAAGTAGAAAGGAATAAAAATTGCTATGGCTGCAATAGCTTGTTATTTTCATTCTTTCTTTAACTTATCCATGTAAGTATAAATTATATGCATTAATCTACTTTAAAAAATTGTTTGCAATATGCCAAGCTGATAAAACTGGCTGTTTGTTTCTTTGATTTTCATTATTTCAGCCACTGCCTTATTCCACACACAAAGAATTATAAAATGGTTAGCAGTCCAAACTCACCACTAACAGTCCAATTTAAACTTAAAGACAAGAGAGTTAATTCTTAAAGGATACAATGAGGCATGAGGAAACAAAGCATTACTTTCATCTTAAAAGTCTAGGATTTTAATTTCAGCTCCGACAATTCAAGTAGTGTGAATTTGAAAAGTCTCACCTCTTATAAACCTCAGTTTTACCAGTTATGAAATGTGGATAATAATTTCTGAGACTTCTCCAATCAACTCCATGCACTGGATCACATTTTAAAAGTATGTGAATATTCAAAGCACAACATAAATGTGCCATTTTATTAACTCTGTTTGTACAATTTTATAATCAACTATCCCTCCTACTCACCATGTCAACCGCTCTCAGTGGGTACTTCCTGGAGAGCAACAATCTTGAGCACATATCTTAGCTGAATTTCAACTAGGACAGAAGACAGTTCTATCTGCTTTATTCCACTATCTTTGCAGTCTTTTAGCAACGATATCATGTCTTTAAGGTTTTCAAAATAGCTACATTCCTGTTTACATTTACTGATACCTGCTTCTGTTTTTTCTCATGTCCAAACCAGATTCCTCTAAGTATTGTTCAATAGAGCTTACTGCCATTTTCACACATCCTGATCCACAAAGTATATTCCCCATGATACAAATAACAGAGAAAAGTTAACATAAAATCAAATATGCTACTGAATATACAAAAATATTATCTTTCTTTTAAATTTTATACCCAAAATATTCAAACAAAATACCATAAAGAATAATTAAGAAATCTACCTATGTTGAGTTCAAAATAAAAATTTCTATTGGGAAGAATCAATCAATCTGTATGCTGAGCAAATAATCTAAGAAGATGGATTATATGAAGAAGAGAGTAGCATCAGGATTAGAAGATTCATTAGCAACCTGGAAATGCAGATGATATAATCTTGTTTTCTGGAAGTTAAGTGAATTTAAAATGCTTACTGATGAAGATCAAAGACCACAGTCTCAAGTAAGAATGTATAGCCTCAATGTAAAGAAAACAAAAATCCTCACCACTTGACCAATAAATAACATTGTGTAAATGGAGAAAAGATTAAATTTGTCAAATACTTTATTTTGCTTCAGTCCACAATCAACAATCATGGAAGTATCAATCAAGTTATAAAATGACACACTGCATTAGGCAAATCTGCTGCACAAGACTTCTTAAAAGTGTTCATGAGCAAAGGTATCAGTTTGAGAAATAAGATTCATCTGACCCAAGCCATGATATATTCAATAACCTTGTATGCATGCAAAAGCTGGACAGTGAATAAGGAAGACTATATAGAAGAATTGATGCATTTGAATTATGGTATTAGAAAAAAAATATTTAAAAAAACAAAGATTTGCTGAAGAACAAACAAATCTAGCTTGAAAGAAATACAGGCAGAATAGTCCTAAAAAGTGAGCTTGGTGAGACTTCATTTCTCATATTTCAGACATGAGATCAGGATTCCTGGTGTGGAGATGTAGGATCAGCATGGACTAAACCACAAGATCAACAGTTCAAATCCATCAACTGCTTCTTGGAAATCTTACATGGAATCAGTATGACTTGGAACTGACCGAGCAGAACTTAACAAGAACAACTTAGTGGTATGTTGTTGTTGTTAGGTGCCATCGAGTTGATACTGACTCATAGCAACCCTATACACAACATAATGAAACACTGTCCAGTCCTGGGCCAACCTCACAATTGTTGCCACGTTTGAGCCCATTGATACTGCCACTTTGCCTATTCATTTCACTGGGGGTCTTCCTCTTTTTCTCTGATGTCCTTCTCCAGCAACTGGTCCCTCCTGAAAATATGTCAGAAATATGAGAGATGAAGTCTGGTCACTCTGGCCTCCAAGTAGCACTCTGGCTACACCTCATCCAACACAGATCTGTTTGTTCTTTTGGCAGCCCATGATACTTTCAATATTCTCCTTCAACAACATCATAACTCAAAAGTATCAATTGTTCTATGGTCTTCCTTATTCACTGTTCAGCTTTTGCATGCATATGAGGTTATTGAAAGTACCATGGCTTGGGTCAAGTCACCTAAATCCTCAAGCTGACATCTTTACTCTTCAACACTTTAAATAGGTCTTGTGCAGCAGATTTGCCTAATGCAATACATCATTTGATTTCTTGACTGCTGCTTCCATGAGTGTTGATGATTGATCAAGTCCTTGACAACTTCAATCTTTTCTCCATTGATAAGAATGTTGTTTATTGGTCCACTGGTGAGGATGTTTGTCTTCTTTACATTGACATGCAATCCATACTGAAGGCTGTGGTCTTTGAGTTTCATCAATAAGAGGAATGGTGCTATATTCATCATCAAAATGAACACATCAAGACGAGTCATGAGGTACAACACTGTGATAGGATAATATCCATGTGCCTACTGGGAAGACCTGTTAATACCACTATTATTCAAATTTATTCACCAACCACTAAAGCCAGAGAGGATGAAATAGAAGAATTCTATCAATGTATTCAATCTGAAATTGATCAAACATGCAATCAAGATGTATCATTCTTTACTGGTGATTGGAATGCTAAGGTTGGGAGCAAAGAGGAAGGATAAGTAGTTGGAAAATATGGCCTTGGTGATAGAAATGATGCTGGATATCACATGTTAGAATTCAGCAAAACCAGTGATTTGTTCATTTCAAATACCTTCTTTAGACAGCATAAGAGATGGTTATACACAAGGACCTCACCAGATGGAATACACAGAAATCAAATTGACTACATCCGTTTAAAGAAATGGTGGAAGAGCTCCATATCATCAGCCAAAATAAGGACAGGGGCAGATTGTGGAACAGACCATCAATTGCTCATATGCAAATTCATGCTGAACCTGAAGAAAATGAAAATAAGTTCACAAGAGCCAAAATATGACACCGAATATATCTCACCTGAATTTAGAGATCATCTTCAGAACATATTTGATCATTTGTATAGAGATGAATATTAACACTTTTTGAGACTATAAGGTATGCATCTTTCAGAACAAAAACAAAACTAATGAGAGCAAAATCAAATGCAATTCTGAAATAACAAAGTGCTATCTCTTTTATCCGTTTCGTACCAGGAGACTCAAACAAATTACAAAAATGTGATAATAATGTCAAGTTAATACACACGTGTTCATAGGAAAGTAGTATAACTCAATTATACTATGGATACCCAGATAGAAAATAGGTCAGCCAATGCTGTGAGTTCAAATAACTCCATTATACTAAGAGCTGATGTATTAGAGAATCACCACATTATTTTAAATTTAAATGCAAGCCTTATATGTATACAATATTATTTCAAATAGAGTGCTCATTTGGAAAAAATTATTTTTTTCTGATTATATAAGTCTTCAGGTCTTCAGAGATTCCTAAGAAATGTACATTTTCCTTAAAAGACAATGTGCAATTTTACTTCTTCTTTGACATTATTAATAAATTCTTATAGCCACAATAATCATAAATCATCACCAAATCCTTAGACAGCATTTTGGCCTATCCATTAAAATGAAAAGAAAAAAAAGAAAGGAAAATTTCACAGATAAAAAACACAATCTATCTTAAGGTTAACTTGAAAACAGTGTTTAAAAGATAAGTGAATTAGACGGCATGTTTCAGAAAATAAGTAACTGAAAATTGACAATTGTTATAGCCATCTTTAACATTTTTCAAGCACCCACTTTGAACTGTGTGCTACATAAATACACACTCATCTACATCATGTGCCGCTTTCCTTTGTATCAACAACAATTAATCTCTGTGTGCATCTTTAGTCAAGTTAAAAAGTAAAGCAATATATATTAGTTTTCAAACTAAGCATGAGTAAAATATTAATGCTTAAGTTGTTGTTATTAAGTGCTCTCAAGTCAGTTCCAACTCATCAATACCCTGTATAGGCTTTCCAGGGAGCAATTGGTAAGTTTCCAAATGCATTTTCAAAATGATCTTGCAGTCCATTGCATTACCCTGCAGCACCACACCAGGACTCCAAATGCTTAAGTAATCCCTGGCAAAGGCTATTGTGTTTTGAACAAGGGAACCTCAAATTTTAAAATTCATCTAAAATTATATTCTAGTATTGAGATCTTCAAAGAGGGGTTCATACACGGTGTATCATTCATATAAATCTATTGAAAAGTCGGAATGATATTAGAACTTTCTGTAAATGTTTTTCATCAAAGAAAAGGAAATAAAGACTTATTAATATCTACTATATGGCCTAGAAAAGATATATTCTTTTATTCTCTATCAATTGGCCACAGTTATTGAGATACTAATGCATTCTTGGAAAGAGTTTAGTAGTTTTACAGCAAGTTTAAGTAGGTTTGCAGTTTATTCTATTTGATTTGCTCATACACTCATAAAATTGATAAGCATATTAAAAATCATCTGCCTCCCCCAAAAATAGATTAAAATGAAATAATTATATAAATGTGAAAAATTCCAACAAAATGCCTTTAGTGATATTTTCAGGTGAAAAAAATTATAATTAATCAGATAGGAAATGGACTTGTTAAAAAAATTCAAAATGATCTAGGATTAGTAAAGTATTAGAAATTATAATTTATACACTATATGTGATGACAATATTGCATTTGAAATTTACTTACTTTATTTTTCATTACACAAAGAAGTTGTCTCAAAAATGAATATCACTGGATGTCATTGATGTACCTAATGTTATAAAGTCACCATCTTTAAAATATGGTCACATTTTTGCAGTATTTTACTAAAAGTAATGGGTGATCAAAACATTATTTCTTTCCCCACACAGAGCTTTGCAGCTATTCAGTGGAAAAGTAAGTAAAAGAATCATATAACTTAAAGATGGTGTCTTAGTTATCAGGTGCTTGCAGTCAGTCCCAAATCACAGTGACCCTATGCACAAAAAAAAAGGAAATACTGTCATTCTCTTGATTATTGTTACACATGAGCTTAATGCTGCTGCCATTGTGTCAACTCATCTCCTTAGGGAGGATTTCCTCAGTTTAGCTGACCCTCCAATTAAACAAGCATGATGTCCTTCTCCAGGGACTGGTCTTTCCTGATAACATGTCTAAAGTGTGAGTGAGAGTCAAAGTCTTGTCACCCTTGCTTATAAGGAAAATGTTGGTTGTACTTCTTCCAACACTGCTCTCTGGCAGTCCAAGTACATTTAATATTCTTCTCCCACACCGTAATTCAAATGCATCAATTCTTCTGTGGTCTTTCTTATTTACTGTATAACATTCACATCACATGCATATGAGACAACTAAAAAATCTGTGGATTGAGTAAAACATACTTTAGTCCTCAAACAGCTATCTTAACTCTTGAACACTTAAAAGAGGTCTTGTGCAGCAGATTTGCCAAATACAGTTCACTGTTTGATTAATTGATTGCTGCTTCCAGAGGTATTAATCGTGAGTCTGAGCCAAATGAAGTCTTTGAAAACTTCACTCTTTTCTCCATGCATCATTATGATATTTACTGGTCCATTTGTAAGTATTTTTGTTTTCTTTACATTG
>NW_006408581.1:7986444-7987570 GCF_000296735.1 Chrysochloris asiatica | reverse complement strand
TCCTTACTAACTCTACTATGACCTGATTAATAAAACTAAAGAAAACTATCTTTTTCTAAACAGGGTCACTCATAATGACACTATGCACAACAGAACAAAACACTGTCCAGTCCTGCACCAACCTCATAATCATTGCTACATTTGTAGGATTACTAGGTTGGTGCAGGTCTGGACAGTGTTCTGTTCTGTTGTGCATAGTGTCATTATGAGTTGTGCTGACTTAATGCTTTTAAGTTATGGTGCTGGAGAAGAATATTAAAAGTACTGTGAATTGCCAGAAACAAAAATGAATCTGTGTTGGAAGAAGTGTAGTTGGAATGTTCCTTAAAAACAAGGAAGGTGAGACTCGATCTCTCATACTCCAGACACGTTATCAGGGGGTAACAGTCCCTGGACATTGTGGTTGTTTAAGGATCAGCACAAAAGAGGAAGACCTCCAATGAGTTATATTGACACAGTGGCAGCAATAACACGCTGAAATGTAACAATAATTGTGAGCGCGGTACAGGACCAGGCAGTGTTACGTTTTGTTGTGTGTAAGGTCACTATGAGTCAGAACCAACTGGATGGCATCTAACAAGAACAACAGTACTCCAGATTTTTTCATGAACTATTTCTAACTTTTGAAATATTATATTATGGGAATCATTTTTTAAATTGTATCCATGTGTTTCTACTTACTGTGAATTGTTGTTGTTCATTGTTGCTGAGACAGTGCTGACACATAGTGACCCTGCATAGGGTTTCTGTGGCTTTAAATCTTTGTGAGAGCAGAAAACCTCATCTTTCTCCTGTGGAATGACTGGTGGGGATGAACCACCAACCTGAGGTTCACTGTCTAGTGCTTATGCTCTGAAGCCACTGCACTCCCTGCATATTGTGAGTGGTAACCCTTATTATAGTGTGTATTCAATTTATATTGTATCATTTTATTTATGGTATTTTTGATATGTGGAAATACAAGATTTTATGATGGTCAAATTTCTTCATATTCTCTTTAATATATATATAGATATAGCTATAGATAGATATATCTTTCGCTATTGAAAGATTCACTGGGCAAATTATTGAATGATGCAGAATGCATCAAGAAAAGATGGAAGGAATACACAGAGTCATTGTACCA
>NW_006408581.1:7967021-7979384 GCF_000296735.1 Chrysochloris asiatica | reverse complement strand
TGTAGAGTTTCCTAGGAACAGCTGCTGGGTTGGAACTGCAGACCTTGTGCTTTTTAGTCTAGTGCTGTTTATTCAGGTGGAATAATTCATATTTTGGTTTTCATGGACTTTTACTTTTCTTAAGCTTCTGTCTGAACTTATATATGAGCAATTGATGATCTGTTCCACTGTCTGCCCTGGCCTTGTTTTGGCTGATGATATTGTTCTTCTCCACTGTCTCTTTCCACAGATGTAGTCAGTTTGATTCCTGTGTATTTTATCTGGTGAGGTCCATGTATATAGTCACCTTTTATATTATTTTTTAAGAAAGGTATTGCAATGAATAAGTTGTTTATCTTGCAGAATTCTAAAATGTAATCTCCAGCATCATTTGTCTCATGAAGACCATATTTTCCAATGGCTGATCCTTCCTCTTTGTTTCCAACCTTTGCATTCCAATCACTAGTAATTATCAATGCATCTTGATTGTATGTTTAATAATTTCAGACTGAAGAAATTGGTAGAATTTTCAATTATATCATTACTGACTCTAATGGTTGATACAGAATATTGAATAATGTTGGTACAAACTGGTCTTTCTTTTAGGCATAAAGGTATTATCCTACAATAGACAGCATTGTACTTCAATACAGATCTTGAAATGTTCTTTTTTATTATTATTTATTATTAGCTTGATCAGCCCAGAGTGCTAATGTAATTTTTTGGACAGGTCCTAGATCTGTGGTATCCAGTGTCACACTCTAAATTAATCCCTGCTCAATTTTTGAAACACAAATGGATTCATTTAACTTTAGTTATAATATATTTTCTTCCTTTATGATAATTTTTCTCGTCTTATTGAAAACTTAAAAATTTTACAAGCAATAATCTGAAATACTTAACTTCAATAAACACAATTTTTTTCTGAACTGTGTAAATATTTTCTAAAGGTATAAACAAGGGCAAAACAACCTTATAGAAAATAATTCCTTAAATAAAATTATATGATTCTTTTCTGAAATAAATGACATCATCAGATATACACTCTGCCTACAAGAAAATCCTAAATTTGCTCAAGAGATAGATAATTTTGCACTTCCATTTCATGAATCCCAATCTGTATTTCCTTTTTGCTGTAGAAAACTCTTAAATTCATTCCTCTTTCTTATAAATTCTATATAAATTTTATACATTCTGTCTTTCTGAAAACCTGCAGATGCCACCTTAAATTTCCAAGATACATAAACCGAAAAAAATCCCATTTCCTCTTTTTATGAAGAGTAAACGAATTGTTACTGGGTTTTCTTTTTTAATACAAATTTTAAAGCTTGAAAACAATGTACTTCAAATTGTGTATGTAGTTTATAGGGTTTTTATAATATCTAAAGACTACTTTTCTGGAAAAATAAATTTTCACATAAGTTATGCAAAATAGAATTTTCTATGATTTTAACAATGCTTCTTTTGTACCAGTATGTGACGCAGTATGTACCAGTGACAGAATGTGATCAGAATAAATATTTCATGTTTGTTTGTTTTGACTCCTGTGTTTCTAAAAACCATATTGCATTAAAATTCTTTCCCAACCATCATGCTCTTCTCCAGGGACTGGTTCCTCCTGATAGTGACAAAGCCTTACCATCCTGGCTTCTAAAGAACAGTCTGGTTGTACTTCTTCTAAGACAGATTTTTTTTTTTTTTTTCCTGGCAGTTCATGGTACTTTTAATATCCTTCTCCCCCACCATAATTCAAATATATTGATTATTCTGTTGTCTTTCTTACTTATTGGCCAACTTTCACATGTATATAAGGTGAGGCTATTGAAAATACCATTGCTTGGGTCAGGCACACCTTAGTTTTCAAACATATCTTTGCTCTTTTGCAGCAGATTTGTCCAATGCGATGCATTGTTTTATTTGTTTACTGCTGCTTTCATTTAGTGCTGATTGTAGATCAAAGCAAAATGAAGTCTTGGACAATTTCAAACTTTTCACCATTTATTATGATGTAAGGATTTGTGTGTGTGTGTGCATTTTTTTTTTTTTAATTGAGGTGTAATCCATACTGAAGGCCATAGTCTTTGTTTGATCTTCATCAGTGACTGTGACATGACATGGCATAATATGATTTTATAATATCACTAAGAGTTTGTAGCCTCTTCTTGGGAAATCCAAGTGATTGGTTGAAATTTTTTTGTAAAGTAAACAATTCTTTTGTGAGGTTATAATCATTTAAGGGTGTTTTTGTTTTTGTTTTTGCTTTTCTAATAGATAACATTCTCATTATAATTTTCCATTCTTGGTTTTCTTTCTAATCTCTCTAAAGTGCTTTTACCTGTCCTTTTAATATGCCATTTACTCATACAGATTCAAATTCTGATCCTTTTCCTCTGTCACTGGTACTCTGCCTGACCCTGTTGTTAAGTGCAATTGAGTCTGTTTCAGCTCATAGAGACCCTGTATAGAGTTTCAGAGGAGTGGCTGGTAGGTTTAGCCTGCAATCTTGTGGTTAGCAGTCTAATGAATATCCTACAACACCACACCAGAACTTCAGCCTGACATTATTTTCCTAACAAAATCATTTTACTCATTATTTCAAACTCCACTGGATTTAAATACATACTCTCCTGCCCATGCCTCTCCTCTTCTGTTCTGTGCCAGCATGGAACTAATGTCACCATTTACTCTATCCCTATAGTCTTTTTTTTACAAAGTTCCCATAATATACGATCCATTTTTTCTTTCTTAATCAAGATCAACATTAAAACAACAATGGTAATATGTGATTGTTGAAATCACAGCCATAATCTAAATTATTATCTCTATATATTCTATGGGAACTTTCATCTCCTGGTTGATTATGGCTATTCAGGTGGCCGAGATTGTAAGTAAAAAACAAAAACAAAAAAAGCACAATGCTTTAGAATTAAATTCTACTTATGGTGATCCCATATGTTTCAGAGTGGAACTGTACTCCTTAGGGCTTTCATGACCCTGATCTTTCAACAGGAGCTCTCAAAGCCTTTCTTCTGAGGAGACTCTATTTGGATTTTAACTTTTGGTTAATAGCACAAAGATTAACCATTTACTTCACCTAGAAGCAAAATAGACAGCTTAATACGATGAGGGTTTATTAAAAGGATAGTTTAAAACATATTGTAGGAGTCTTAGCAATCAGTTGCATGCTATCATATCTCCAGAAGTAGGGGTTCTGGCTCCTTTTGTAAATCCTCCATATTGATTATTCTGCTCATTTCTATTGATTGTCTCCCCCCATACTATCCCGTCCGAGTTCTCTATGTCTGTCATAATCAGTGTTCAATAAAAGAATATAATTGTTTTTGTGAACACTATTTAATCTATTCTATATACTGTTCTGTTAGTCAATTCTCATAACAAGCTACTATATAAAATACAGGTCACAATTTCTAATTCCTGTTTGGGGCAATTGCACAGAATCATGTGATTACAAGCATGAAAAAAAAAAATATGTGAAAAAAAATCTCCTCTGCTTTTCTCTGAGGAATGCTATGGAGGTGGCATGGCACTCCCAAATCCATCTGGTAACAAAACACATTTATAGCTTTGCTGTTTCTCTTTGTGTGTGCAACTGAAGTTTGAGACTAACATAAATAATTATCACCCTCTTTTATTTATTTTTTTTCTAGACATCAGAATGTTTCATCAGAACTTCTTGTTGTTGTTGCTATTAAGTGACTTGGAGTCAGTTTCGCCTCATAGCAATCCTACATGGGGTTTCTGAGCAGCGCTTGGTGGGTTTGAACCTCTGACATTGTGGTAAGCAGTCTAATGCTTATCATAAAGAACCACATCAGGACCCATCTGAACTAAGCCCTATTAATTATTCATAAATAAGTTAATTGGTAATGTATATTTAAACAAAAGGCAGAACTATAACAACTGCCCAACTCTCTAGTTCTTTTCCCCAGTTTCCAGAAAAGAAGACATCTTGGTCTGCATATTCTTACTCTGAATGAATTTGGCTATTTTAACTATGACAGTAATGATTCTTTTGAGATTGTGGCTCATGATAAGGATTCTCATTGCCTCCCATTATTTCCATGTGGAAGAAAGCAAGCTGGATAGAGTTACATCTCAGGACATTATTACAATGGGGTAGATGTAATGCCAACCCCAAGGTTCAGACGATTTACTGTGACTTCATGATTTATCTCTACTGGAACACAACAATACTGATACCTAGGTATCGTCTCTTCTCCAACATCCCCAAAATTAGGCTATCATATCACTTGGCATTTTACTACTCTCTTCATACCAAAGACAGAAGAGAGCATCTTAGTAATACTGGCTCAATACATTAAAAAAAAAAAAAAAAAAAATTTCTATCCTGCTGGTGTGGCACTATAGGATAAGTACTGGATGATGATCCAGTTAAGAACTAAAAGGAACCAACTTGACTACACACAACAACAATTGGAGTTTTTGCTGCATGATTGTGAAGCAAACTAATTAAGGGGTGAAAATGTATTTATAGTAAGACTTGACTGACTCTTCTTTTGAACCCAATTTTCAGAAATACATAATCTCACACATAATTGTTAGGGATATCTAGAGCACTATACTCATTAATTTTACTTTTTTCTTCTGTTAATATACATGATGTTGTTAAGTGCTGTCCATTCAGTTCTGACTCATAGGGTCATTTTGACCCTGTATAAAGTTTCTGAGAAGTGGCTGGTGGGTTTGAATACCAGCCTTGTGGTTAGCAGTTCAGTGCTTATCCTTAAGCAGGGCACTAGAAAGGAAGGTTAATTTTAATGATAGATGTTGATTTAGTCAAAACTGACCTCTTGATCAAGCCTTGGACTTATGTTTAATCATATCTACAATGATCTGTCTGCTCCTGGACACAGCAAAGGTGTTTTTGACACATCTCTGTAACTTACTTCTTCTTTTTAAATATGTGCTGCTGCTTTTTAAGTAGAAGATTTAAAAATAAATTCATGCATATCAAAACTATTTCTTTTACTATAAATCAATACACAATACTAAAACTTCATTTGTGTCTTTCTCTCATAAGTGATTGATAGTTATTAGTGCTACAAATGTGTTTATATGCTATAGAATACTGAATGGCATGTATAATCATTCTCTGAACTTTGCTTTTATCAAAAGATGAGGATTCCTAGCATAAAAGTAAAAGGAGAACAACTTTCTGAGAGTATATGAATGTAAGTGAAAGCCATACTAAAAAAAAAAAAAAAAAGTAAATTTATTGTAGTTAATAGAAATTAACTACTTGGAGTCCTGGTTTGACACTGTGAGATAATGCACTGGATCACAAGGTCAGTTTGAACCTCCGGGTGAGCAATTCAAACTCACCAGTTGCTCCTCAGAAACTCTATACAGGGTCACTATGAGTCGGAAATGACTTGAAGGCACTTAACAACAGCAACAATTGCTTCTTATATCACAATATTTAGTTGATTCAATATTTTGCTCTTTAAACATTTAATCTTTAATTTTTCAATTGGGAAATAATAATGAAAGGATAAAGCATTGGATATAGCGACAACATCTGATTTTGTTATTGTTAAAAACAGTTGAGTGGGTTCCAACTCATAGAGACCCAATATAGGGTTTCTAAGGAATTGTTGGGGGTATTTAAATTACCTTTGAAACACTGATCTTGCAGTCCAGTGCTTATCCTACAGCTCCACACCAGGACTCAAGAACTCCATATATGACACTTTGTTGTTGTTGTTAAGCACTGTATGTCAGTCCTGACTCATAGTGGCCCTGTATAGGGTTTCCAAAGAGTGACTGGTAGGTTTAAACTGACAATTGCCATTAGTAGTCCAGTGCTTGTCCAACAGCACCACACATCTGTACAAGTATTATTTACATTAAGCTGCATACTCTATGTGGCCACTTGATAAAGACACCTTATCCTAAATCTAATCAGATTAGATTTAGAATTCAAAATTCCTTTGTCAGCTAATATGGAAGACTCATATAGAAATTATTTCCACAAAAATTGTATGTTTTTTGTTGTTAAATGCCATCCAGTTGATTCTGACTCATGGAGACCCTGGACAGTGTTTCCAATGAGCAGCTGGTGGGTTTGAACCACCAGCCTTTCGTTTGGTTCGCATTCCAGTGCTTATCCTACAGTGCCACACCAGGAGTCTACATTAAAGTAACTAGTGAGGAAGATGAATGAAGTAAACTTGGCTGTTTCTTGATTTCCAGACAATTATTGCAAACTCCATGAGGAATACATAACAAATATATGTCTTTCCATCATTCATCATCACCATCATAATCATCATCACCACACTTCCTCCCTATCATATGCACATTCTGTACACAGCATCAAATAATAGTTCATATGATAGATATTGTACAGTTACCATGAATCTTAAATGGTATATTGTTAAATGCCTTCAAGTTAGTTCTGACTCAAAGTAACCCTGTATAGGGTTTTCAAAGAATGGCTGCTGGATTTAAACCACCAATTTTGTGAGTCAAACTGACCTTGCAGCCCAATGCATTATCCTGCAGAGTCACACCAGGACTCCTTAAATGGTAAAAGGAGGGAGGGGTAAGAAAATTTAGAAATTTGGTTGGTGGTGGGAGGTATAAGAAAAGTTAGTTATCTGATAGTATCTTCCTAATACCTAAATACAATAGACCTGGTGGCACTGTAGAATAAGCGCAGAGCTGCTAACTTCAGGATCAGCTGTTCAAACTCACCAGATGCTCCATGGAAGAAAGATGAGACTTAAAGATGACTGCCTCAGGGTCACTGGGAGTCAGCATTGACTGGATGGCAGCTGGATTAGTTTGGTTTTGGTGATACCTAGATGATTGGCCACAGAATGAAGTTTTCAGATCACCAATAATCATTGTATATAAAATGTCAACACTAGTGTGACTTATTTTGTTGAGTTGTTTTATGCTTGCTTCATTTTACTGACAGAATATACAGATTTTTCCCCCTGCCATTTAAATACATCTGCAAAGTAATTCTAAAGTGGAGAGTTCTTGACTTGTTGAAATTATACATAAATACATAAATACAATGATGAATGAATTCAAGAACATGTATTCATTATTAACTCTACTTTTAAAAAGTTAGATAGTGAACACTCTAACTTTACTCAGTTTCTATATTAATATTCCTTGCAGAGTCCTAGCATCTGAAATGTAATACCATAGAATTCTGGAAAATATGATTGGTTGGTATTTCATGCCATCTTTGCAATATACAGTGAAACCTATGAGAGTTGTTTTTTCAGGTCTCAAAAGTTTTTCACCTTTGACACAGTGCAGCTTTAATACGTTTCTGTCATTCTTTTGAGTGAGTGATAAATAAATATTTGGGTTTTTCTTTCCACATCAGATTCTACTTTATACAGGTTCTGACTATTACAGATTTTAATGTATTGTATCAGAATATGAAAAATATTTACTAAGATCGATGAAATTCTATAAGCATTAAAATTTATTAACCATTCTCCAGAGATTACATTGCAATTATTACCTAATAATCATAAATATATGACAGAAAATATTGAGGACCAACAAGTAGAGAATAAGTAGGATTGACTATTGTTGGGAAATGTTTATCAAAATAATTATTAACCAAGAACATTGCTGCAAGTTAGTGTTTAAGGACAGGTAATGTATGTTGTTGTTGTTGTTTGCTGTCCAGGTGATTCCAACTCATAGCAACCCTTTGTAGGGTTTCTGCGAGCTACTAGTGGTTTTGAACTGCTGGCCTTAATAGTTAGCAGTTCAATGCTTATCCTGTAGTGTCGCACCAGGGCAATATGTAAACATATACAAACAAGTAAGCAAACAACCTTCTGATTTAACATTTGTGGACTGTTTTGTCAGAAGTATATATTATTCTGTAAAATAAAATGACCAATCCAAAATGTTATATGCAAAACAAGTCTTGAGTTAGAAACTGTTTATATTTAATAATACACATATCAATATTCTTGTGTTCTAAAATATACATATACAGATTCTAACCTAATGATAAAATTGGCTCTGATTTTTATAAAATACTACATGAAGCAAGTTCTCAGGCAACTTATGCAATGACATTTTCTGTTTGAAGCTGAGAATTGGTCTTTACAGATCGGTAAATTATCTCTATTTGTACTTTTTCAGGTTTTGTCAAACCACCAACCAACATCAGGTAGCTCAGTCAGTGCAAAATCATGTTAATAAAAGTTTTATTAAAAGGGTTACCTGCCTTTGTGTCATAAAATACATTTGTCTAAATGTCTATACAAATAGTAAATTACAGACTATAAATGCAATACGTACTGATATGATTTCCGACAGAAGAAAAAATAGATCCTTTTGTAGATCCTAATGCATCTGAGTTTGTCTTACGTGATTCCCTGATGACCTCTAAGGAGAGCTGCTGCTCTCCAGTTTTAAAGTCCCCTCAGTACCATGCATGAAAGGACACCCTCATTTCTTGTTGCTGCACAACTCATATTAGGACAAAGCTTTAAGCCCACAAAGGTCGAACTTTTGCTAAGTTTCCTCAACAGGCTTGTTGCTGTCACCTCAAAATATCTATCAGTCAGAATCTTTATATAATCTCTCACATTTCTATTTCTTTCCAGGTCCTCAATATCTGTCTTACATTTTGGAATCATCTAACTTATGGACACTTTGAATTTGTATTTATTTTCTCTTGATGAAAAGAGCCTTGGTGGCATAGTGGGTATATATTGGACTGTTAACTGCAAGGTCAGCAGTTCAAACCCACCAGCTTCCCCACAGGAGAAAGAAGAGGCTTTCCTAGGAAATCCTGTGGAGCAGTTATTAGCCTGTCCTGTAGAGGAGGAATAGAGTGGATGGCAGCGGGTTTATTTTTTAATGATCTCTTGGTGAGTTATGTTTGTGTGTGTTCTAATGTCTTTATTAACCTAAAAGAACATTTATGAAGAAGAAACTGAACAACTGTCTATTTTTTGGAAAAACTAATTGGAAATTTATATCTTCTCTCTTTGTTTTTCAGCATATATATGAGGGTAAGTAAAAAATATAGCTACAAAATTATAGACCTTTATTAAATAAAAATATAAAAATATGAAGCTATTATTTCCCAACATAGCTTCCATATAGTTCTGTACACTGCTGAAGGTGGTGTTTCCATTTCTCTAACCTTTTCTGAAGAGTTCTATGCTCTTCCAGTGGCACCATGCTAAAACAGTAGGTTTGGCCTCCACAAGGAACCCAAATCATGTTCCTTTTCAAATTGTTTGTATTTCAGGAACAAAAAAAATAATCTAAAAGAGAAAGACCAGAACTGCAAAGTCAATGGGGTTAAACTTTCCCAACAAAACTCTCATAAGACAGCCCTTTCTACTTTTGAAGAGTAAGAAGGTGTGTTGTTGTGATTGAGGGGTGTGGGGGCAGATATGCATTGCTATAATTTTACTGTTGTTTTTTTCTCACTGATGCAGTTTTCAATTTTATGAAAAATTCTTGATAACAAGGCTTCTGAACCATCCTGTATCCTTCAATGAAATTTATTAAAATTACCCATGGTGTGGCACTATAGGATAAGTACTTGACTGCAATGTCGATTTGAACCTCAAAGTCGGCAATTCAAATACACAAGTTGCTCCTTGGAAACCCTATAAAGGTTCACTATGAGTAGGAACCAACTTAATGGCACATAACAACAAAACAAAAGCAACCCCTTTGGAATACCAAAAACAGTCACCATTACTTCCTTTTTTTTTAAGTTTTTATTGTTAATTGAGTGAAAGTTTACAGGGCAGATCATCAGCTTTATATTCAACAAATCATATGCTTTTTTCATTACAATGATTATAATCCCCTCCATGTAACTAACATCAGTTAACAGTATTTTTCTCTATTAATTTTTGCTCTTTTTTTTTTTTTTTTTCTAAACACTCAGGCATATATAATAATTTATACCACCAAAAGGCACATTATGCAAGTCTGCCTCCTAGCTGCCAGCTCTCAGTCCCTCTCTTCCCATGAATCTAGAGTCTTCAGCTGCTCCCTCTCTCCATGTCCCCATCTCTACCACCATCTCTAGTGTTGCTGCTTCTCTGGATAAGGTCTCCCATTCCACTTGTGCTCTTCTCCCTTGATGGTCCTAGGGTCCTCTGTTTCTGGACTGTAAGATTAACTACTCCCCAGTTTTTGTTACAAAACTTCTACGTTTACAGTTGTGACAGTCACAGTTAGTCATGATAACAATTACTCACTATTGAATCATAAGGGTCTTATCCCCATCTCTTTAAATTGTAGCAGTTTATTCCGTTTCCTATATCAAAAATTGTTGTCTTTTTTATCTTACTCTAGTCGAGTTCTTATTGTCAAGTTATCGAACCTAGGTCAAATGGATACTCTCTGCAAGGTTGGGTGTTTTTGTGTGTCTCCCCTCACTTCAAAACAGCTGGATGTTTCACTGTCAGCTCTAGCTCTCTGTGGCTATGTCCTTATACATGGGTTTAGGTGTCCCCAGGTCTCACCACACTTTGAACCCACCAGCCCTTCCTCTTCTCTCTCTCATCTCTAGGTCAATGGGAGTTTATGGAATGTGGTTGAACTCAGCCTGTTTCTTCATTGCTGTCTTTCTCACTCTTCCATTCACCAGTAGACCAAAGTGGCCACCAGCAAGCTTACATGACTGCTCATGTGTTCCCTTTGAGTTTCAGTCTTTGAGGGGGGGTTGTCCTAAAAGGACTTGATTGCTTACCCTGACGGCTTCCCAGCAAATAACTTGCTTCTTCTTGTAGTAGTGAATTATACTGCCATTTTTGTTTGGGGTTTTACCTGATGACCTTTCTTTCAAGATGTATATTCGATTGCTCTAGCTGTTCCAGCCTGGTCTGTTTGTCCTTTCTAGTGGGAATGTCCCACCTCAGAAGGTTCTGAATGGGGTTCAGAATTCCACCTAATTTCCTATACACTGAAAAGGCTCTGCAAGAGATGTATTTCACTGGGCAAATTGTAGAACCCTTTTTAAGTATTCCAATCTCTGGTAGTGTAGTGGTTACGAATCGGGCTGCTAACCTCAAGGTCGGCAGTTCGAAACTACCAGTGGTTCTGTGGGATAAAGATGAGGCATTCTGCTCCCGTAAAGATTTACAGCCTTGGAAACCCTGTGTAGGGTCACTGTGAGTCAGAACCAACTCCACGGTACTTAACAACAACAACAATCACTTATAGGCTGAAGATGGGCTTATAAGCTTTCTGTAATCATGTTTCCTGACATTCCTTTCTATCCCACTCGAGTGTCTACTTTATAATAGTAGGCAAGGGAAACGAATACTCATAAAACAATCAGGGCACCATTAATTTCTGTGCTGACCTCTCTGCCTTCAATTGAATTGTCCAGCAGACTTGCTTGCAAGCCATTTTTCTTTGGCTTTTATTTTTTAAAAATACCCTGGTGATCCTTTAAAATAACAACAACAATGAACCCTAGTGGCACTGTAGGGTACACACTGTACTGCCAACCTAAGGGAAACAGTTCAATCCAACAGCTCCATAGGAGTAAGACAAGGCTTTTTGTTCCCATAATGATTGATGGCCTCAGAAATCTTAAGTTGTTGTGGTTAAGTACCATCAAGTTTGTTCCAACTTATAAGTGACCCTGTATAGGGTTTCCAAGGAGTGGCTAGTAGGTTTAAACTGCCAACTTTGCAGTTTAAGCCGACCTTCTGGTCGAGTGCTTTACCCTACAGAGCTACGACCAGGAATCTGAGAAATCCTATACAGGGTTGTTAACAAGTTGGAATCTGCTCAATGACAGGGAATTTGTTTCCAGTGTTTTAATGTGACTAAGATAAGTATGAGAACTTGTCTGCAGCTACCTCCTGATCACAGAGGCATATTTAAACCCATTTGTTTGGAATAAAGCTATGCATGTATGAACTGCAGTTTTAATGGCAACACAACTTTGTACAATGTAAATCTTGCACATACATTCTTTCATTGAAATAACACCTTGACAACGCTGCAAAAAGTCTTATCATTCCTTCTGGTATAGTTTCAGCTGCTTTTGTAATTTCTGCTTTTGTTAAACTTAAAGAAGCCTATCGAAGACTGCCTATGTTTTTCAACTATTGACATTCATACCAATTTGTGTTGCAAGTTCTCAAACTACCTATTAATAAATCTTTCCATATTGTTTGTACATTCTTTTATCTTTAACAATATATATGTTATCTTTATATATATGTTTTGTTTAACAATATATGTTGTTGTTGTTAAATGCCGTCGAGTCAGTTCTGACCCATAGCGACCCTGTACAGGGTTTCTGAGGCTGTAAATCTTTACGGGATCAGAAAGCCTCATCTTTCTCCTGCAGAACAGCTGGTAGTTTCG
>NW_006408581.1:7960748-7961756 GCF_000296735.1 Chrysochloris asiatica | reverse complement strand
TATATTACGTCATTTCCAAGAAACTTGTTTTTCACAAATGCCTTCAGTGTAGCTTCAACTTGTTCCTTCAATATTCTTCAACGTCCTTCTTGATCGTATACTACCTTTTAAAATGGTTGAACATCAACCAATTCTTTCTGGTACAGTGATTCTGGTATTCTTTCCATCTTTTTTAAATGTCATTCAATATCGTTCCCATATAATCCTTCAATATTGCAACCCAGGGAGTTAAGCTTTTCTTCAGATTGAGAAATGTTGAACGTGTTCTTTCCTTGTGGTTTTCTAACAAAAGGTCTTTGCATTTTTTCATTACAGTCTGAGAAAATCTATATAGGTTCATTATGAGTTGGAAATGATTTGATGGCCCACTACCACCACATAAGGAAAACCAGTTAATGCCTCTGTTATTCAAATTTATACCAACCACTAAATTAGTGATGATGAAATTGAAGAATTCTACCAATTTCTTCATTATAAAATTGATCAAACATGCAGTCAAAACCTCTGGATAATCACTGGTAATTGGAATGCAAACGTTGGAAACAAAAAAGAAGGATCAGTATTTGTAAATGGTGATAGCAATGACAATGGAGATCACATGATAAATTTTACAAGACCTAAAGGAGTTCTGGTAGCATAGTGGTTACGAATCTGGCTGCGAACCTCAGGGTCAGCAGTTAGAAACTACCAGCTGTTCCGCGGGAGAAAGATGAGGCTTTCTGTTCCCATAAAGATTTGTAGTTTCAGAAAGCCTGTACAGTGTCACTGTGAGTCGGAACCGACTTCACAGCACATAACCAAATGTCTTAATAACTGCAAATACCTTTTATCAACAACATAAGCAACAACTTTACAAATGGACTTCACCAGATGGAATACATAGTATTAAAATTGGTTACATCTGTTAGAAGAGATGATGTTGTTGTTGTTGTTAAGTGCCTTCGAGTCGGAGCCGACCCATAGCGACCCTGTACAGGGTTTCCGAGGGTGTAAATCCTTACGGGAGTA
>NW_006408581.1:7953860-7960648 GCF_000296735.1 Chrysochloris asiatica | reverse complement strand
TATATAGTGTTGTTTTTGTTGTTAAGTGCATTGGATCAGATCTGACTATAGCAACCATGTATAGATAGGGTCTATGCAGAGCAGCGGGTAGGCTTGAATTACTGCCCTTGTGGTTCACATCCAGTGCTGATGTGTTTTAAGATACATGAGATCCTTAACTTAATGATAAAATTGATGCAGTTTGTTATTAAATAAAAATATATTTATGCCATTAACCTGAGAAGAAATTACTTTACTAGTGCTAAATGATTTGTTTGTAAGATAGGTTGCCAAAGTTCTGTCTAAGTCAGCATTTATACTTACTATCACAAATTTAATAGTGCACAAAAAAGTAAAAGTTAAATTATTCACATATGTGCCTCTTTCTTTAGTGTGAGAACACAGATGTTTCCAATTAAAAATCTGAGACTTTTAAATTTTACTTGTCTTTCTTGAAATAAAAGGAAACAAGAAAACTGTCAGATTGTGAAGCCACAGTGTTCCCTAGTGAAATGAATTCATTTTAGTATGGGAGGCATGAACAGATTGCTATTTAACTATCAACCTTTACTGTATCTTTGAATGTAAAGAGTATTTATCTCTGAAAGGTGAACAGATACAGGGCATGCAAGGATAGTTAGAAAATATTGCTACAAAATCATAGAAATATTTTAAAAATATAAAAATGTGAAGCTATTGTTTCTCCATATTTTCTCCATGTAGGTCTATACATGTCTGAAGTATTTCCATATCTCTAACCCTTCCCAGAAGAGTTCTATGCTGTTTGATTTACACCCTGTTAAAGGCAGTTTCAGCATCCTCCAGGAACTCAAATTGTGTTCCTTTTTAATGTTCATTGAGTTTGGATAACAAAAAGAAATATGAAGGGGCAAGATCAAGACTGTAGGGTGACTGAGTTAATATTTCTTAACGTAATTCTTGTAGGACAACTCTTGCTATCCTCAAAGAATGAGCTTCTTGCTCTGGGGAAAAAAAAATCCTCAGCACAACTTCCCTCATCTTTTTCTCACCAACACAGCTCTCAATTTCCTTAAAATTCTTGATAATAAGCCCTCATGATCATGCCATTCAAGAAAATCTATCAATATTACCACCTTGCAATCCTCAAAGTTCAGTCACCATAACCATGGCAGAGGTACTGATCTTTCTACTTGCAGAGCCCCTGAAAAGACACTCACTGGGTTTTTTTTTATTGGATATTTTTAAGACATTTTTAAAAGGTTATAACAAGTGTATTACTGAGTAAACTTGTCTTTAGCCATCCACTGATTGTAGAGGCATGCTTAAAGCCATTTTCTTTGGAATAAATACATGTATGTATTTATGAACTAGAACCTTAGTAGCAATATGTTTTTAATGCTTTATTGTGAATTATGTGATAGTTTACATAGGAGGACATCAGCTTTACATTGATCCTGTCATATATCTTTTCTTTGCCATGGTTACAATCCCTTCCATACATCATCCATCAACCAAAGGGTATACCCCACAAGCCTGCCCCCCTTTTGTCTGCACACTGCCCCCCTTTCTCTCCAGGTCCAAGGTCTCCAGCCACTCCATCTCTCCACATCATTGTCTCTGCCTCCATCCCTGGCATCACTGAGTAGCAATACTTTTTCATTAAACTTTGAATGTGCAGTGTTTAATGGACAGCAACCAGACATACAGCTTTAACTAATGTCACACACTATCTATTGGTGTTCAGTTCTGACAATGAACTATACATGCAATCACTCTAGTAACATTTGCACAAGTATCTCTATGTAATTTACCCTGAGGTAATCTTATTACCCCTGGTCTTGAAACTCTAGAGTGAAGAGTAGAGGGCTTCATGTAGTCTTGTACCCTCCTGCCAAGCGAACTGCCTTTGGAGAAGGGGTGCAGAATAAATTGTGTTACTCTGCTGCAACAAGCCTTAAGTACTTTTCAGTGACACTTGAATAATAATCTCTGAGATTTTTTAAATCTTACACTTACAACTCATAAGTTTAATTTCTTTCTTCTTCTTAAATAATATCCTGTATGGAATAGATTGACTTTGACAGCTGAAATATTTTTCAACTTTATAAACATAAGCACTTGATATAATAAACAGTCTTCTAATGACTAGTATACTAGATATCTAGCAAGGTAAGATGAGAAAAATGTATCTGAAAATTGCTATCCTCCTTTATCTCCTGAAACCATATTCTTTATCTGACATAGGATGAAGTCTAAGTCAGGTATGACAGCAAAGCCCAATAAATTGAAGAGATTATGGAGAGCTAGAATGACTTAGTTAGAGAATCAGCTCTGGCTGTGTTCTTACCTTTCAGTTTTAACATCCAAACAAAGAGACAAATAATGAAAAATGAGGATGAAGATATTGCACTAAAACAATGTGCAGTGAGAATCTCAATGCTATAAACAAGAATTATATCTTAGAGTGGGCTATTGGATAATAGCCTACTGGATAGTAAAACAAATGAATTGTTTTATTCAAAAAGATACACACTTTCCATTAAAAACAGAAAAGTGAGTAATACAAATCTGAACTTCTAATCATAAGAGAAAACAAAACAACAGTGAGTGCATTTGATTTCAGCCTACTGCAAAGACACTTAGAATGTTAACTGTTTTGAGCAGCCTAGTCACTGGCATAAGAATAGTTTCCAACAAGTGTATTCAGCACTGAATTTTAGCTGACAGTCTTCCATTTCTTCCTTCCCAGACTACAGTGATGATTTTGGCCAGAGATTAGGGACTTGAAAACCACCTACAGAGATTATTACCATTATAGATAGGTTTTATTTTTAGGAAATTATTTTTTATTCCTTTCCTTACAACTAAGTAAAGATGCTAGGAATTAAAAAGACTTAATGATTTAAATGATTATAGTGTTGTATATTAACATATTTTAATTGGATGAGAGCTTGGTAATGTATTTTGACCCCATGTGTCAAATCCTGGCCATGGGTGAACTACCTGACCATGGATATCTCTGGGGGTTGTTTAAATAGAATATAAGTTTATGAAATTTGAAAGTAAAATGAATATTTATACTTACATTTACTAATTAAGTAAAGAGTTTTCTGTTCTACTGTAACATTTTAATTATATAGTTTTACTGAATTTATAAAGGAGACTATGCCTTGGAAAAACAATACCTCTAAAGCTGTACTTAGGTTCAGCTCTAATATACAATATGTACTTTGTCAGCTTTATCTATTGTTATATTATTGTCACCTACAGAAACTTGCATTGCAGGAAGTGCATGCTTGCATATCCATATCTGCACAGTTTTGATACTTTAAAACATGTTGTAGATGAGATGGGTAATCAGTTATAAGTATGGTTGACTAGTTTGATACCCAATCAAATATTTACTTTTCGATGTTTTCTATAATCAAACTTAACTAAAATTGAGATATACATAATAATATAGTAGGGTGAATAAAAAATTATCTGCACTTCGGTTATATTAAAATGCCCATCCACATCCATAGCTGATGACAACATAGACCATGCATGTGGAATGATTCTGTCAAATCAATAAGTGATAGTGAATTATGTGGGAAATCATTTGTAAATCAGCCGTAGATTTGCCAATGAAACAATTCACAACAGACTTGGATTTCAAAATGTTTGTGTGAGATGGGTACTGAAACAAATCATAGAAGAGTATAAACAGAAATGTTTGGACATCTGCAAACAAAATTTGGACTGATATTCAGAGGGCATAAGATTTTAAAAAAAAAAAATCATGATTGGTGAAAAGACATGGAGTCCTCACTATGTCGACCAAGAAAAAGTTCAAAACTAAACCATTAGCTGGAAAACTGATGCTTGCAGTTTACTGGAATTCTCAATGGCCAGTATGGGAACACTATGAGGGAACAGGTTCAACAACCAGCAGTAGTCGTTACAGTCATGCTGAATGAAGTGCTGAAGCCTAAACTTCAGATTAAACACAGAGGGCTGCTATCCAAGGGTGTTGTGATTTTGCATGACGATGCACATCTGCACACCTCTGCCCACACTGTTGACACTTGAAAAAACTTCACCTGTTTGGTTCCCTGAAAGCAGCCCTTTGAGGATGAAGATTCACCTCAGAAGACATGAAGACAGGGTGCATTTGTGGCTCACAGCTCATTCTAAAACATTTTTTACTAAGGAAATATGAGTTTGTTGACAGCCAAAGTGTACTGAAAAGTAAGGGGATTATGTAAAAAAAAAAAAGTATGTATTTGTCTTTTTTAAATGTGGGTTAAAATAAATTCTGCAGCCAGAGTGCAGATATTTTTTTACTCACTCCAGTATTATTATACTAATAACAACAGTATTGTTATCAAATTTAAAACATTGCATCACAGCATAAGTAGTAGTTCCATTTTAATGCCTTTGAACCTATTAAAGATAGAACATATTAACATTTGAATTTTATCTCACTTATATAATATATGTAGAATGTTATATATTTTATAATCATGGCTATAAAAAAGTGGTTTGGACTTAAATATTGGTAGGAATGGCAAAACAGACCTATTGCAAAGGATTCAAGAATAATAACAATAAAAAGAGTGGCTATTATTCAATGATCCTTCTCCCTACAGACACAAACTCAGATACCCTTGATCAATATATCTAATGTAGAGTAGAACACCCACAGAAGGCTAAGAAATTATGGGCTTGATGCCTTTTATGTCAGATATCATCAAACTATGACATTTAGGCAAATCTTGTTCACCACTTGTTTTTATAAATAAAGCTTTATTGAAATATAATATCTGTGGCTACTTTCATCCTATGAACAAGCCCAACTAGCTGCCACAGAGATGGTATGGTCCATAAACCTTAAAACATTTACTACCTGGTCGTTTATATAAGAAATTTTATCCATTAAGATGAAGAAAGAATTATATTAGAGACCGGGTTGGACTAAGGCATGTGAAGGAGCTAAACACTGAAAATCTATGGTGCCCCTCCTCTGCTTACTTATATATTCAAATGGGGCATATGAGTTGTATATATACATAAACAAGAGTGTGTGCTTGTGTGTGTTTTAGCTACCCATTAGGTAACATTTTTTTTTAAATATCAATTTCTCTTTAAAAAATTAGTCTGAGGAAAAAACAACAAAATAAAATATATTTATTTAATTTGCATTACCCCAATTTTTATTTAACTTAATTCTTCATGCAAGTGTTAAGTCTCCTTACATGTTGTGTCTTTTAAGTGCCACTGAGTCAATTCCAACTTATACTGACCCTATGCACAACAGAACAAAGCACTGCCCCATCCACCCATACAATGATAGTCAATGTTTGAACTCATCATTGCTCTCACTGTGTCCATTCATCTTGCTATGGGTTTTCTTCTTTTTTGCTGACCCTCTACTTTGCCTAGCATGATATCCTTCTCCAGGTACTCTTCTGACAACCTGTCCAAAGAGGAATAGTCTTGCCATTCTTGCTTCGAAGGATCATTCTGGCTGTGTTTCTTCCAAGACAGATTTGTTTGTTCTTGAGGTTCTTAAGGTAGTCTTTCATTATTATTTGCAAACAATAAAATTCAAAGAAATCAATTCTTCTAATCTTTATTCATTATCCAACTGTCACATGAATATGAAGCAATTGCAAATACTATGGTCTGAGTCAAGCTCACCTCAGTCCTCAAAGTAACATCTTTGCTGTGTAACACTTCAAAAAGGTTGTTTGCAGCAGAATTGCTTAATACAATCTGTTCTTTGATTACTTGACTGCTGCTTCCTTGAACATTGATTGTGGATTCTAGCAAAAACAAAGTATTTGAGAACTTCAATTTTTGTTCCATTTATCAATATATTATTTATTAGTCCAGTTGTAAGGATTTTTGTTTTCCTTACAATGAGGTACAATCCATAGTGATGCCTGTAGTCTTTGATCTTCATCAGTGTTTCAAGTTCTCTTAACTTCCAGCAAGCAAGGTTGTCTCATCTGCATAGGCTAGTTTGTTAGTGAGTCTTCCTCCCATCCTGGTGTCACAGTCTTCTTCATATAATCATTTCTCAAATGTTTTACTCAGCATTCCAATTGAATAAGTATGGTGACAGGACACAATCCTTAATTATACTTTCCCAGATTTAAAACTATATGCTATATGAAAATATATTAGAACTAAGATTAAAGGATCAACGTATGTTTCAAAATTTGAGCAGGGATTAATTTAGAGTGTGAGACTGGATCCCAGAGACTGGATCTAGGAGTCATCTGTTTGACCTATGTACAGGCTCCTCATAAGCACAATGAAGTGTTCTGGTTCTGGAATACCCATTACATCCAATGTTATGCATAGTTTGCTATCATCCACATAGTCAGATGTCTTTACATAGTCAATAAAGCACCTTTCTGATATTCTGTTTTTAGCCAAAATCCACCAGACATCAGGAATGACGCCTCTCATTCTATTTTCTCTTCTGAATCTGGCTTGAATTTTGGCAGCTCCTTGTCAATGTACTCCTGAAACAATTTTTAAATTATTTTCAGCATACTTTCATTTGCATGTGAAATTAATGATCTCGTTCAATTATATCCACATTCAATCGAGTCACCTTATTTTTGGGATTAGTACAAATATGCATCTATCCCCGTCAGTAAGCCAGGAAGTTGTCTTTCAAATTTCTTGGCGCAGACAAGTGTCTCCAGCAGAGTATTCATTTGTTGAAACATTTCTATTTATATTACGTCATTTCCAAGAAACTTGTTTTTCACAAATGCCTTCAGTGTAGCTTCAACTTGTTCCTTCAATATTCTTCAACGTCCTTCTTGATC
>NW_006408581.1:7923396-7952915 GCF_000296735.1 Chrysochloris asiatica | reverse complement strand
GCCTCATCTTTCTCCCGCGGAGCTGCTGGTAGTTTCGAACCACTGACCTTAAGGTTCGCAGCCCAATTCGTAACCACTACGCTACCAGAGCTCCTTTAGAAGAGATGATAGAGAAGCTCAATATCATCAACCAAAATAAGGCAAAGGACCCAACTGTGGATCATCAGCTGCTTATATGAAAGCTCAGGCTGAAGGTAAATAAAATTAAAACAAGTTCATGAGAGTCACAATACAACCTTGAGTATATCCCACCTGATTCTCGAGATTATCTCAGAAACAGATTTGATGCATTAGACACTAATGACTGAAGACCAGTTGAGCTCTGGGATGAGATCAAGAATGTGCTATGTGAAGAAAGCAGAAGGTCATAAAAATTATAGGAGAGAAAGAAAATGCCAATGTGAATGTCAAAAGAGTCTCTGAAATTTGCTCTTGAACTAAGAGAAGATTAAGTGACTAAAAGAAATAATGAAGAAAAAGAAGTGAACAGAAAATTTCAAAGGACATCTTTCTTGCAGGGAGCAATTGGTAGATTTAAACTGCTGACCTTGCAGTTAATAGTCCAATATGAATCCACTACATTACCAGTGCTCCTACAACTTCCTTGAAGGTGTATGGATGTTATGCTGTCACAGACAGCATTGTACTTCAAAACAGATCTTGAAATGCTCCTCACAATGAATGCAATGCTATCCCTCTTCAATTTGTCGTTCCTGATGTAATAAACCACGCAATTGTAGGATACAAAATGGCCAATACCAGTCCCTTTCAGCTCACTAAATCCTAGGATATCAGTATTTATGTGTTCAATTTCATTTTTGAAAACTTTCCATTTTCCTAGATTCATACTTTGTATATTCCACCTTTTGATTAGCAATGGATGTTTGCATCTTTTTCTTTTCATTCTGAGCTGTACATTCAGCAAATGAAAAGCCCAAAAACTTAGTTCCATTCTACTTATAAAGGTCAACTTTACTCAGAAGAGGCAACTCTCACTCATTCATATTTTGAGTGCTTTCCACCCTGTGGGATTCATCTTCTGGCATTTGGATAATTTTCTGCTGCTAATCATAAGATATTCAGTGGTTGCACTTTCAGAAGTGATCCACCTTTGATTTTTCCTTAATCAGGAACCTGTCCACTATGGATGTCCCTGCTGTATTTAAAATGACAGTGCCATCACTTCTAGTGTCACAACAAGCCACCACGTATAAGAAACTGAAAGAGTGATGTTTCCTTACATGTTGTTGTTGTTTGTTAGGTGCCCTAGAGACAAATCTGACTCACAGTGACCCTATGCACAACAGAATGAAACACTGCCTAGTCTTGTGTCATCTTAACAACTATTGTTACATTTGAGTCCATTGCTACTACCACTGTGTCAATTCATCTCACTGGGAGTCTCTTTTTCGCTGATGTTCATTTGCTGATGGGGCACAACTCAGAATGAGGAGAAACAGTTGAAAACATCCATTAGTATTCAAAAACATGTACAAGTATGAACCTAGGAAAATTAAGTTTTCAAAAATGAAATGGAGTGCAAGAATGGTCCATATTGTAAGCATCAGTGAGCTGAAATGAACTGAAATTGGCCATTTTTATTTCTGAAAATCATATGGTTTACGATACCAGGAATGATAGATCCAAGAGAAATGGTGTCACATTCATCTTCAAAAAGAGATCTTTAAGATATATCTTGAAATACAATCCATAATCCTAAAAGGAAGATTGTACCACTATTGTTCAAATTTATGAACTAACCACTAAAACCTGGTGTGGCACTGTTGGTAAGCACTGGACGCAAGGTTGGTTTAAACCACAAGCTCAGTGGTTTGAACTCCCAACTGCTATTCAGAAACCAACTCGAATTCACTTAACAGAAACAACAACAACCTCTAAAACCATTATGATGAAATAGAAGAATTCTATCAATTTCTTCAGACTGAGAAGTTGAGAAATATGACTTTGGTGATAGAAATGATGCTGGAGAATGCACGATAGAATTTTGCAAGACCCTCAATTCTCCATTGCAAATACCTTTTTTAAACTATGAACATGGGCTTTGCCAGATGGAATACACCAGGATTGAATAAACTATATCTGTGGAAAGAGACAGTGGAGAACTTAAATATCATCAGTCAAACAAGGTCAGAATCTCACTGTGGAACAACCATCAGTTGCTCATATGCAAGTTCAGGATAAAGAATATTAAAACATGTGCACAAAAGACAAAATATGACCTTGAATTTATCGTTGCTGTTGTTAAGTCATTGAGCCAGTCCCTGAATAGGGTTTCCAAGGAGTCACTGGTGAGTTTGAACTGCCGACCTTGTGATTCAAACCAATTTTGAGTACTTATCCTATGAAACCACACCAGGACTTTATCCCACCTAAATTAGAGACTATCTCAAGAACAGATCTGATGCATTAGACACTAATGACCAAAGTCCAAACGAACTGTGGTATTACATCAAGCACATCATACAGGCAGAAAGCAAAAGACCAGTCATTGAAAAGGCAGGAGAAAAAGAGACTCTGAAACTTGCTAAAGCGAATGATAGAAATGAGGAGGTAAAAGAGCTGAACAGAAAAATTTCAAAGAGCAGCTGGAGAAGACAAAGTCAAGTATTATAATGGAGGCTTCAAAGTCCTGGAGTTAAAAAAACCAACAGGGAAGAACACTCTCAGCATTTCTCATACTTAAAGATCTTAAGAAAAACTCAAACCTTGACCTTCTTACATGTAGATGAGAGATTATTCTGATAAAATGTCAATATAATGCTCTGATAATTGCCCTTTGTTTGTTTCTTGCAAGAAAAATTTTAGAAGAACACTCACTGTTGCAAAGCAATAAGTAAATATTGAATTTTGTGTCCTTGCAATGTGCCTAATACCTTGTTTATTAGCATACATAAAATAACATCAAGCTCAGTGTCTCACCTAACAGTCGATAAAAAAACAAAACTCATTTGATGTATGAGTTAAAACTTTTCTGGTTAGATGAATACTAAAATTTTCAGTGTTTTGGTTTGTCAAAATATTTGCTAGGTTATTCATGCATTACTATCCATGTTAGTGCTATAAGAAATTTACACTAGACTGCATTCATGTGAATATAAAATATATTTTCAAATTACAAATGTTATTATTCATAAAATTTAGGCCATAACTCTTATATGCAAATTGTACAGTAACTTGATTGAATTGCAATGGTCAATTTATTTGAGTTTCCTTGCTTTTACATATCATATCATACATACGCACATACATACATACACACGAGCATACCCTTGTGTCTGCATGATGACAAAAAACATTGCTGATACTACTGGCTGGAGATGAGACCTGTTATCAGTTAATTGTGCCATTTGAGTCAGTTTCAACTCATAGCGGCCCTATATAGGGTTTTCTAGAAGCAGCTGGTGGGTTTGAACCACTGACCTTGTGCTTATCCTACAGCATCACATCTGTTAGAATAAGCCAATTAATATAATTACCCAGTAATTACTCTTGCTGGATCCACTTACATATTGGGAGATTGGTAGCAGGAGCTAGACTTGACAATCCACCTCTACCTCCTGTTTATTGGTAGGGTGTATTACAGCAGGCCCATGCCCTGTATCAGGTATCCTATTTAACCAGCATGTCATCTACTCCAGGCAACTCCAGAAGCTACCACTCCCTCTCCCACTGAAATATTTTATTCCATTGCCTTCATTCTTTCTCTTACTAAATTTTATAATTTCAGACGTGGAGGCATTGCAATGAATCCTGCTCACAACACCAACTTTTTAAAGCAAGTGGGGACCTTGTCTGACTTTTTCTGACTCCCCATGTGGGAATGAGGACCAAACTCAAAATCAGCCCAAGGCTAATTCCTATGAAGTGGTGGTCAGACATGCCCCCATGCTACATTATTGGCTTTAAAATTAGTCACACTTGAGAACCAATTTAGAAAACTCATCGTTATGGTTTTGTTTCTCTGGAACCCTACCCTGTATGTCTTTATGTCTCTATGTCCCTATGTTCACATGTCTTAGGCTGGGTTTTCTAGAGAAACAAAACCAATGATATAGAGAGAGAGACTCCTGATGGTACAGTAGGATCAGCACTGGACTGCAAACCACAAGGTCACAATTCAAACCCATCATCTGCTCCTGGGAAACCCTGTAAAAGGTCATTATGAGTCAAAACTAGCTCAGCAACAATAACAATACATACATTTGTTGTTGTTGTTAAGTGCCGTCGAGTCGGTTCCGACTCATAGCGACCCTGAACAGGGTTTCCGAGGCTGTAAATCTTTACAGGAGCAGATCGCCTCATCTTTCTCCCGTGGAGCAGCTGGTAGTTTCGAACTGCTGACCTTGCGGTTCGCAGCCCAATTCGTAACCACTACACTACCAGAGCTCCTTAATATATACATATACATATGTAAAGACAAGTTTATTATCAAAGAAATGGATTACAATTGCAGAGTCCCAGGTCTCCAGTAGATCTTTGATCTTCATCAGTAAATGTTTTAAGTCTTCTTCACTTTCATCAAGCAAAGTTGTATCATCTGTATATCGCAGGTTGTTAATGAGTCTTTCTGCAATCCTGATGCCACATTTTTTTCATATAACACAGCTTCTCGGATTATTTGCTCAGCATATAGGTTGAATAAGCATGGTAAAAGAATACAACCTTGTTGCACACCCTTCTTAATTTTAAACCATTCGGTGTTCCCATGTCTGTTAGAACAATTCCATCTTGGTCTGGGTACAGATTCCTCATAAGTACAATTAAGTGTTCCAGAATACTCATACTTCTTAATGTTGTCCATAGCTTATCCTGTTCCACACAGTATCCCTTTAATTGATTGACTGCTCATAACCACTAGCACAAGTTAAATCTGCCTGTGTTAGGTTTCATCACTATGGAAATAAGCATATCCCAACTGCGAAATCCCTGGACATCCTGGCCTAGTAAAGTTGACACAGACCCCTAACCATTACACACATTTTCTCCAACTCTATCTGGGACCTTCTAATGTGATCCTTTCCACAGACTTTGGTAGTAGTAGCTGAGTATCATCTAGTTCTTTTCATCTCAGAGTCATAGAGACAGATGCTCCATGTTCTATTAGTTAGTCTGGTACACTAATTTATTCCAACCATCTTCAATTCACATCACTCTTTCTTCCAGACGTGAAAAGACCAATAAGCTTTTAAGATACCAGACACTACTCACCAAAGTAGGATGTAGAACATTTTCTTTGTGTGCTATGTTATGACAGTTGTCTCTCCTGAGACTATGGTCCTGAGCTCCCAGGCCTAGCAAATTATTGTCTTAAGATGTTTGATAATAGCTAATAAATTTTCATCATTTTGCCCACTGTAAGATCCACCACAATCATAGTTATGTTTTCAGGAAAAGTAAATAGTCATGTACTAACAGACTTTTACAAACCACTATTTGTGGTTATACTCCCACTCTTCCTCCCACACTCACTCAGTCTGTGTCTCTCTCCATGTACTACTTGCAGAACATTGTTGTTCCAAGATTGTGAATATATCATTATTTACGTCTATCCCTTTTAGTACCCGTATACCTTCCTGCCTACACCTGCCTTCGTCATTCTTCTGCCAACCTTGCTCTTCTTGTATATTTCCCTCCCCCTTATTGTATATTGCTCTCCCCATCACCAGAGTCCATTCCACCTCTGGTATTTATTAAGGATTGTTTCTTTTAGTATGAAAACCTTTTCTTTAATTCTTACAATAGTAGTTTCATACAATTTTTGTCCTTTTGTGATTGAGTGATTTCACTCAGCATAATGTCCTACAGTTTCATCCATGTCATATGGTGTTTCGCAGATTCAACACTATTCTTCACCATTGCATAGTATATACTTTCATTGTGTGAATTTACAAAGTTTGCTTATCCATTTTTCAATTGATGGTCATTTAGGCTGAGTGCATATTTTTGCTATTGTGAATAGTGCTGCGACGAACATCAGTGTGTATATATCTACACATGTCCAGGCTCTTATTTCTTGAGAATATATACCAAGTGGAAGGATTTTTACTACTGCCTAGTTTCTGAAGAAGCACCATACCAATTTTCACAGTGGTTTAACCATTTTACAGTTCCAAAAGCAATGTAGAAATGTCATTTTTCTTTTTATTTTTCTAAAGAGAACAAGTTTGATTGATATGAGTTCTCCAGCATGTATTTGCATCACCAAAAATAATCCAGTCTTTATAATATTCTCTTTTCCTTCTTCATATTCTCAGAGGCATTGGTGTGCTATTATTCTTTAAGGCAAAGTTTCCTCAATTCCATTATTTTTTTTATCCTCTGGGTACCTGTACCTTCAATTATTCCTGTATACAGTGAAATATTTAACCTGTCCCTCACAATTGGTCTCTGTCCCTTTTACACTCTAGGGTCTAAAGCTTTGAAATATCTTCATGGGACACTTTGCTTTTGTTTGGCTTTATGTCATTTTTATGTCAAAATTTTTCAAATAAGTAGAATACATTGACTGCTCTATTTAAGTCACTACTCCAAACAGCTAAAGAATATGAATAAGAAAAGGGGAAAAATCATGAAAGTGTCTATATTCTGGGAAAACATCCAAGTCCCCATAGTTATAAGAACAAGGTAAAAGATAAACAAACAAACAAAACTACATGTTGGGAAGAAGAATACTTTCAAAATTAAAATGAAGAAGAGTTTGAAAAAAGGATTTCTACCATGAGATGTCACTGTCTAAATACTTATTGTGTGCGGTACCAGATATCAAGTTTCCACTTAAACTGCTTATATGTGCATGTGTGATACCAGAACAATTAGATCAAATCAACAGTCTATAGTCATCACTGAGCTGGCTGTACTTCTCACTGTGATTTCAATATTATTGATCAAAATAACAAATGAAAATGAGTGTGAAAAGGCTTGTTAAAAAGACCAAAAAAAACACAAGTTGGCAAGACAAGAATAGTGAGTGATCAGAAGAATAAAACCTTTGAATACTGTTCTACTAGCATGAAATACATTAAATTATCCTTGGCAGTAATTGATAACTGGCAATGGATAATTGCTAATATCATTCATGATCATCTAACATAATGCTTGATTTTGAAAGCATGTGCAAATCTTAAACACAACAAGAATAGTATAGACATGAATGGATTTCAGAAAAATAAGCAGAAATTTCTGATCTAAAATTGAGACCATAGCATCATAACTCAGTTTTAATGGGCTAAATATAAATGAAACTTCCTTGTGAAAAATTTTTATCATAGAAAATGTGTGCCCTGCAAATTCTTGCAAAATAGTGGTTACCCAGAAGGCCTTTCTTAAACACAGGATTTTGAACCCTTATTAGGAATTGTTCAAAGTAATTTAGGGATATTTTGTAGACACTTAGAGATAACTTAAATATATAAGGAGTAGTTTTAGCACAGCTAACATCTTTTACTGTTCCACAAGACCGACAAGTCTTCCCAAGTAGTCATTAAAATAGCACAAAACTAACAGTTTAATACCCAGAAGGCATTAAACCATTAGTAGAACAGAAGGATTATATGTACTTTAATCATTGGCTATAATTTAAAATGATTCATATATTTTTTAAAAAGTAGAATTTGAAATGAAAATTACACAAAGTTAAACATGTTAATCCAAAATAGAATAACACTGTGAAACTCAGTTTGTTCTGTATCATCTTCACAAATTTTGTCTAATTTGCAGTCTATGTTTAATAATACTAGTATCACCTCATATTTCACTTAAATAGGCTTTGAATGTATGTCCTTTTCAACATATTTTAATAACAGCAAACATTTCAAAGAAGTTATGGTTTTAGTATGGTATTGTACATTTTCTAATAGATATTGAAGTAAATATATAAATATTGTGAAACACATGTTTCTATAAACCAACTTGAATCATCAATAGCTGATAGTGGGAAAAGGGGGGAAATTATTTGGAAACAAATTTACATGCAGTAGAAGTTAACTGCAAGGTCAGTGAATCAAAGCCTATTCATGGTAATTATGAGTTGGAACTGACTCAATAGTACTTCACAACAAGAACAGAAGTTAACAATAAAAACCAGTGTTTTCTCATAACATCAAATGTATGCCCAATTGTCCCACATTATTTTGGTATCAATTATGTAATGTTTCCATTGTTTATGAAGTACATACTTGACTTTGAACAGATTCTAATATTCTACAATCTGTCATCACTCATTATCATAAAATTGCTTCTGTAAAAATGATCTTTAACATTTAGTAATTGAATAAAAATATAAATTTTCTACCTGGTGAATTTGCTTATCCTGTAAGATTATCAACTGAAAACACAGCCATAAATTGCTCAGTTTGTCAATAATGAGTGTGAATGTATAAGGAGAACAGTGAATGAATCTAGAAATGTTTATAATATCATGGAGATAAATATGGACAAATGAACATGCAATATTAAAATAAATATAAACAAAAACATTTCATAAGGTGGCATTTTATTTTTTACCAACTTATTTTAGTATAATTTGCATACTGTGAAATTCAATTCTTTTAAGCAGAAGTTAGAACAAATATTTTTAGATTACTTAACCAAAGCGTATCTCTGTGTTTTGGCCCTAAGTTTTTTGCTTCTTTATTAACAAGTTGATACTGCTAGCCAAACTCAAATTATGCACAGGCAGTTGTTTTAGAAATAGTTCAAATAAGCAGATTTTTAGCCACTTGAGTCTAACCTGCTTTACATGCCACCTGAAATTGTGCCCAGAATCTACTAGGCTAGATAAAATATATTCATCTTTCTCCCGCGGAGCGGCTGGTAGTTTCGAACTGCTGACCTTAAGGTTCGCAGCCCGATTCGTAACCACTACGCTACCAGAGCTCCTTATTCATATTGTTATAAGGACCCTAAATTGCTGTTGTCCTGTAGAGTTCTTTGACCCAGAGATTGCCCACCTTGAAGCAGATTGACACTGTTGCTTGTTGGTAGATGTCAGTGAATCGGTTCTAACTCATAGGAACCCTATACACAACAGAACAAAATACTGTCTAGTGTTTCCCAGAATTGTGATCCCCACAATTGTTGCATTTGAGCCCATTGCTGCTGCCACTATGTCAGTTCATCTTGTTGGAGGTCGTCCTCTGTTTTGCTGATGCTCCATTTAAACAAGTACAATGTTCTTCTCAAGGGACTGGTCCCTTCTAATAAAATGTCTGAAGTATGAGATGAAGACTCATCATCCTCACTCCTGAGGAACATTTTTGTTGTACTTCTTCTAAGAAAGATTTTGTTGTTGTTGTTGTTGTTGTTGTTCTGACAGTTCATGGCACTTTTACTATTCTTGTCTAACACCATAATTCAAATGCATTGGTTCTTCTATCTTTCTTATTCACTGTCCAACTTTCACATGCGTATGAGCTGATTGAAAATACCAAGGTTTGGATCTTGTTGCTATTGTTAAGTGCTGTGAAGCCATTCAGACTCACAGCAACCTTAGGCCCAACAGAATGAAATACTGCCCGAATTAAGAAATAGAATTTTCCCCTGTCATTGAAAAACATTGCCTTACCCCTTTCCAGGCATACCTTTCCCCTTTTATTATAGATTATATTTTATCTATTCTAAAACTTCACGTAATTGAAATTATATAGTACATCTATTTCATGGTCTGGCTTTTTATTTTCTGCATAGTGTTTTTGCTTTCATCTATGTTTGTATATCCGTGGTTCTTATTTTTTTATCCATGAATAGAAACCCTTTCTACAAATGTATGCTATTTGTGCATTCATTCACTTGTTCAGCAATTTTAAAGGAAATTCTTTGACTCTTTTTTAAGTGTTTATAACAAGGTTCTTATACCTTGTTATACACCTACCAATACTGTATTATAACTCAAACTGAATTCTAAGTCATACTGAGTGTAATTATTACACTAAATGTATAGTAGTATCGCATTATACAAATATTTGTCATTTCCTTGAGGCCTAATAATGTTGGGCCACTTTTCAGGAACTTCGATGATGTGTTTTTAATTGTTTTTACATTTTTTTATGTCATGGTATTTTTCAATTGTAAGAGTTTTTACATATTCTTGATTAAGCCCTTTTTCAGATACATGTATTGCAAATAATTCCTTAGAATCTGTACTTTGCATTTTTATTTTGTTAATATTTCCTTTGAAATAACAAAATATTTTAATTTTGATGAAGTACAATATATGAAGAATTTGCTTTTATAGTTGGTTCTTTTAATGTATTGTTTAACACAATTTTGTCTGTCTCAAGTTTTGCAAGAATCTTCTATGTTTTCTTTTTGAAGTTTTATCATTTTAGCCTTGACATTTAGGTTTATAATTCATCTTGAGTTCAGAAATTTGAATATTGTTTCATTAGGGACTGAGATAATACCCATATTAAACTTATTTGTTTATATATCCAGAACATATAAAGAATTCTTATTACCTGAAGACTATTGTTTCCATGATTTGTCGTTTTCCAAAAACCAATTCACCATGTTTGCATGAGTCTATTACTATAGTCTATTCTGTTCCGTTGATCTCTATGTTTAATCTATTGCCAATGCCACAATTTAAAATATATTTTAATTTGACATTTAAGATATTTATAGTAAGTTTAAAAATCTGGTTGTGTAAGTTCTACAATTTTATTCTTCATAGTTAAAAGTGTGTTTGCTGTACTGTCTTTTTTCTTTATGCTTATGGATTTGGGAAGCAACTTATAAATTACTACCCACTACCCAAAAAAAGAGTTTTAAATAGAGTCCTGGTATGGTACTTTAAGTTAGTTAATGAGCTGCTTAGTGACTTGGTTTGAACCACAAAGTTGGTTGTTCAAGCTCACCAGCCATCCCTTGGAAACACTATGAGGGTCTCAATGGGTCTTAACCATCTGACAACAATCAACAACAACAACAATCCAAAAAATGAAGACTTCAGGAATTTCTAATAGAATTGTATTGAATTTGTAAATCAATTTGAAGAAAAACACCATTTTAAAAATATTGCATTTTCTAATTTATGATCACAGTATAAACTCTCATATTTTAGAAATGCTCTAATTTTTTTCAAAATATTGTTTAATTTGTTTACTATAAAGATACTGTACTTATTTTAAATGTAGTATCTTTTCATATATTTGATGCTTCTATTAAGTGCATTTTTAAAAGTTTTTATTGTGTATTGAGTGAGTGAAGGCCTATAGGGTACATAATCAGTTTTACATCCAGCAAATCATTGTAATGATTATAATCCCCTCCATAAACCCACAGTCAACAGTATTTACCTCTATAAGCTTTTTCTTTGATGTACACATACAACAATGAACATATATATTTATTTAAGTGTCCAGAGGGCACATTGTGCAAGCCAGACTCCTGCCTATAGGCACACTGCTTTTCTCAGTCCATGGGCCTATAGTTCTCTGCTGTTCTGTCTCTCTATGTCACTGCCTCCCCCTCCATCTCTGTTGTCACCACTTTTATGGTTTTACTTTTTTATAGTTAGCATGTAGAGATTTAATAAATTTGCTTTAATTTTAATTTCACTTCTTCAACTTTTCTAAATTAATGTGTTCTAGTGTAGTGCTGTGGGTTAATGCTCCAGACTGCAAAGCTGTTTGAACTGCAAGGTTGGTGGTTCAAGCTCACTAGCTGATCCTCGGAAAACCTATACAGAGTTACTGTGGGTCAGAACCAACTTAATGGCACTTAACAACAGTACTTTTTAATAGATATGTTGATTGCCTATGTGCTGAAATATTTTGTCTGCAAAAGAGGAAAGATTATTTTCTCATTTCTACTCTGTATATTCTTATTGATTTTTTTCTTGACCAGTTTCCTTAATCCAGAAGGAAAGTAGAACCTTAGAAGAAAGTATTAGTTCCATAATGTGCTGAGGAAATGATTTATGGAACTGAAAATAGGATTGATACTGAGGGGAAAGACAACAGAAGTAAAAGTATGTGGCCACTCTTTTTTTTTTTTTTTTTTTTTTTTTTTATGATAAACAAACATTTGCACATGTTTTACATACCTAAAGTAAATCAGTGTATTCAATATAATACTTATGTAAGAATTTCAAATAGTATGATTATATTTTTACACATCTCTTAAGGTTGTATTTTTATCCATATGTGAAATAAAATATTTACCCAACATAGACAAAAATTAAGAAATGCCTGTTCTTTTGACTTCTTAGATTTTTCTAAAAAACAATATATCAGTGTCATGAAAGGTGGCTAATAAGTAAAAATAATCTTCTCAGGTGTGATTTCTTCTTAAAGATCATAAGTAAGCATCAGGTTTATAAAAAGACAGTGTACAGTGCTAAGAAGGGGTCAAAATACAAATTAAAAGAAAGGAAATGATGACTCATTATAGCACAGATCCGTCTGGTCTGAGTTGGTCCTGGATATTACAATGTCTTGGCATTGGGCAATATAGAATAAGGGTTAAAAACGTGAATGCAGAAAACCTGGGATCAAATTCTCCCTCTCTCATTCTGCAACCACTGTTATCCTGAGACACAAATTTTACCACTCTGTGCTTCACGTTTCTTCATCTGTAAAATGAAGATAATTATCACAGCAACATAACAGGGTTATGAGAACTAAATGAGATATTATTTGCAAAGGACTCGATAGGGTATAGGACACATAGTAAGCTCTGTGAGTGTGTGTCTAATCCATTTAAAAAATGAATCCCACTTTGTGAAGACAACATATTATCCGTATGCCTCAAGGCAAAATTGTAATAAATGTCTAAGGAATTATTCTAATGATTAGTTCAAGAAGTTACACATTTAGTTATCTACAGACTACATATTTTACTATACAAAAGTATGTCCATGCCCATTTTTGAGGCTATCATGATAAAGAAAGAAGTGACTAATATTTTTGATTACAAAGAGCTAAGATTCTCCACGTGCACTCTGTATTCTTGCTTCTTGTCACTGTTCACAATATTATGAACTTCTGGTCCTTAAAAGGCAGCTTAAATGTGACATTCTTCGTGAATTCTTTTCTGATCCTTGGTTCATGTCTTAATGAATTCTTTGTTATCTCTTTATGCCGCTCATTACAACTGTAATTAAATAATTATTCCTGTAAGGAATCCTTTTATGTTTCTTTTACAACGAGAATTTAAGGTACTCATGCTGCTTATGACTTCAGCTTCAGTTTCTAGAAAAATGTCAAGCAAAAGGGTCTGTAAATTCCCTGAGGGGGTAAATCTAGCCTTACTAGTACTTCTATCTTTAGCCACTGAGCATATTATGGTTACAATAAATACTTGTGACATAAATGATATAAGCATCACTGGATTTTTAAAAGACCGATTAAGTAAACACTTATTCTACAACATTATAAAGTTGCATTTTGGTACTGCACATCGAAAATATTGCCTTGTGTCACCATTTGTTAATGTAATGCCAGTGATGTCCTCATGCTTCTGCTACTTGATAATGAGTATGTGCTTGTATAAGTAGTTGTGTAGTAGCCAGATTCTAAGACTGTCCTGACATTCTGTTCTCTAGTGTACTTACACCTTCTCCTAGTTATTCAAACAAAAATTAATTTAGGTGCTGTGAAAGAATTTTACAGACTTCATTAAGGCCCCAAATCAATTTACCTCCCCAAAGTAAGATTATACTACTAAACCCTGTTGTTTGTTGTTGCGAGTCTGTTGTTGGCTCTAATTTACAGCAACACTATGTACAACAGAAACTACACTTTGTTGTTGTTAAGTGCAGTCGATTTGGTGCTGACTTTGTATAGCAACCCCGTATAGGACTTCTGAGGAGCAGCTGGTGAGTTTGAACTACTGACTTTGTGGTTCACAGTCAAGTGCTGATCCTACAGCACCACACCAGGAATTCAATGGTAGGTTTTGTTATCTTTTAAATCTAGGTCTAGAGACTGGATACAGGGGATTAAGGAATTTGAAACATGAGAGGTAGTCCATACTATGGTGATTTGTCGTTATTGAATTTGTAGGTGGCTGGTGCTATGTGACAAGGAAAACAGGAAACCTCTAAAGGCTAAAAACAAATACCATCTAACAGCCAAAAGGAAACAGAGACCTTAGTACTACTGGTGCCAACAACATGAATGCACTAAGAAACAGATTCTTACCTAGCTTTGTAAAACACAAGTACAACTTGGCCAACATCTTGTTTTTAGTTATTGAGACACTGAGTAGAGAATCCAATCCCATCAAATCTAGACATCTGACATTTAGAACTGTAAGCTAATAAGAGGGTGTTTTTTGTTTTTTTTTTTTTCTTTTTTGTAAACCATTAGTTTACCATCATTTGTTTCATTGTGGCAGTTGTTGTTAGGTGCCGTTGAGTCAGTTCTGACTCATAACAACCTTATGCACAATACAATAAAACACTGCCAGGTCCCTGCACTACCCTCGCAATCATTGTTAAGCTTGAATCTATTGCTGCTGACACAGTGACAATCCATCTCATTGGGGTCTTCCTCTTTTTCTCTGACCCTCTACTTTACCAACTATGATGTCCTTCTCAAGGGACTGGTCCCTTCTGATAATATATCACAAGTATGAGAGACAAAGTCTGTCCATCCTGTCTTTTAAGGACCTTTCTGACTGTACTTCTTCCAACACAGATTGATTTGTTCTTCTGGTACTCCATGATATTTTTAATATTCTTCTCCAGTAACATAAGACAAATCCATCAATTTTAAGGTCTTCCTTATTCATTGTCCAAGTTTTACACACATATGAGGCTACTGGAACTACCATGGATTCGGTCAGGTACACCTTACTTCTCAAACTTACATCTTTGCTTTTGAACACTTTAAAGAGGTCTTGTGCAGCAGATTTGTCATTTATGCACTATGTCATTTGTGCTGACAATGGATTCAAGCAAAATAAACTCATTTCTTCTTTATCGGATGTTATTTATTGGTGCAGTAGTAAGAATTTTTATTTTCTTTACATTAATGTGCAACCCATACTGAAGGCTGTGGTCTTTGATCTTCATAAGTATTTCAAGTCCTCTTTGCTTTCAGCAAGCAAAGTTCTATATTGCAGAATATTAATGAGTCTTCTATCAGTCCTGATGCCACATTCTTCTTCATATAGTCCAGCTTCTTAGATCACTTACTCACCATACAGATTAAATAGTATAGTGAAAAAGTACAATGCTGGTAGAGAACTTTTCTGATTTTATACTATTCAGTGTACCCTTGTTCTGTTCAAATGAGATTCCCTCTTGGTCTGTGTACAGGCTGCTCATGTATATAATTAAGTGTTCTGAATTACTCTTTTTCCTCAATGTTATCTATAGCTTATCAATATCCACACAAAGCATTTGTGTAGTCAAAAAATCATATGTAAACAATAAATCATATGTAAAAATATTCTCTGCTTTTAACCAAGATTCACCTAATATAAACAATGACATTCCTAGTTCCATGTCTCATTTGAATCCATCTTGAATCTTTGGCAGTTCCCTGTAAATGTATTGTTGAAGCTTTTAAAATTTTTCTTTAGAAAAATTTTTACTTGCATGTGATATGAATGATAATATACAATAATTTCTACATTCCTTTGGTTTCCTCTATTTGAATGGGCACAAATATGGACCTCTTCCCATCAATTGATCAGGTAACTGTCTTCTAAATATCTTGGTACAGATGAGTGCATCCCTCCAGCATAGCATCAGTATGTTGAATGATATCAATCTTATTCCACCAATTCCCAGTGTCCTGGGCCGGTGCCTTCAGTGTACCTTGGATTTCTTCCTTCAGTACCATTGGCTATTGATTATGTGTCAGCTCTTTAAATGATTGAACATTTTTGTTACAGTGATTCTGTGTATTCTTTCCATCTTCTTCTGATACTTTCTGCATCATTCAATATTTTGCCCATTTTTTTTTGTTGCTTATTGTTAAGTTCCATCGAGTTAATTCCTATCCATGATGGTGGTAGTGGTGGGGTTGGTTATGTGCCGTGGAGTCGGTTCCAACTCATATTGATCTTGTATAGGGTTTCCGAGGCTGTAAATCTTTACAGGACCACAAAGCGTCATCTATCTCCCACAGAACAGCTGGCAGTTTCAAACTGTTGATTTTGAGGTTAGCAGCCCAACTCAAAACCATTACATTACCAGAGCTCCTTAAGTAGAAAATAATCAAAATTTGTGACCCTGTATAGGATTTCCAAGGAGTGGCTGGTGAGTTTGAACTACTGACCTTTCGTTCAAACCTTACTTGTGATACAGCACGTATCCTACAGTGCCACACCAGGACTCTCAATTTCTCACATAGGATTATTCAATATTGCAAGCCAATACTTAATTTTTTTTACTCAGTTCTTTCAGCTTAAGATATGCTAAGCATGTTTTTCATTCTGGTTTTCAAACTTTGGGTATTTGCACACATTTCACTATAATGTTTAATTTTGTCTTCTTGAGCTACCCTTTGAAACTTTCTGTTCAGCTCTTTTCCTTCTTCATTTTTTTCATTTGCTTTAGCATATCTATGAAAGAGATGTTTCAGAGTCTCTTCTGACACACATGTATATATTTTCCTTCTTCCTTCTCTTCTTATGACTTTTTGCTCTCTTCCTGTATGATATTCTTCATGGCATCCCACAACTTTTCTGGTCTTCTGTCATTAATGTCTAATGCTTCAAACCTATTCTTGAGAAGATCTATAGATTCAGGTCGAATAAGTTCAAGGTCAAATTTTTGCTCCCATGGGCTTGTTTTAATTTTCTTCAGCTTCAATCAGAACTGGCATATGCACAATTGATGATCTCTTCCACAGTCTGCCCCTAGTCTTTTTTTGGTTGATGATTTGGAGCTTTTCCACTGACTCTTGCTACAGATATAGTAAATTTGATTCCTGTGTATTCCATCTGTTAAGGTCCATAGTCATCTTTTATATTATTTGAAAAAGGTTTTAGCAATGAACAAGTCATTGGTCTTACAAACTTCTATCATGCAATTCTAGCATCATTTGTATCTTCAAGGCCATATTTTCCAAAGACTAATCCTTCCTCTTTGTTTCCAATCTTTGCATTGTAATCACCAGTAATTACCAATACAACTTTATTGCATGTTTGATCAATTTCATTCTAAAAATGTTGATAGAATTCTTCAATTTCATCATCACTGGCTCTAGTGATTGGAGTATAAATCTGAATAATATTATTAATTAGTCTTTCTTGTAGTTGTATCAATAGTATCCTACCACAGACAGCTTTATTCTTCAAGATAGATCATGAAATGTATTTTTTGATGATGGATGCAATGCCATTCCTCTTGAATTTTTCCTTCTTGGTTATAGTAAACCATACATTTGTCAGATTCAAAATGGCCTATATCACTCCATTTTAGCTCTCTAATGCCTAGGACATCAATCTTTATGCATTGCATCTCACTTTTTAAAACTTCCAATTTCATACATTCATACTTGGTACATTCCATGTTTGGATTTTTAATCATTTTTTACATATTTTTCTCCTTATTCTGAGTTGTGCTCCATCAGCAAATGAATGTTCTGAAAAGCTTTACTCCAGTCATGTCATTACAGCCATCTCTACATTGAGAAGGTAGCTCTCCCCCAGTTGTACTTTGAGTGCTTTCTAATATAAGCAGCTCATCTTCTGGAACTCTATGAACGTATCATGGTGCTGTTCATCAAGTTTCAATATTCAATATTCTGGTGCTACCTGAGTGTTCTCCTGCTTTTAATAAAGTTTGTGGTGGTTAAATATTAAGAAGTAGTCCATATTCTTGTTTTAGTCTGAAAGTTCAGCTGAAACCTGTTTGCCATGGGTGTTCCCTGCCGGTCTCTAATACACCAGTGGCAAAGTTTCCATCATCAAAGCAACATACAAGCCACCACAGTATGACAAATCTACAAACGACTGTTATATAACAACAGAAAACTAATGAATTTTTTTTGTTATGTAACAACAGAAATAGATTTGTCTTGCAGGTGCATTTAAAAAAAAACAAAAAAAAACAAGGCTCAAATGGTTTAAATTGTTCTAACCATAACTTTTTTCAGACTCAATTTAATTGACTGGAAGTAATTATACAGGAAAAAAAAAAAAACTAACTGAATAATTTTATTGCAAACACCCTGTGAACAGCTCTAGTGAACAAAATGATGTTAAAGGCAATGAAAGACGTTTTCAAACAATTTTTCAAATAAACATTGGGTAATTTAGAGGGTTAATTGTTGGATCAGCTATCAACACTCATGGAAGCAGCAGTCAAGAAATCAGATGACATATTGCATTAGTCAAATCTGCTACAGAAGACCTTTTTAAAGTGTTGAAGAGCAAAGATGTCAGCTTTAGGACTAAGGTGCACCTGACCCAAGCCATGGTATTTTCAATAACCTCATATGCATGTGAAAGCTGAACAGTAAATAAGGAAGACCTTAAAAGAATTGATGCATTTAAGTTATGGTGTTGGAGGAGAATATTGAAAGTGCCATGGACTGCCAAAGAACAAACAGATCTGTGTTGGAAGAAGTGCAGCCAGAGTGTTCTTTGGAGGCCAGGATGGCCAAACTTCGTCTCTCATACTTTGGACATATTGTCAGGAGGGACCAGTTGCTGGAGAAGGATATCATGTTTGGTAGAGTGGAGTGTCAGAGATAAAAAGGAATATCCCCCAATGAGATGGATTGGCCAACTGACATCGATGGACTCAAGAGTGGCAATGGTAGTGAGGTTGGCCCAGGATTGGGCTGTGTTTCGTTCTGCTGTACATAGGGTTGCTATGAGTTGGTACCATCTCAAAGGCACCTAGGAACAACAATTTAGAGGGTATTCCATGCATGCTTTAGTACAAAATACATGCTGACTTGTTTTTTTATGTCAAAGACATAATCCATATCTATAGATTTATAGAGTTTGCGTTCTTCAATATCTGTTGACCTTCATCATTTCTATTTCATGTGCTTGTTTGATTCCTGTCACTTCATGTGAAAATCATAGGGGAAGAACAATTACAACCCCATTGTTTTTGAAGATCATATCTGTGTCATTTTTCTGTGTCCTTCTATAAAAAAAGGTGAATCTACAACCTCGAGTCCATAATGAGAAAAAATTATCTGTGTAACTGAAACAAATCATACATTCCAAGTCAGGAAAACTGCAGGTGGAAGAAGCAAGCAGAGACGGGGCAAAGTGAGGAGGAACTTCTTTTTTTCTTCAGTAGCGTGACAGCTACTGCCCTAGGATCTATGCAATTTCCAGAATGACTTAGTTTTTCTTCATAATGTTTTTTTATACATTAGAGACCCCAGAATTATTGGCTCATGATGCTTTATTATCATAATAAACTTGTGAATTATACTAACTCAGTAGGGCTCCTATGGTGAATTTATTTTCTTAACCTCTTTTGTTGTCACAAATGTGATCCAAAAGGGTGCCAAGTCAGCAACTCCTTGCAGCTTATTAATATAACACATTATAGAAATTCATTTAAAATTTCAACAGATGTAATCTAATGAAACATTCTACTTATAATTACAATTATGCTAACAGTTAATAATAACTGGGCCTCTGTGCCTCTATTTCATTTTCTCCAAAGACAATTGGATCTTTTCAAAAACAGCTAACCCCTCAGCAGATGTTCTGTTTTAAAAAACAGCATAATCAAGAGAGAATGAAAACATAGTTATGTCACAAGCAACAAGTGTATATTTGGAAATTAGAAAGTAGAGAGATTTGGGAATGGAGCTATTCTTAAAAAGAAAGCAATACAGTACTATAAAATCAAATCTAGAGATTTAATGACTGCATAAATGCATGCAAGTTAGAAATTGTGAAACTATGTCTTGGAGTGATTATCATAGTTTATTGAAGTGAAATTAATATATAAAACTATGTCAAGTTTAAATAATTCATAAAGAGTATTCATAAACAGCTTGGACCATCAATCTCTATTATAAAGACTTATACGAATCGGGCTGCGAACCTTAAGGTCAGAGGTTCGAAACTACCAGCCGCTCCGCGGGAGAAAGATGAGGCTATCTACTCCCGTAAAGATTTACACCCTCGGAAACCCTGTACAGGGTCGCTATGGGTCGGAACCGACTCGATGGCACTTAATAACAACAACAGTGGATACCAAAGCCTACTGCAATAGAGTCTGTTTTGACTCAGCAATCCAATGAGAGAGTAGAACTACCCCATACGATTTTCAAGGCTGCAAATCCTTATTTTTTTAACTTTTTATTGTCAATTGGGTGAATTTACAGAGCAAACAATCAGTTTTACATTTTACTTTATCTCATTGATCACAGTCCCCTCAATAAAGCACCACTTATCCCACTTCTTCCTTGTGTTTTCTGTTCCCATTCCTCCTTCTTTCCCAGTCCTTCAGGACTCTGTCCTTGGGTAAATGCCATTCTATTGAGCTCAAATGGTTGATTGTTCTAAGGTAAGTGTATGTCACTATTATTGTTCCTCATATAGCTTCTATAAAACTTTATGGAAGCAAACTATCTCATTTTTCTCCCATGGATTATTGGCTGGTGGTTTGGAATCATGGATCTCTTGGTTAACAGTAAGCACTTCATACACTGGGCAAGTACTCCTAATAGTCATTCTGTGGCTAATTTTAATAGATCTATTTTCCATGATATCATCTTTGATTCTGTTCCTGTGGCACTGTGGGCTAATGTGTCAGACTGCAAAATCGTTTAAATTGCCAGGTCAGTGGTTGAAGCTAACCAGCTGCTCCTTGGAAATACTATACAGGGTCGCTATGGGTTGGAATCAACTGACAGCTCTTAACAACAACAACACAACCTCTGTTGCAACTTTTAGCTTACATCACATTTAATGCAATGTAGAAATTATATACTAGAAAATATTTGATATCAAATAATATTATTCAAAAGCAAAATGTACAGTAAAATGCATGTTTTTATAAGGGGTTCACTAGATGATGCTAATGCCTCCACCATGTTTGATATTTTGTATGCAGTTTAAGTCAATAATTAAGTAAATATGGATTTTAAATTGGTAGTGAAACAAAATGATGAATAAGAAATATATATTTGCAGTCTATTATTTAGGAAGATATATCAGAAAGAAGCCCAAGTTGATCCTTTATACAAGTTAAGTGAATAATAGGTACTGGAGCAGCTATAATAGGTGGTGAGCAGTCACCTATTCTGCCTTCCCTCGGGAATTTTGCAGTCTAGAAAAAGACAGACAAATAAATAAAATATAATTACATATTGTGATAATGGCTGCGATTAAAATAACGGGAATATTATGAAAGAGAATAGCCCAGGGGGTGGAGGTTAGAATGGATGATCTGAGATGATGTTTTAATCATATTATTTTGGATGAGGTATAGTAAGGTGAGACACAGAACAAGAGAGCAAGACTGTGAACATTTTCATGGCATTTTTTTTATATTTACAAGGAACAAAAACAAGGTGACAACAAGATGCTATTGTAATAGAGGCCTCGGTTATGGCAAATCAGTTAGGATTGACAGCTGGGTTTTCTATACTTTCTAGGGAAGTCAGAAAGTATTGTTATAAAATCATAGAAATCATTATTAAATAAAAATATTAAAATGTGAAACTATTGTTTCTCAACATGTCCTCCATTTGGTCTACACATTTTTAAGGCATTCTTTATATCTCTAACCTTTCCCTGAAGTTCTCTTTGATAGGTTGTTGTTGTTGTTGTTAAGTGCTGTCAAGTGTGTTATGACTCATATGGACCCTGTATAGGGTTCCTGTGGAGCGACTGGTGAGCTTGAACCACCAACCTTGCAGTTCAAATCTATCTTGCAAGCCTGTGCATTAACCCGTAATACCATACCATAATTCCTGAATACATAAGGAAGAGTTGTTGTTGTTAAGTGCCTTCAAGTCAGTTCTGACCCATAGCGACATTGTAAATGGTTTTCTGAAGAGCAGGTGGTGAGTTTGAACCACCAACTTTGCTGTTCAAATGACTTTGCAATACAGCACATTAATCCACATCCCCACACAAGGACACCTCCTCTTTGATATACACCACTTCAAAACAACAGTTTTGGAATCCCCCGGATACTCAAATCATCTTCCTTTTACATTTTCCTTGATATTTGTGATCAAATAGAAGTATGAAGGTCAAAATCAAGGTTGTAAGGTTGATTAGGTAAGGCTTTCTGATGAAATTTTCATAGGCTAGCACTTGCTACCTTGGAAGAATGAGTAACTGCTGAAAGCAATGCTGTAATGCTGAAAGCAAAACCCACAACAAAAGTTTCCTGGCCTTTTTCTCACCAACGCAGTTTTCAATTTTATTCCAACTTCTTTATAATAAAGCCCTATGATCATCCTTTTTGAAAACCTATCAAGATTATTCCTTTGGAATCCCCCAAAACAGTCTCCATAACCTTCTGAGTTGACCTGTCTGCAATGGATTTAACTAGTTTTGCAGATCCCCTCAGAAGTAACTGTTTTGATAGGACTGTATTTTGTGAGGGCAGCCAAACAAAACTAAGGCAAATGTATTACTGAGAGAATTTGTCTTAAGTCATCCACCAAGTGCAGACCCATAACAAAAGAAGAAAATGATCAGGTCATCAAAATCTCCCAACCAAAAGAAGTACAGGCCCAGATGGCTTCACTGGTGAGTTCTACCAAACATTCAAGGAAGAGCTTTCACCAATTCTATTCAAATTATTCCAGACTATAGAGGAGGATGGAAAACTTCCTAATACATTTTATGAAGCAAGCATAACCCTCATACCAAAACCAGGGAAGGGCGTCACTAGAAAAGAAAATTATAGACCAATATCCTTCATGAACATATATGAAAAAATTCTCAACAAAATCCTAGCCAACAGAATCCAGTAGCACTTCAAAAAGATAATACATCGTTATCAAGTGGGATTCATATCAGCATTGCAAGAATGGTTCAACATTAGGAAAAGGATCAACATAATCCACCATATAAATAAGAAAAAAGAAAAGAGCCACATGATCATATCTATTGATGCAGAAAAGGCATTTGACAAAATCCAACATCCATTCCTGATAAAAACCCTCAACAAAGTAGAAATTGAAGGGAAATTCCTCAACATAATTAAGAACATATATATAAAGCCAACAAGGAACTCTGGTAGCATAGTGGTTATGAATCAGGCTGTGAGCCACAATGTCAGCAGTTCTAAAGTACCAACGGCTTTGTGGGAGAAAGATAAGGATTTCAGCTTCCGTAAAGCTTTACAGCCTCAGAAACCCTGTACAGGGTCACTGTGAGTCGGAACCGACTCCATGGCACATAACAACAACAACATATAAAACCAAGAGCCTACATTACTCTCAATGGAGGGAAACTGAAAGCCTTCTCTCTGCAAATAGGAACCAGACAAGGATGCCCTTTGTCATCATTCCTATACAATATTGTGCTGGAAGTCTTAGCAAGAGCCATACGGCAAGAGAGGGAAATTAAAGCCTTCCAAATTGATGAAGAGGAAGTAAAACTCACAGATGATAAGATCCTATACATAGAAAACCCCAAAGACTCAGTAAAAAAGCTACTAGACCTTATTGGAAGATTCAGCAAAGTGGCAGGATATAAGATCAACATACACAAATCAGTTGGATTCCTCTATACCAAAAATGACAGCCATAAAAAAGACATTAGGAAAGGAATGCCATTTACAATAGCCACCCAAAGGATGAAATATCTAGAAATAAATATAACCAGAGAAACAAAGGACATATACAAAGAAAACTACAAAACATTTCTACAAGAAACCAAAAGAGACCTACAAAAATGCAAGAATGTATCATGCTCATGGATAGGAAGACTTAACATTGTGAACATGTCAATACTTCCCAAAGCAATTTACACATATAATGCAATCCCAATCCAGATTCCAAAGACATTCTTGAAAGAGATGGAAAAAACAATTACAAACTTTATATGGAAAGGAAAGAGACCCAGGATAAGTAAAGCACTGCTTAAGAAGAAGAATAAGGTTGGAAACCTCTCACTCCCCGACTTCAAAATTTATTACAGAGCTACAATGGTCAAAACAGCCTGGTACTGGTACAATGAAAGATATATTGATCAGTGAAACAGAATCAAGAATCCAGATATTAACCCATCCACAAACAGCCAACTGATTTTTGACAAAGTACCTAAATATATCACATGGGGAGAGGATAGTCTCTTCAACAGATGGTGCTGGCAGAACTGGAAAGCGATATGCAAAAGATTGAAACAAAACCTTTACCTCATGCCTTATACAAAAACCAACTCAACATGGATTAAAAACCTAAATGTGAATCACAAAATTATGACAGCCATCAATGAAAAATAGGGACAAATGTGAGGGTATGAATTCAAAGAATACACAGACTACCAAACATTTTGAAAACTACACAAAAAAAATAGATGATTGGGGCATACTGAAAAATTAAAAACTTATGTGCATCAAAAGACTTCACCAAAAGAGTAAAAAGGGAACCCACAAAATGGGAAAAAAAAATTTTGTAATGACACATCAGAAAAGGATTCATTTCTAAAATATATATAAAACTACAAAACCTCTCCAAGAAAAAGACAAATAACTCAATTAAAAATGGGCACAGGACATGAACAGACACTTCACCAAGAAGGAGATTCAGGCAGTGAACAAACATATTAAGAAATGTTCATGATCACTAGCCATTGGAGATATGCAAATCAAAACAACAATGAGGTATCATCTCACACCTGCAATAACAACAAAGATCAAAAAAGTAGAGGACAATAAAAGCTGGTGAGGATGTGGAGAGACTGGGTACCTCCTACATTGTTGATGGGATTGCAAAATGTTCCAACCTTTCTGGAAAACAATATGGCGCTTCCACAGAAGGTGGGAAATATAAATATCTTCTGACCCAGCAATTCCTCTACTTATTATTTACCCACAAGAAATACGAGTCATAACATGAGTAGATATATGTACACCAATGTTCATAGCAGCCCTGTTTTCAATAGCAAAAAGATGGAGACAGTCTAAGTGCCCCTCAACAGAAGAATGGATAAACAAACTGTGGTACATGCACACAATGGAATATTAAGCTACCTTGAAGAATAACAAGGAAGCTGTAAGCTATCACATAACATGGATGAACCTTAAGGACATTATGTTGAGTGAAATTAGTCAGCCACAAAAGGAAAAATACTGCATAGGACCACTACTATAAAAGACTAAGTAAAAGAACCCATACTAAAAGGGGGGGGGGATTGTTTGCTGGTTACTGGATGTGGGGGGATACGGTGAGGGAAGGGAGGGGAAGATGGAGCACAGAATAGGGAATAGACACAGGATAGTTTAGGTGTTAGGGAGGGGAGGGGCAATACACAAGAAGGGGAGGGGAATGGAAGAATAGGGCAAATGGGAAAACAATTAGGCAGGTTTTCAAGTGTTAAGTAGGACAGATGTAAATAATGATATATGCACAACCTTGGAACTTTAGGGCTCTGGGATACAGGGATTGAGACATGGTTGGAATTGGCAAAAGGGGGGAAATAATGTTAACATGCTTGGCTGTCTTTTGAATCTTGGTTTTCCTAGTATACCATTATAAAGTAGACACATGAAGGAGAGAGTAAGGAATAGCCAGAAATATCATCATAAAAAGCTTGTAAGTCTGTCTTCTGCCTATCACTGATTGGAACACCAAAAATGGGACTACAATGTCCGCAGTGAAGGAGGCTTCCTGCAGAGCCTCTGCATTACATAAGACCATAGGGGGAATCCTGAACCTCTCCCAGAATCTTCTGAGATAGGAAATTTCCACTTGAAAGGACAAACAGACGAGCCTGGAGTGACTAGAAGAACATTAGATACTTCTTGAAAGAAAGACAGACAGGAAAAATACAATACAATAATAGCAGTCTGACTGATTACTACAAGAACAAGCAAGTTGCTCGCCCAGGAGACATTGAGGTAAGTGGTCTCCTCAGGACAAACCCCCTTCCAAGACTAAAACTCAACTGGAATACATGAGCAGACAGGCATTCTGATTTGTGACCACCTTATCATCACCGATAAGGGGAAGTGAAGGAAAAACATCAATGAAGCTGTGACCTAAGCCCTACAACATTCAATAGACTCCTGTAAACTTAGGAGGAAACCTGGTTGGCCAGCAGTGTGGCAAGATCTGGGGACTCTTGGGCCCAGAGTCAGTAACATAGCCAGAGAGGACTAGAATGGAGACTGAAGCATCCAACTGATAAGAAGAGAGGGCATATGCACAAGAACACCCACACTTTCAGATAATACCCACTTGACATGGCTTCAATGACTGGATGATCAGAACTCAACTGGAAGAAGAAAGAAGGGGGGGAAAAAGAGTAATCTGATACAATTTGATGAACTTGACCTACACTTATGGATGCAGTAGCTCAAAAGAAGGAACAAATCTTTACAGCGAAGATCATTCCCACCCCCTCCATATACAGAGTAGACAAGGATAGGCAACCTGGTAGTTGGCTATCCAAAATGGGGGTGCTACAAAGGCAAGAATTGATGGCCTACAAGCTTTCAAGAGGGAGCCTAGATCCAGAGGGTGCAGAGGAAGGTAGAATCTCCACTAAGATCCAATCTGTCTGGGCAAAGCTGATGAAAGCAGATGGGGATAGGTCTCTTGTGGTACAATAGTGAATAATTGTTATCAGGACTGACTGTGAGATTGGAAATGTAAAAGTATACATTTTGTAGCAAAAGGAGGGGAGTGACTGACTTTGCAGTCTAGGATCAGAGGTTGCCTGGGACCATCAAGGGAGAAGATTGAAATGTGGGACCCTACCCAGAGAAACAGTGACGCTGGGGATGGAGGCAGAGACGATGATGTGGAGAGATGGAGTGGCTGGGGACTCTAGACCCAGAGAGGGAGAGGGGCTGTGTGCTGACGACTGGGGGGCAAGCTTGCAGGGTGTACCCTTTGGTAGGTTGATTGGAGGAGATTGTAACCATGACAATGAAATGATATACAATATTATGAATGTAAAGCTAATATTCTCCCATGTAAACTATCACACAATTCATAATGAAACACACACATATGTATATATAACTATTTTGAAAATCTGAAAACTTAAAACTGTTTCTCAGCTGAAACAAAGCTATTCTTGATAGTGATATTCAGTATGAAATATCATACTTGGGAGTTCAAATAAAGAGCCTATGTCTGAAAACAGAAAAAGGAAAAGAAATGAATACCATACTTCTTCAGTAATTATGGTAAGGTACTATGCACACACAAATGTAAATTCCTCTTGAGAAATAATTTTTGTCTTGTCCCAGCTGCTATTTCAAATGACCTCTGAATCTCAATGCAGCATTAAGTTCAGGCTCTGCTTAAGTCTGCACCTTAGTCCATTACATATTCAAGCAAATGGTCCAATGTTGAGAAAAGGTCAGAAAAAAAAGTCTGAACAGAATTATTATTCCTAACAGATTTCTCCACCTTGTGCTGAAGAATGTCACTAGTAATCTATTGGGATTGCCACATTCAAATCTGTGTGTTAATCATGTACAACAATGGCCTGTACATTGGGAAGTAAATTTACCATGTTGACAGGCAGCTGGACATATTACAGAGAGCAAGGTTTGTGGTCTCAAAGGTCCTGAATTTGAATACTATCTCTGCACACAGCAACGTTTTAAGCTTTCTGAGCCTCACATGTTGATTTTGTTAAGTGCCATCGAGTAGGTTCCAACTCACAGTTACCCTGTAAAGGGTTTCTGGCTATAAAACACTAACAAAAGTGAACACAGTCATGGAGAAGATTAAATACAATGACACAGGTAAGACATCATTGCAGGGTCTGATACATGATAGGCACTTAACATAGCCTATTTTCTTTGTTGTTGCTGTTAAGGGGCATCAAGTCAGTTGTGACTCAAGAATCCTGTATAGGGTTTTTAAGGAGCGGCTGGTGGATTTGAACCACTGTCACTCTGTCACTACAGTTAGCAGTTCAGTAGTTATCCTCTTATCCTACTACAACATACTACTTTCTTTGTTTGAAAAATGAATCGAAGTTTATTTAACATAGCCCTCCAAATTTGACTTTGAACCTTGGAAAAATAATGGTAGCAGTGTTACTAATGTTAAAAAAATAATGTTGTTGTTAAATGCTGTTAAATCAGTACTAACTCTTACTGTGCCTGTATAGAGTTTCCTAGGCTGTAAATTTTTGCAGGACAGAAAAGCTCATATTTGTCACATTGAGTGGCTAGTGGGCTCAAACTACCAACTTTGTGGTTTGCAGTCCACTGCTTATCCTTTTGGGCCACAGCATTCCCAATTGAAATGATAAGTGGCAGGAAGTTGCTTTATACTCCTGTCATTCCAGAGACTAGGAAGGTATTTTATATGGTAATGTGTCATACTCTATAAAATGTGAAATGATAGCACCACCAATTCCTGAAAAGTAGCTCTCAGGACAAGAACAGCAGTTATCAGTGAGAAAAAGTTTGGCAAGGAGATATGGGAACTGGGTAGAGAAGGAACTGGAGTCATAGGGAAGTGGAACCGAGAGAACACATATAAAACAAAAATAGTAGAGAATTACCCACTTTATTATACAGGATGCACTTCTTGTCAGAACAAATTATGTCAGACTTGCAGCCTCAGACTGCCTTTTGCCTTTTTCTTTCTTTGTAGCTACTTTAACATCAATTTATTATTTTTAGATATTTGAGAATATCATATATTTATATCACAATCGTATGAATTGAAGGGACATAGAGAGTAAATATGTTACGTCAAATTATTTCTGGTGAACATTCTCTTAACTTTAACTCTGAATCACTAAAAGGCTTTAGTTGCAAGAGCCAAAAAGCATCTTTTCCCCCCATGTTTCCTTTATAATCTAGAATATGCACTAATTTATTTTGCAAGTTGCCCTAACACTTTGGTTACATTTTCAGGTTTTATTTATGAATTTAACATTATGGATAATACTGGGCACCTGGTGGTTCTCTATGATAAGCACTGCTCTGGAAACCACAAGGTCAAGTTTAAGCCCACCTGTCACTCCATGGAAGAATGGTGAGGCTTTCTGCTCCCCAAATATTTACAGCCCGGGAAACTCCATGAGTTTCTATGAGTCAGTATCAACATAACAGTACTTACCAACAACAACATAGATGGTATCACTGAGAATTATTAAACTGGTTCAAGCTGAATCCAAGCAAGAATGTAGAACTAGTAATATCACTGCTGATGTCAGATGGATCTTGGTTGAAAGAAGCAAATATCAGAAAGTTGTTTACCTGTGCTTTATTGCCTATGCAAAGGTTTTCAACTGTGTGAATCATAAAGTGCTATGGATAACATTGTGAAGAATGGGTATTCCAGCACACTTAATTTTGCATATGAGGAACCTGTACCAGACCAAGAGGTAGTTTTTAGAACAGAACAAGGGGATAATGAATGCTCATATTCTTTCAACATACTCATTCAATCTGTCTG
>NW_006408581.1:7920284-7922280 GCF_000296735.1 Chrysochloris asiatica | reverse complement strand
GTCGGAACCGACTCGACGGCACTTAACAACAACAACAACAACCTGTATATGAAAGTTGGACAATGAATAAGGAAGACCACAGAAGAACTGATGTATTTGAGAGATAGTGTTGGAGGAGAATATGAAAAGGACCATGGACTGCCAAAAGAACAAACTAATCTGTGTTAAAAGAAGTGCAGCCAGAATGCTCCCTGGAAGTCAGACTTCATCGCTCATAGTTCAGACATATTGTCAGGAGGGACCAGTCCCTGGAGAAGGATATCATGTTTCATAAAGTGGAGGGTCTGAGACAAAAGAAGACTCCCAACGAGATGGATTGGCATAGTGGCAGAAGCGATGGCACAAGTGTAACAATGATTGTGAGGTTGGTGCACAATTGGGCAATGCTTCATTCTGTTGTACATAGTGTTATTATGATTTGATACTGACTCAGTGGCACCTAAAAGCAACAATATATATACATATATATATATGTGGAGTACTGGTGTAGTGTTGCAGGATAATGCAGTGGACTGCAAAGTTGGTTCAAACCTCAATGTCTGTGGTTAAAATTCACCAGTCGCTCCTTGGAAACCCTATACAGGGTCACTATGAGTTGGAATCATCTTGACAGCACTGTTTCATTCTGTTGTGCATAGGGTGACTATGAATAGGTACTGACTTGATGACACCTAACAAAACAACAAATATAAAGAGAAATTTTTATCAAGGAAATGGCTCACAATTGTAAAGTCCCAGGTCCCCAGTGAAAAAAGGAAAAAAAAAGAAAAAAAGCAAGCTTTTCCTGTGTGTCCATCATATTGGGAGCAACTCTCAACACCTAAGGAAACATCCTTTCAATTGATTGGCTGCTCATAGCCAATCATCATACAATTAACTATATTGGATTAGATTTCACCACGGATATAAGCATAAGCACATCTCAACTGATACACCACTGGAAATCCTTAGCCCAGTCAAGTTGACACCAAACCCTATCACTGGTAATTTGACATATAAACCATACACATACTCTCTAAATTAAGAAAACTGTAAACTAATACCTGTGCCTAACATGATATAACTGAAATGCATACAGCTGAAAATACACTGGCCCTATTTATATATTATATTTTAAATGAACAAATGATCAAAGCAAAATACTTGATACACACCTACAAAACAAAACAAAGAAAAAAATATATTCATTTAAATGTCCAAATGGAATATTTTGCAAGCCACCCTCCTGTCTGTAGGCACACAGCCTTATTCATTCCATGTGCCTAGAGTCTGAAGCTGCTCTATCTCTCCATGCCACCACCTCTGCCATCATCTTTGCTGTCACTGCTGCTCTAGGTAGGGATCTCACACTCCCCTCATATCCTTCTTTCTTGATGGTCCTGGATCATCTGTTCCTGAAACGAAAGACTAACTACTTCCCCCATTTAGTTACATATTTTCTACAATTACGGTTCAGACAATCACAATTAATCTTGCTTACAATTGCTGACAATTGAATCATAAAATCCTATCAGCGTCATCCCCTAATCCCTTTCTAGACCCATCTGTAACAGAGGAAAATTTTCAATGGGGATTTTACCTTACCCCCTTCATTCTGAAACTAAGCACACTCATGAAAACTTTTAAGTTATCCACTTAATGCCTTTAAACCCCCCCCCCTTTTTTTTTAATAGCCTATGTCTTAATTGGTCATCCTGATCAATCTAATAGAGTACTGGCGTGGAGCTGTAGGAAAAGCATTGATCCACAAGGTCAATTTGAACTGCAGAGTCAGCCTTTCTTCAGAAATATTGCACAGGGTCACTGTGTATCAGAACTGACTCAATGGCATGTAAAACAACAATAATATCAAACCTAGGGGAAAATCATGTTTCTTAGTCTGAAGAATCTTTCATTCTGATTGGAATTATGAGCAACTGCATCTATAAGCCAGTCAATAAAATTGTAGTGATTTTCATTTGCTCACAGTATTACACATCTTTATCTTCATGTGGTT
>NW_006408581.1:7916830-7919399 GCF_000296735.1 Chrysochloris asiatica | reverse complement strand
CTCAAACTTAGCAACAATTGTGCGGTTGGATCAGGACCAGGTAGTGTTTCTGTTGTGCTTAGAGTCCTTATGAGTATGTACTGACTTGATGGCACTAAAAATAACAACAACAGGACTCATCCTATTCATATGCATATAAGTTGGGCCTCTGGCAAGGTGGATCCAGTAGGCCTTGGCCTTCTATCAGTCATCCTGTTTAACCAGCTTGACATCTACTTTAAGTAACTCCAGAGCTCCTTTTCTCCCCTCAGCAGAAGCATTTTATCTCTTACCTTCCTTTCAGCCTCAAAGGCAACAAAATCCAAAGTAACCATCTAAAAATCAAAAGTTTAACTTCTTGTGCCTCTGGTTCTTTTTCCTACAAAACATAATGCTTCCATGACTCTGAAGCAAAGAATTTTGCCCTCAATGACAACTGCAAAATCCATGGGGAACCATGTCTGACTTCCTCAAACTAGACAAGGGAGAAAGAGACCAAATTCAAAATCAGCCAAAACCAATTCCTATTAAGTGGAGATGAGACATGTTGCCACCCTATAACACTCTTTACTAGTGAAGGCAGTTATCAATTCTTCTAAATTTAATTATTGAGAAACAATTTAGAAAACTCATCCGTGTGGTTTTGTTTCTCTGGAACCCCACTCTCTTGGTACCACATGTCTTAGGTTGGATTTTCTAGAGAAACAAAACCAGTGAAACATTATACTTATATATGTAAATAAAGAGAAGTTTATATCAAGGAAATAGCACACAACTCTAGAGTCCCAGGTCCCCAGCAGAAAAAAGAGTGAGCTTTTTCTGTGTGCTCTTTATATTGGGAGGAAGCTATAACCTAAAGGAAGCATCCTTTCAGTTGAATGGTTGTTTTCAGTCAATCATCATAGAGTTACCTATGTTGTATTTGATTTCACTATGGAAATAAGCATATCTCAATTGCCAAACCACTGGGAATCCTAGCTCAGTCAAATTGACATGACACCCACCCTAACTATCACAGCAGTTTTCAGTATGGCTTGTGCCTCAGTGTAAAGAAGACAGCAATACTCACAGTTGAACTAATAAATAACATCATGATAAATGAAACAAAAATATATATTAAAGTTGTCAAAGACTTCATTTTGCTTGAATCCACAATCAACACTCATGGAAGAAAGAGTCAAGAAAGCAAATTATGTTTTGTATTAGACAAATCTGCTACAAAACGCCTCTTTAAAGTGTTAAAGAATAAAGATATCAGATTTTGAGGACTAAGTTGGACCTGACCCAAGACATGGCATTTTCAATATCCTCATATTTGTGTGAAAGTTGGACAAAAACAAGGAAGATTATAGAATAATTTATATATTAATTACGGTATTGGAGAGGAATATTAAAAATACCATGGACTAGCAAAAGAACAAACAGATCTGTGTTGGATCTTGGAAGCCAGCATATTAAGACTTTGTCTCTCATATTTCAGACATGTTATCAAGTGGTACTACTCCCTAGAGAAGTGCATCATGCTTGGTAAAGTGTAGGGTCAGAGAAAATGTGGAAGACTTCCAACGAAATGAATTGGTACAGTGGCAGGAGCAATAGACTCAAGACTAACAACAATTGTGAAGACGGCACAGGGCTGGCCAAAGTTTCATTCTGTTGTACATGTGATCACTGTGAGTCAGAATCAACTCAACAGCACCTGAAAACAAGCTCTCATCATGCTTTCCTGATATGGTAATAATTGGAACATACACAAAACAGAAGTGTCTATAAATATTTTTTTGAATAATAGTCTATTTCTTTTGTCATTTTCCTATCTATTATGAGCTTTCAAACAGGTTATGCATAATATTTAGAGGTAAAAGTAGCTTCATTTGTGTGTGCGTACATGTATGCATGTGTGTGTGTGTTTGGCCAGATCAACTAAGACAACAAGAAAGCTGATTTAATAGGATCTGAAATAATTATAAATGATAATATTTGTATTTATATTAAACTTAAAAAGGACTGGAAGCTACAGTCTCTAAATACTTGGATAACACAGTCTAACTAACAGCTATTGATGCAATATTTTCAATTTTTCTACTAAATACCCTTTGTTGTTGTTGTTAAATGCCATTGAGTCAATTCCTGCTCATAGCGACCCTGTATAGGATTTCCGAGGAGTGGCTGGTGAGCTTGAACTGATCTTGCAGTCCAGCACATTAACCCACAGTACCACTCCAGGATTTCTATATTAAATATAGTAGCATTAATGCCCATAGGAACTCAATAAAGTCAAGCAAGTAAGTGTGGAACAATAGAAGAAAAGTCAACTTAATATCAGAAGCTGGAACAACTTTTCATAGAGCACGAAGTCTGTAGAACTGGATAATATAATTAGTGTAAATTGGTTAAAAAGATATTTTGTCACTTTCCTAGTTGGTTTAGAAGCACAAAGTAAAATCTGATCATTTTTCCAATGGTGGTGTTTTTTGTTTGTTTGTTTTTTAAATTTAAGTTTTTTATTGTGGATTGAGTGAAAGTTTACAGGGCACATCATCAGTTTCACATTCAACAATTCATATAACTTGTTTCATTACATTGATTA
>NW_006408581.1:7909966-7913580 GCF_000296735.1 Chrysochloris asiatica | reverse complement strand
ATTATCATATGACAAAATGCAGGATACTTTGGTGGTAGGTAGGGACATGTTAGAGACACATTGCATTTTGTTGTTGGCATACAGAGTAAGAGTTTTGGAAAGTCATTATATTATCATTTCCCATATGCTTATCCCATACCAGAACCAGAGGAACAGGAAAAATGGGCAGATGGAGAGAATCACAGTTTATCAGTGCATTATGGCTAAGCCCTTCAGATACTAAAATTTAAGCCATATGCTGATTTGCATTGCCCTACTGTCCAAGTTTGGATCAGCAATAGGATTTCAATCAGTACCTGAGAGACAAAGATTTAAGCCAAGTAAACACTAAACATTCATTTGATAAGTAGGAGATTTTGACAGATAACTCTCAATTCAGGAATCAGTATACCAGGAATAATCTAAGATTGAAAAACAGGCTTCCAAACTTTGTCTGCTGAGTGTCATAGCATCATATTTGCTAAGTTGACATTATTGCTCTATTGTCACATTCTCATAGTGCCCTCTACTGCCTTTCTGGCAGGTGTGGAGACAAAAGGTTAGATGACAGGTTAAGGATATATTTTCAGGTAGCAGGAATTAATAAGGAAAGTAAAATATATTTTTTAAAAAATTTAATGTTTTTGATTGCTAGAAGGTATATTGAAATACCATCTGAAATTTCTTATAAACAGTGTTACTTCCTCAGTACCAGGTTGAAGATTCATCTTAAATACCTCTCAAAAAATTCAATCAAAGTAAACTTTAAAATTCTACTTTTATATGAATAATCATTAATTTAGTAGCAAAAATGCTTTTAAACTATTTAAAATTTTTCGTTAATTGATTCACATTAGCAAACATGATATTTCTTTAAATTCTTACCTGCATAAAACCAAAGTATCTATTTTGCAAATTCTGATCCCAAAATGCAATAGTCTCTTCCACTAATTGTTGAAATTATTATTTTGCTGAGTACTAAATGATTCTATAATGATTTTACAATAAAAAAGAATCTACTTTTTATGCCTTAATAAGAAATTACAATAATTGAATTTTATAAATCCAAATCTTTGGAAAGAGATACATACAAAATGAAATTTTCATGAATTTACAAAGATGAAAAGAATTAACAAAAATGATTTCAAACAATACAAAGTGGTAATAGAATTTTTTTTCGCATTAACTGTTAAACATTTAAAAATTCAATTGATAAATATAAAGGAAATGATTAATGAATAGCAATATAATTTAGAATGCAAAATATAAATAATATTCTGCCTAAGTTAAATGGTATAATGTTGTTAACTCCATTTCATTTCATGTTATTCTGTAGTAAACATTAAATCGAAATTAAAAAGTGCCAATGTATAGATACAAAAGTATGTCCACAATTGTGTTCAGTATCAAAAACAATTATAACATACAAGAGTAGTGAAATGTAGGTTTGCTGCAAAGTTGATATTTCTTTTTATAATTTATAAACGTAAAAGCAAATGTCAAAATGAAAGATAATGTACTTTATAACTGGTTTGTGTTAATAGTACAAATTTATCAATGAACCTAAAACTAAATATAGGGGGAAAAAAATCCACTTTACAATTTGTTCTCTTTCTAACACAGAAACAGTAAATCACACAAACACGTAATTTGTTCTGTTATATATTGTAAAGGTTATGTTTATACTACGTATATGTTTATACTATGAGCTGTGAGATTAATGAGTTTTCTCAGTACTGTAAACCTCCTTCACAGAAACAGAAGCTAAATTGCAATAAATCACTGGTTTATGTTCACATATTTATGGGATGGGAAAGATTTAGCGTTCTTCAGTAGAGAAAACTATCCCAAAGTAAAACAGAAAATTATGGCTTCCATAACATAAAGGTTGATAAAGTGGGGCAAGCTGGAAATTGTGCATTCAGTACACTTTAATAATGTCAGTAATTTATTAGAAATAATTATCATGGCACAGCTTTATGTTCATACTTCACAAGAAGTGACAAAACGTTAGTTCAATATGTTAGTTACTTTCAAATCATTATGTATCAAGACCAATTAAATCAAAACTGTCATTTTTTTCCTTTAAAATAAATAATACTTTTTCTTCCAAAAAAAAAAAAAATCAGCATTGGTACAGGTGATATGCGGCAGCTCATCCACTCTGAAATATGTGCTTCTTTGAAGAAAAATAATAGTATTTTTGTTAATAACTCAATCTTAGATGACTTTTTAAAGACAAGGATTTACTTTCTTTGCTTTTAGGAAGACAAACATCTACTCATATTCTTCAGCTGTGTGGTAAGCATGTAAGCTTTGAAACTTATTTATATGTAAAAATAATTTTAACACAAATTTTGTGGATGAGTAGATCTTGAAGAACCTCTCATATCATTTTAATAGTCCTTCTGCCTGTTTATTTGGGGCATCTTGCTGGAAAACTAATCAAAGCCAAACACAAAGATTCAATTAGAGAAATATAAACGTTTAATATGTCAATATTCTTATAAATTCTACTTTACCCTTACTTCTTAGTAAAATAGCATACTGACCTTACTACTTAATACCTCAAAAAGGAAAAAGAATAGGATATAATATATTTTGCTTTGGGGAGAAGGTCATTCAACCTAGTGCAACCAACATGCAATGCTAAGAAATAAGTTTGCTTCCCCCTAAAAAAAATGAAGATAATTTTTAGATCAATGTTTGGTAAGTAAAAAAAAAAAAAAAAACACACAAAAAAAAAAAAAAAAAAACTCTCATGAAAGAATCAAGAAAATAATTCTAGTATCTATAAATAAAAGTACAAATAACAGAAATAAATTTGAACATAATATAAAGATTGGAATGTCATGTTTTAGGTATTTTAAATGGATTACTAGTCTCCAGAACAAAATCAGAGAAATTATAGAGCACAGCAAATATTTTCCATGCTCACAAGTGAGTAAAATGTCTTATACTGTCAGTTCCTCACAGAATAGAGGCTTTATGAAAGAAAAACTACAGGTTATTCAGATTCTGTAACAATAACTTTTTAAACATAGACTTTAAATTTGTTGAGAAATTTGTGCTAATGAATGATCACTTCAACATTGCTAAATTATTTTAATACATAATAAATTCAAATAATTTCCAATAACATATGTAGTTGATGTTCACTACATATGTTGCAGTGTGGAGCCGCAGGAGAATGTGCTGAATCTCAATGTCATTTCAACTGAAAAGTCGCTGGTTCAAACCCACCAGCCTCTAATAGAAAACCCTATACAGAGTCGTTATGAGTCGTAACTGACTTCCTGGCACTTAATAACAACAACAACATAATGAGTAAGCACAAGGGTTAAATGTTCAGCTGCTAAACAAAAGGTGACACAATGGTGAAGTATTCGGCTACTAATTGAAAGCTTGGTGGGCCAAACCCACCAGCCTCTCAAAGGAATTAAAAACCTGGTGTACTCCCATAGAGATCCCAGTTTAGGAAACACCATGCACCAGTTCCACAATGTGCTAAGGTATGATGAGTTGTAATTGACTTGAAGGTACACAACAGTAGTCTAGAAAGAGCCCGGAGTACAAAATTTAATATTGCACAGTATTTTCTCTGTGTTGTTGTCAAGTGCCGTTGAATGGGTTCC
>NW_006408581.1:7906672-7909546 GCF_000296735.1 Chrysochloris asiatica | reverse complement strand
CCCCATAAGACAGGGTAGAACTGCCTAGAGGGTGCCCAGGGCTATAAATATTAAGAAAACTGACTGCCACAATTTTCTCCTGTTCAAATTTGCTCGGAAGTTTCACTTTAAGTCCAAATTCACTTGATGGCACATAATAGAAGCAATATATGGTAATACATACAAACTAAAACAATATAGATTATATTCCTTGTGATAGGCTGAAAATCATAGGCCATTAGCAAGGAGGACAGCTAGTGCTTAACTGTCATCCCCTTGTCTTCAGACAAACTTGAAAGGAGACATGAATCACTTCTGAAAGTTTAGCCACTGAAAATCATATAAATAGCAGAAATTTGTCAAATACAGTGCCAGAAAAAGGAGCCCCTCAGGTGGGAAAGAGCTGCTCCCTGAAAGTAGAGCAGTCTATATGACATGAACAGAGCTAAGCTTTCTGGAACTTCATTCTAGGCACAATTCAAAATGAGAAGAAACAGCCATTGTTAATAAAAAATGAGGAATGTATGAAGTATGATATTAATAATATCCATTACTAATTAAAAGGAGTCCTGGTGTGACACTGTAGGATAAGCAATAGACTGCAAAACATAATGATGGAGGTTAAAATACACCAGCTACTCCAAGGGTCATTACCAGTCAGAACTGACTTGGTGGCACTTAACATCAGAATCAAAGTGAGAAATGTAGGAAGTATGAATCTAGAAATATATTAACTTGTAAAAAATGATATGGAACACATAAATATCCATATCTAGGAGTTAATGATGTGAAATGGACTAGTATTACTTATTGGGAACCAGAAAATAATATGATTTATTATGCCAGGAATGACAAATGCAAGAAAAATAGCAATTCATTAATCAACAAACATAGCATTTCCATATCTATCTTGCAGTACAATGCTATCAGTGATAGGATAATATCCATACACCTACAAGGAAAACCAGGAGAATGGTTGTTGTTGTTGTTAGGTGCCATCAAGTATGTACTGACTCATAGCAACCCTATGCGCAACAGAATGAAAAACTGCCCAATCCTGGGCCAACCTCACAATTGTTGCCACGCTTGAGCCCATTGATGCTGCCATTTGGCCAATCCATCTCGCTGAGGTCGTCCTCTTTTTCTCTGACCCTCCACCTTACTAACCATGATATCCTTCTCTAGTGACTGATCCCTCCTGACAATAAGTGCTAAGTATGAGAGACAAAGTTTGTCATCCTGGCCTCCATGGAGCACTCTAGCTGCACTTCTTCCAACATGCTTCTGTTTGTTCTTTTGGCTGCCCATGGCACTTTCAATAGTCTCCTCCAACACCATAACTCAAAAGCATCATTCTTCTACAGTCTTCCCTATTCTCTATCTAGCTTTCATGTGCATGAGGTTATTGAAAAACCATGGCTTGGGTCAGGCACACCTTAGTCTTCAAGCTTACATCTTTGCTCTTCAATACTTTAAAAAGGTCTTGTGTAGCAGATTTGACTAATGCAATATGTCATTTGATTTCTTGGCTGCTGCTTCTATGAGTGTTGATAGTTGATCCAAGAAGAATGAAGTCCTTGACAAAATCCATGTTTTCTCCATTGATCAGAATGTTGTTTATTGGTCAAGTAGTGAGGATTTTTGTTTTCTTTACATTGAGATGCAACCCATACTGAAGGCTGTGCTCTTTGATGTTCATCAGTAAATATTTTAAGTCCTCTTCACTTTCAGCAAGCAAGGTTGTATCATCTGCATATCGCAGGTTGTTAATGAGTCTTCCTTCAATCCTGATGCCACATTTTTTTTCATATAGCCCAGTTTCTCAGATTATTTGCTCAGCATACAGGTTGACTAAGTATAGTGTAAGAATACAACCCTGTCACACACCTTTTAAAATTTTAAACCATTCAGTGTTCCCATGTTCTGTTTGAATAACTGCTTCTTGGTCCATGTATAGACTCCTCATGAGCACAATTAGGTGTTCTGGAATACTCACACTTTGCAATGTTGTTCATAGCTTGTCATGATCCACACAATCGAAAGCTTTTGCATAGTCAATAAAGAACAGGTAAACATTTTTCTGGTGTTTTCCACTTTCAGCCAAGATCCATCGGACATCTGTAATGATATCCCTCATTCCACGGCCTCTTCTGAATCCAGCTTGAACCTCTGGAAGTTCTATCAATGTATGCTTGCAGTCATTTCTGTATTACCTTTAGTAAAACTTTACTCGCATAGGATATCAAAAATAATATCCGATGATTTCCACATTCCATTTGGTCAACTGTTTTGTATGGGCACAAATACAGATCTCTTCCAATCAGTCAGCCAGATAGTTGTCTTCCAAATTTCGTGGCAGAGATGAGTGAGTGCCTCCAGTGCCACCTCACTTTCTTGAAAGATTTCAATTTTTATTACATCAATTCCTGGAGTCATAAAATAAGTACTGAATTATGAACCACAAGGTTCACATTTGAGCCCATCACAAGGGAGAAAGATGTGGCTTTCTGCTCCTGTGAAGATTTAGACTTGGAAATCCTACACAAGTCACTGAGTCTGAAATGACTCAATTACACTTAAAAACAACCAGCTACTAACACTATTATTCAATTTTATGCAACAACCATTAAAGTTAATGATAATTGAAGACATCTACCAATTTCTTCTTTCAGAAATTGATCAACTATGCAATCAAAATGCACTGAGGAGAACAAACAAGATGGCGGATAGGGTGGACGTATAGCAGAGAGCTCTGCCAACAATAACACAGAATACCCGACCAAGCAGGTTCAGGGGATTGTCCCAGAACTCTGAACCACATATAAAGGAATACTTAGAAGGTTGGAAGGCTCACAGCTGGGGGAATTTGTGGCAGAAGCAAGAGATCTATTGCTT
>NW_006408581.1:7904978-7906500 GCF_000296735.1 Chrysochloris asiatica | reverse complement strand
CCTTCTAAGTATTCCTTTATATGTGGTTCAGAGTTCTGGGACCATCCCCTGAACCTGCTTGGTCGGGTATTTTGTGTTGTTGTTGGTGGAGCTCTCTGCTATACATCCACCCGATCCGCCATCTTGTTTGTTCTCTTCACCATCATAATTTAAAGGCATCAATTCTTATTCACTCTGCCTTTATTTATTGCCCAGCTTTTACAGGATTATGAGATGATTGAAAATACGATATCTTGAATCAGTCATCAAAGTGACACCTTGTTTTTCAAATTTAAAAGAGGTATTTTGCAGCAGATCTGTCCCATGAGATACACTGGTACTCCCATTGCTTCTATTGGCATTGATGATAGATCAAGAGAAACTAAATCCTTAAGAAATTCGATATTGTCCCTGTTTATCATGATGTTGCTTATTCATCCAGTAGTAAGGATTTTTATTTTCTTCATGTTGAGGAATAGTTCATAATGAAATATTTGGTCTGCATCAGTTAGTACCTCAAGTTCTCTTCTCTAGATCATATGAGTCATTTAATAATGATTTTTGACTGAATGTAAAAACAAGCAACTACTACAATAAGTTTTATCCACAACTCTATGATGCTTGCATTAGGACAAGGGCAAAGATTTTCATTCTTCAGAATTAGAAGATTCTCATTCAGGGCAAACTGGGATAGGAAGTTGAAGGGATGCATGTGTGTGTAGAAGTCAAATCTGACATCCTATAAAATGAGCTAATTTTAAAATATTGTCTTTTCTTTTAGATTGTAAAATTCCCTTAGAGTAAATACTTCTGTGTATTGAAACAAGAAACAAAAATAACAATGTTTAAACATGGCTAATCTATAGGAGTGGAGTTCTGGTGTGGAGTGATGGGTTAGTGTGCTGGACTGCAAAATTGGTTTGAACTGCAAGGTTGGTGGTTCAAGTTCACCAGCTGCTCCTCAGAACCATATCCAGGGCCACTATGGGTTGGAACTCACTTTATGGCACTTAATAAAAACAATCTGTAGGAGTGGGTGCAATGTCCATATTACTAAGGCAAGACTTCATCCTTTTTTCCTTTTATCTGAAATTTTACTGATATTGGGCAATATTGTCTTCAAGACTACTTCCCCAACAAATTACTATAGGGAAATGATCCTATGTAACCACTCAAGTGCAAAGCTGCAATCTTTAACAGTAAAACTATTTTGCATTATTTTATAAAAAGTGTGGATCCATATAAGTACACTTGACTATAAAGTAATCCCATCACTGTGGAGGAATGTGCTTGGGTTGTATGAATTGATAGGGTCAATTCTAACTCTCCTAACTCACATAAATTACAACTGAATCCCCAAATTCTTCCTTACACCATGATAATGTTGTTGTTGTTAAGTGCCGTAGAGTCAGTTCCGACCCATAGCGAGCCCTGTACAGGGTTTCCAAGGGTGTAAATCTTTACTGGAGTAGAAAGCCTCATCTTTCTCCCGCGGAGCAGCTGGTAGTTTCGAACCGCTGATCTTAAGGTTCACAGCCCGATT
>NW_006408581.1:7898678-7904878 GCF_000296735.1 Chrysochloris asiatica | reverse complement strand
AAAATAAAATAAATGCATTGAAAATTAATGGTGACTGAAATGTGAAAGTTGGATCATTAGTTGGAAAATAGGGCCTTTGTGACAGTAAAGATACTGGAGATAGCAAGACAGGATGTTGCAAGAATAACAACTTATTAGTTGTAAAACTTTAATCAACAACATAAAAGGTGACTATATTTACAGACACCACTCATTGTTCAGTTTTTCATGCTGAGGTGGCTTGCATGTTAGTGTGATTCTCGGAACCAACTAGCACTATTTTAAATACCAGAAGAGTCACCTGGGTGGACAAGTTTCAGCTGAGCTTCCAGACTAAGAAAAACAAGAGACAGACTAATTCTGAAATGTAGTCACTGAAAACTTTATGAATAATAGTAGAGCGCAGTCAGCATTGGAATACTGAATGCTGAAATGAATAGCCCCAGAATATATTCAGACATGGAGTCCTGATGTGGCTCTGTGAGTTAATGCTCCAGACTGCAAAGCTGTTTGAACTGCAAGGTCAGCAGCTCAAACTCACCAAATGCTCCTTGGAAACCCTATACAGGGTCACTATGGGTCAGAACTGAGTCGACGACACTTAACAATAACAATAGTCAGATATACTGCTGTAAGATAAGGCCAACAGGTTGAAAGGCAAAAGGAGGGGAGTGATTGACTGCAGTCCAGGAGCAGAGGTCCCTGGGACCATCAAGGGAGAAGAGCAGAGTGTGGGACCCTACCCAGAGAAGCAGTGATGCCCGAGATGGAGGCAGAGATGATGACATGGAGAGATGGAATGGCTAAGGACTCTAGACCCAGAAAGGAAGAGGGGCTGTGTGCTGACAACCTGGGTGCAGGTTTGCTGGGTATACCCTTTGCTTGGTTGATGATGTATGGAGGGGATTGTAACCATGGCAATGAAACGATATATGATAGGATGAATGTAAAGCTAATGTATGCCCATGTAAACTATCACATAATTCACAATAAAACATTAAAAATAATAATAATAATAGATGCACTTGGATTATGGTATCAGCAAAAAATATGGAATTTACCATGGACTGCCAAAAGAACAAAAAAACCTGTTTTGGAAGAAGTATAGCCAGAGTGCTCCTTAGACATGTGCATGATGAGACATCATCTCTTGCCTTTGAGACATCATGCTTCGTTAAGTAAAGGGTCGCCACCCCCACACACAAAAAAAGACTGTCCTTCTGATAAAATGGATTGACACAGTGGTAGCCACAATGGGCTCAAACATCACAGAAATTATGAGGATGGCAATGACCAGGCAGTGTTTCCTTGTGTTTTAATTAGTGTTCCTATGAATTGGAACCAACTTGATGGCACCCAACAACAACAACTCTAAGTAACTGACTTTCCCTCTCATATATGAGATGGTAGACAATGCTATGGCTTAGGTGAGGTGTACTTTTTTAATCCTCAAACTGACATTTTTGTTCTTTAATACTCGTTCTTTTACAGCTGATTTGCTGAATGCAATACATCATTGATTTCTTTTCGGCTGCTTCCATGAGCATTCATTCTATACACAAATGAAATGAAGTTCTGACAACTTCAATCTTTTTTTTTTCTCTGCTGTCAGGGGACCAGTTCTTGGAAGAAGACATCATGCATGGAAAAATGGAAGGTCATCGAAAAAAGAAGATTTCCAATGAGATGGATTGACAGAGTCAGCAACAACGTATTCAAACATAACAACATTTGTGAGGATGCCATAACCCTGGCAAATGTTTCATTTTATTGTCCATAGGATCACGATGCATTGGTACCTAGTACTGTAGTGGTTATGAGTCAGACTTCTACCCACAAGGTCAGCAGCTTGAAACTACTAGCTGTTCTGCGGGAGAAAGACGACACTTTCTGCTCCTATAAAGACTTACAGCCTCGGAATCTCTATGCTGGGTTGCTATGAATCAGAACGGACTCCATGGCACACCACCAGACAACATCTAATAACAACACTCTATGGAACCAGAAGTCATTGGAGAAAAGCCTGCTTCAAGTGCTGGGTTAATAAAAAGCAAACAATGAAATGGAAACATCATATTGTTCCAGAAAACTAATAAAATGTTGAATGAATAAAGCCTAGAAACCAACTAGAAATTATACTAACTGGCTAATTCTGGAACAATTTGCGCTTGAAAAAAAATTCTGTAGTGTACAGATAAAGGAAGAATTCATAGCAGACTACTGTTGCGTACTGTCGATGTGATTCTGATGTATAATAGGGTTTCTGAACTATGGATCTCTAAAGGAACAGAAAGTCTCATATTTCTCCCATGGAGCAGCTAGAGGATTCAAACTGTGAGTCCTGTGGTTAACAGCCCAACACATAACCCACTATGCCACTAGGCATCCTCTCAGTTGATTATCAAGTCATAAAAAAGAAAAAAAAAGCAGAGTAAAAAAGAAGTGTACCAATAGGAAAAAGTCAATAGATGCCAAAAGTAGTAGATAAAAGTTTGATGAAGAATAATATATTTCCAAAGTCTTAAAATAATTTCCTCATGAATTGCTTATTTATCACAAATGAAAAATATTATCTTCACAGTGGATAAAACAGACTACTCTAATCAAGTGATCAAACTTTAACATCACTAATATTGCCACCCACAAACCAATCTCTGGTGCCTCCTGAGATGAAGCCCTGAAAATAGTGTGAAATCACTTATGCGGTATTCTTGCCCCAACTGTTTAGTCTGTGCTTACCTACAAACATAAACAAAACATCAAGTCACTCTGCACACTATGCTTCATACCGCTTTCAGAAGCAGATTTCCAGATCTTTCTTCCAAGGCAGTTGGGTGGATTTGAACCAACAATCTTTTGGTTAGTAGTCGAGCATGCAACTGCTTCAACTGTTTGCACTACCTGGGAATTTCTGCCTGCATCTAATCCAAGGGAATATTAGCAAATTTCAATTGAGACAGAGTATACCTACTCACTGGCCAACATTCTTCAATAATGTTAAAGTTCAGAAAGACTAAGGCTGAGAATAGGTTCTAAATACAAAGAGCCTAAAAAACAGGCAAATAAATACAATGACTATGCCTTCTTGAACTGGCTTTTGAACCAAAATAAAATCACTGTAAAAGACACTGTTAAGACAACTGGTGAAATTTGAAAATGGACTGGGATAATATATCAATGATTATTTTCCTGATTCTGGACTGTGGCCATATAAGATAGTATCCTTTTCTAAAGAAATACACACTGAAGTAGAGTGGCACATTAGGTTCAAGTTATTGTTAAAGGATTCAGAAAAATTATATAAATATATATGTGTATATAAAAGAGAATAGCAAAGGAAATGGGGCAAATATGAACACTTGGTGAATTTCATAAAGCATGGATGAGTTTTATACCCTTTTTGTAAATTTTCTGCAACCTTAATGTTATATCAAAACTAAAATCATATACACAATATAATTTAAGAAATTAAATATACATGGAGTGATATAAGGGATAGAAATAATGCTGCAGGAATGTGGAGCCCTCAGCTCTGCCAACACATGAAATTCCTTTCATTTTAAAAGAAGCACTTATTATCCAGATCAAGGGTAGTGCAAGAAAGCTTTGGAAAAAACAGTGAAGAAAAAATAACACACCATCTGGAGGATGACTGTACTTAGATGAAGGTACATTTGCTTATGAGTTTTATTTAACAGAACGATGTATACTAGAAGTACAAGAAGCAAAAAGAACCTCTAGGGTCTAAGTTTTATCTGATTTTCTTTAATGCTGTATTCTTTAGTCAATTAACAGTGACCAAGATACGTTGAGTTTTACTCTAGATCAGCTACTTAGTAGCCCTCTGGTAGCCTTACGAGCCAGGCCCCTAGTCTCAAGGTCAGCAGCTTGAAATTACCAGCTGCTTCACAAGAGAAAGATGAGACTTTCTGCTCCCATAAAGATTTACAGCCTTGGAAACTCTATGCAGGGTCACTGTGAGTCAGAACCAACTCCGAGGCACATCACTGACCCCACCACATATAATAATTTAATACATGTATGGGTCCTCACACTTGTTAAAAAACAAAACTATTATACCCAAATCACACTGTCTTTATTAAAAAGTATGACAATTAATATAAAAGTTTTAAAACATTAAACATGTTATTTTTTGCATAATGTTTTAACATTTAAATATTGTATGAAAGTTAGTCAAACACTTTACAAATAAAGAAATTGCATCACCTTTCAATATTAGGAACAAATCGATAGTGTATTTCATTAGGTTTCATGTTATGAACAATCAATGCAAGAAAAAGAAATATCAATTTCTAAAGGAAATTTTTCATTTATTGTTTTCAATATAACATATGACTTCTACACACAGTGTATAATCATTAAACCATGTTTTTCTGCTACCTTTTAGGGATATCTTCTGTTTTGAAGACTCTGGTTCTGTGTTCAATTGGAAAATACAGAATTTTGCAAAAAAGCAAGCAGTTTTGCAGATGTTTCTCAAATCCGTAACATCTGAGATGTTGTTATGAAAACTAGGCCACTTCTTCAACAATGAGCTGCTGTATATACTTTAAATGTCAAGACATACTCTCAAGATTGTACAGGCTTTTCATAAAGTCTAACTTAAAACAATATCACATTTAAAATTTGATACACATTGACTTATGAAGAATCACAGCAGATTTTCTTGACCTTTTATTTGTTTAATTTTAAAGCTTAATCTAGAATTTCAGTTACAAGTGCATTTAATAAAACTCAGTTATTGTATGTATTTGCAAAAGTCCTCTAACATAAAAATATTAAAATTGAGTCATGCTATTGAATGTGATAATTACATTTATATATGTATCTATCTATGTGCATACATAATGAAATCCTCAAATGTCATAAGATTTTAGCATATTAAGAAAGTCACATTAAATGCTTTATAAATTAATGATAATATATGTAGCTTGCATCATAAAGAAGAAACTTTGGAATAAATGTCATACATATATAAAATATGAAAATACTTCATAAAATTACATGTAATATTCACTATAATTGAGACATGGATTTGATTCTATAATAGGTTCTGTTAAGTGCTGTCGAGTTGGACCCAACTCATAGTGACCCTGTATAGGGTTTCCAAAGAATGGTTGTTGAGTTTGAACCACTGACCTTGAGATTCAAAATGACCTTAAGGTTGAGTGAATATTCTACAGTGTCACACCAGACTCATAATAGTCTTTAACAGAGTATATTATTCTACTTGTTTTCTCTTTGGAGCCACAGAGTTTATTTTGGTAGCTTTTTTTGACTATGGAACATAGCCGTATGACAGAAAAATTTATTAAAGTTAGTTGAAGTTATGTCACATGGGACATGCTTTGATATAATGCTGAGGTTATTTGTAAATGTTTGACACCACATCTAGGATATGTGTGTATCTCATTTTCAATGATTAATTTATTCATCCTCCAACCATAAAGTTTTTCCAATTCTACTTATTCAAATACAAACATCAAACAAAGTATTGAAACTTGATTCCAAAGCTAAATGCATTATATAATAATTATTAAATGTTGTCAAGAAGGTTTCGACTCATAGCAACCCTGTATAGGGTTTCCGAAGAACAATTGGTGAGTTTGAACTCTTGGCCTTATGGTTCAAACGGAACTTTTAGTCCAGTGCTTATGATACAAAACCACACCAGGATTCTATATAATAGAGCTTTGTAAATAGACAAGAATGGTAATGCAAAAAGAAAAACATGGCACTTTAATTATGAATTGTCATAATTTGGTAAGACTAATTCACATAGAAATATGATATATGCAAAGTATGAAAGAAAACTTGTAACCCACTTGAAGCTAGTACTTGGTCAGTCTTCGTCCCAGATAGGTTTATTATTGGCTCTTCTTGCAGTAGTTGGTATAGTCTATATTCTTTATCACCATCATAATTTTTTTTTTAAGTTTTTTATTGTGGATTGAATGAAAGTTTACAGGGCAGATCATCAGTTTTACATTCAACAAATCATATACCTTGTTTCTTTACAATGATTATAATCCCTCCATGTACCATCAGTCATCAATATGTCTCTCTATCCACTTCAGCTTTTTTTTTAATTTTTTATTTAAGGTTTTTATTGTGGATTGAGTGAAAGTTTACAGGGCACATCATCAGTTTCACATTCAACAATCCATATAACTTGTTTCATTACATTGATTATAATCCCC
>NW_006408581.1:7887221-7896909 GCF_000296735.1 Chrysochloris asiatica | reverse complement strand
CCATTAAGTGTCATTTCCTTTAGGCCTCACAACAATTCTGTGAAGGAGACGCTAATAGTATTTCCATTTTAAAAATAATTCTTATTGTTTGACTCTGATAATCCAGTTTTTAACCACTTCATTATTAATTAGCCTGTAAATACTTTAAAATTTTTCAACCAAGATCTCTTGAGGAAATAACTTACTGAATAGTAATGAGCTATGTTGTTGTTGTTGTTATGTGCTGTGGAGTTGGCTCTGACTCATAGCGACTCTGTACAGGGTTTCTGAGGCTATAAGTCTTTACATGAGCAGAAAGCCTCATCTTTCTCCCGTGGAACAACTGGTAGTTTTGAACTGCTGACCTTGCTGCTCGCAGCCCAATTCGTAACCACTATGCTACTGTTAAAAGTTAGGACTATAATCTGCCCCCAAATACTTTAACATTAGTATAGCTAAATCTGTTGTTGTTGTGAAGTGCCATCAAGATAATACCAAATTATACACAACAGAATGAAACACTCTCTGATCCTGTTCCAACCACACAATGTTGCTGCTACCACTGTACCCATCCGTCTCATTGAGGGTCTGCTTAGTTTTTTGCTGACGATCCACCTTTACCAAACATGATTTCCATCTCTAGGGACTGGTCCCATCTGACAATATGTCTGAAGTATGAGAGATGATATCTGGCTGTCTTGGCTTCTCAGGGGCATTCTGCTGTACTTCTTTTGTTCTATTGGCAGTCCATCAATATTCTCCTCCGACACCATAACTCAAACACATCAATTCTTCTATGGTCTTATTTATTCATTGTCCAACTTTCACATGCATATGAGGTAATCGAAAATACCATGGCTAAGATTAGGTGCACTTTAGCTCTCAAATTGACATGATTGCTCTTGAACACTTTAAAGAATGCAGTAGATTTGTCCAATGAGCAAATGCAAAGGCTTTCAATTGTGTGGATCAAAACAAGCTATGAATAGTATTGCAGAGAATAAGTATTCCAAAACACTTAATTGTGATCATGAGAAACCTGCACATAGACCAAGAGGCAGTTGCTCAAACAGATCAAGAGAACACTGAATGGTTCTATTGGAAGAGATCCTTCTTTGCTCCCATTCCAAAGAAAGTTGATACATTGGAATGTGAAAAGCATCAAACAATATCATTAATGTCACATGCAGGTAAAGTTTTGCTAAAGAAAATCTCAAGATAGTTAGAGCAGCACATTGACAGAGAGCTACCAGAAATTAATGCTGGATTCAGAAGAGGACATGGAACTAGGAATATCATTGCAGTTGTCCAGTAGATCATGACTAAAAGTAGAGAATACCAGAAAGACATTTACTTGTATTTTATCGACAATGGAAAGGCATCTGAATGTGTGGATCATAACAAACTGTATAACATGGTGAAGAATGGGTATTGTGGAACACTTAATTGTGTTTATGTGGAATCTGTGCAAACACCAAGAGACAGTCATTCAAACAGAATGAGGGAATACTGAAGGGCTTAAAATCAGGAAAGACATGTGCCAGTGTTATATGAGATTACTTTTCACCATATTTTATTCAGTCTTTATCTGAGCAAATAATCTGAGAAGCTGGATTATATAAAGAAGAACATGGCATCAGATTTGGAAGAAGACTCATTAACAAGCTGTGGTATAGATGACACAACCTTACTTTCTGGAAGGAAAATGGACTTGAGGTATTTATTGATGAAGATCAAAGACTGCAGCCTTCAGTATGGATTGCATCTTAATATAACGAAAACAAAAATCCTCACCACTGGACCAATAAATAATGTGATAAATGTAGGAAAAACTGAAGTTGTCAAAGACTTCATTTTGCTTATAGTCAGAATCAACACTTACTGAAACAGTAGTCAAGAAATCAAATGACCTACACACATATGTTAAAAAAGACCTCTTTAAAGTGCTGAAGAGCAAAGATATCAGTTTGAGGACTAAGGTGTGCCTGACCCAAGCCATGCTATTTTCAATCACCTCATATGCATTTGAAAGTTGGGCAATGAATAAAGAAGACCATAGATAAATTGATACATTTGAAATATAATGTTGAATACACTTGAAGTATGGTCTTGAATACAATAAGGAAGACCATAGATGAATTGACACATTTGAAGTATGGTAAAGACTAACAAAAGTGCCATAAACTGCCAGAAGAATAAAAAAGTCTATGTTGGAAGTACAGCCAGAATGTTCCTTAGAAGACAGTATGATGAGATATTTTCATTATAGAGAAAAGGTGAGCTTTTATAGTCCAGGCCACAGCTAACTGAACGTCATCACTGATGTCAGAATCTCCCTTGATAGTAGGAGCTGAAGTGAGGTCAAGAAACAAATCATGTCTATGTAGGATCAGCAAACCACAAAGTCAGCAATTAAACCCACCAGCTCCTCCTTGGAGTTCTAAACAGGATCGCTATGAGTTGAAACAGTCTCGATGGCACTCAACAATAACAAACAACAGTGAAGTTCTCAGTCAAAAGTGTCTGCATGTCAAGCAACTAGATTGTCAACAGTACGGCAGAATAAAAGGGCCAGACGCTCCCACCTTGACAAATGCTGAGCCATGAAATATGTATTAACAGTAAAATTAGGCTATGATGAAAACTTTGCAGGAATTTCAAATTCTTTTCATAAAGGTATATAGAAAAGAACCTTGATGATGCAACAGTTAAGTGTTCTTAACAATGAACTGTTAACTATTCTTAAGTTAACTGAAAAAATTGACGGTTCAAGCCCACCTAGCAGTTTCTCAGCACAAAGACCTGACTGATGTCCTAATATTTTAGCCTAGAAAACCCTATGGGGTGGGCAAATAGATTTCATTTTCCTGGTAATCATATTTCTGGTTTTCATGGAATTAGAGTGACCCACCCAGGCCAACCACACTTAGGTGTCCTTTGGAACTTTAAAGAAACTGGTTCCTGGACTCACCTCAGCTTAGTAAACAGTTTTATCTTAGACTATTTGGTCTTAGGCATTGATTTCTTGTTAAAAACTAACTATGTGCAGTCAGTTTAAGAAAGTAGGAATTCCAGAGTCTGACTAGAGGCTGGGAGTTGGGATGTATGGTGTATTCTTGGTGATTTGATTCCTGTAACTGAAGGTCCTTGAAACCTACTTGTGCTTTGATGTCACATTTTTTTTTTTTTTAACTAACATAACCAGGACCTATATAATATGCCTTCCTTGTCCTCTCTTGTGAGTGCCTTTCTGTTAAGGGTTGGCAATGCCCACTTGAATCATATCTACTCAAGATAAAGGTATTCTGTTACACAAAGCTTTGACATTTTTCTTTATATTTAGGTTTGCAACAGGCAGTTCTACTCTATCACATGGAGTCTCTGTGAGTTCAAATCAGCTTCATAGCTTCAGAGAACAACTATAGAAAAAGTCTTCAAAATATATTTTTTTAATCTCGTGAAATTTTATTTATCTTCCAAATTCTAACACGAATGTCAACAAATATATGTGGTGGTTATGTGCTGTGGAGTCGGTTCCGACTCATAGCGACCCTGTACAGGGTTTCCGAGGCTGTAAATCTTTACGGGAGCAAAAAGCCTCATCTTTCTCCTGTGGAACAGCTGGTAGTTTCGAACTACTGACCTTGTAGTTTGCAGCTCGATTCACAACCACTACGCTACCAGAGCTCCTTAATATTTTAATATGTAGAACTAATTTATTAATTTTCTATTATGTACAAAGCACTCTGAAGATTGAAAACTCAAAAATAATTATAATATTATTACTAGTTCCATAGCATATCACAGAGTATACACTTATTATTCTCATACTTAATGTCATCAGAAAAGAGTTGTTGTTGTGTTCCGTGGAGTCGGTTCCAACTCAGCGACCCTGTACAGGGGTTCCGAGGCTGTAAATCTTTACGGGAGCAGAAAGCTTCATCTTTCTCCCACGGAACAGCTGGTAATTTCGAACTGCTAACCTTGCAGTTTGCAGCCCGATTCATAACCACTATCCTATCAGAAAAGAGTAATACATTAAAAATGTGGTGTGTTATGGAGTCAAGTTCAAAATGGCTTGGAGTAGAATGGGGACAATAATATTGGGTGGATCATTTAGAGGTACTTTATAATATAGTGACTTTAATTGTATTCAGAGTAATTGTATCTTGACAGACAAGTAATGGAGAGAATGTTATTTCAGGCAGTAAGGATAGCTGTGCAAAGGCTGTGCATGTGAACTTTTAGAACACTGAGTAAGTTCAGTTTGGCCAATGCACAGTAGACATGGTAGTGAGTGAAAGAAGATTACTATTTGAATGGAATCTGGTGACAAGTTTCATTAGTAATCAAGAGATATCAAATGAGGAATTGTAAATTATTTAATATTACATAAGCTATACAATATTTTGTTGTTCTATAACCTACATTGTGATCTTTCCCTAAAACATTTCCATTTTTTCATAAGTGCTGTCTTTCTAAAATATATGTATATAAATAAAAGGACCATTTTCCTTGTATCTAATTTATCTTAGGTTTAAAACATCCCCCAAACACCTTTTGTCTCCTAAACATCTTTTATTACCTAAACACCTTTTATCACCTAAAAGACAAAGCCAAGATTCTTTGTATGTATGATACAATTGTATGTAAGATACTTTACAATCTGGCTAAGTCTGCTTCTCTGGCTAACCTTCCACTTTTCTCTTTCACACACATTTAAGCCTTAGGGATATCTGCCATTCTTGTCTGTGTTTCAACACATTTTAATTATGACTTCCCTTTTAAACCCTTCCTGGATGCCTCCGGGCAGTCAGTCACACCCCTCTGTCTATTCCCTTGAAATGAGGTAATTGGCTGTCAGTCAAAGATCTGATGATGAGTATTCCAAAATTGAGACAGAAAATGGATTAAATAACCTTAAAGGTCATTTCCAAGTCTATTCGTTTTCTAAGAACTATTATGTTTGCATAAATATTATATAAGAAATCAACAATTCAAATTATAGTGGAGGTTTTGCATTTAAATTATTTGAATAAAATAGAACAATTGCCTCATTCAAGCTAACAACTTTTTTTTTTTTTTTTTGTTGAGAAATCTTTTGTGTCTTTCACAATAGTGGTACAATATATCAGATACATGTTTGTGTTGATACTAAGTGCTATAGAGTCTGCTCTGACTCATAGTGACCCTATATAGGATTTATGAAGAGCAGCTGGTGGGTTTGAGCAGCTTGTGGTTAGCAGTCCATTGCTTATCCTACAGCAAGCAGCAAACAAGGACTTCTATATTAGATATATAGATTTATTAGGTGTGGTGCTGTGTGTTAATGCACCAGACAGCAAAGTTGTTTGAACTGCAAGGTCGGTGGTTCAAGCTCACCAGCTGCTCCTCGGAAACCCTATACAGGGTCTTTATGGGTTGGAATCGATTCAATGGCACTTAACAACAACAATATATTAGATAGATATGCTATACATATTATGTAACAAAATTAAAAATTCATGGCCATTGATTCAGTTCCAGCTCATATGTGATTTCTAAGACTGTCATTAAAGTAGTAGACAGCATCATCTTTTCTCATGGAGTTTATATTTACACTCTATAACATATAGTATGGAGTCCTGCTCTGGTGCTGTAAGATAAGCACTGAACTGCTAATTACGAGCTAACTTCAAGATTGGCAGTTCAAACCCACCAACCATTCCTCAGGAACCCTATGCAGGACACTTATAGGACCAACTCGACAGCACTTAACAACAACAACATATTTCATGGGAGAAAGATGAGGCTTTCTGCTCCCTTGAAGTTTTAAAAAGCCTTGGAAACCCTATACAGGATCACAAAGAGCCAGAACTGACTCAACCGCACTAAATAACAACAACATCACACTACATAATCTACATTATGTTGTTACTAAGTGCCTGTCAAGACAGTTTTGACTCACAGAGATCCTATGAGCAGCTGGTGAGTCTGAACTGCCGGCCTTGTGGTTAGCAGTCCAACACTTATCCTACGGCACCATTTGAAGACTCCAGTCTACATTATATAGTATGTTGTTTGTTGTTTTTAAGTTCCAGGGAGTTGGTTCTAACTCATAGCAATCATGTTTAGAGTGGCAAAAAAAACAAAGCTCCAAGAACAGATTGAATACCAATGGAAAAATTTCAGTAAACTTTTGCAGTACTGGAGGTACACATTTGTGTTTGCCAAGAAATTTAGAAGACTGCTACCTAGCAAATTATGAATGAGATCAATGTTCACAGTCATTGAAAATTAAGGCAACCCAACAGAATGTGGAAATAATTGAACAATTATCATTGTTGTTGATGTTAAGTGCCACTGAGTATGTTCCAACCCATAGAGGCCCGCTATAGGGTTTTCCAAGGAGCAGCTAGTGTGCTTGAACCGCGTCCTTGCAGTTCAAATGACTTTGCAGTCTGACGTATTAGCCCACAACACCATACCAGGACTCTGATCAATATTATTAATGAGGCATTAATGATTCAATGGTATAATTTTGGCCTTTCATGCAGAGACCTAGTTTCAGCTCCTGGTTAAATATCTCATATGCAGTCAGTCATCTGTCAGTAGAAGTTTGCTAAGATTTTAAAGAGCATGTTTTCCAGACAAAGATGCACTAGGAATAAAGGTCAAATGATCTACTTCCAAAAATATCTAATGAAAACTCAAGTGGGTCACAATGGTATGACCTGCAACTGACCAGGTGGAGGGTCCAGGACTAAACACACTTTTCTTATGTGTGCATGAGGTGGTGTCTGAATTGGAAGTCACCATGAATTGGAGACCAAATTTTTTTGTTGTTATTTGCCATGAGATTGATTCTGACAATTGACCACCCCATGTGTGCAGAGTAGAATTGCTACAGAGGATTTTCTAGACTATGAACTTTCAGAAGCAGATTGTCAGGTCTCTTCCAACGTGTTTCTGGGTATGTGAATCTTCAATTGTTCTACAGAATTCCTTAATCATTGATCAACTGTCACATGCATATATGACCATTGAAAATACCATGGAGCTTTTTCACCATTTCTTCCCACAGAAGAGGTCAATTTGATTTCTTTATATGCCGTCTAGTGAGGTCCATGTGTATAGTCACCTTTTGTGTTGTTAAAAAAATGTATTTACATTTAATAAGTCATTGGTCTTGCAAAATTCTCTCCTGGGATCTCAACATTGTATCACCAAGGCTATATTTTCCAACTATTGATCTTTTGTCTCTGTTTCCAAATGTCACCTTCCAATCGCCAATAATTATCAATACATTTGTTTGCATTTGATCAAGTTCAGACTGGAGAAGTTGGTAGAATTCTTCAATTTTATCATCACTGCCTTAGTGGTTGGTTTGTAAGTTTGAATAATGGTGGTATTTACCAGTCCCCCTTGTGGACATATGTATATTACCCTATTACAGATAGCATTACATGTCACAATAGATCTTGAAATGTTCTTTTTGATGATGAATGGGACACCATGTCTCTTAAAGTTTTCATTCTTGACTAATAAACTGTATGCTTGTCACATTCAAAATGGTCAATACCAGTCTGTATCAGCTCACTAATGCCTAGGATACTAACCTCTATTTGTTCCATTTATTTTTGACAATTTGCAATTTTCTTAAACTCAGACTTTGTACATTCCATGTTACAATTTTTATGGATGTTTACAGATATTTTTCCTCATTTTGAATTGTGCCCCAACAGCAAATGAAAGCTCCCAAAGCCTTACTCTATTCCCATCTTCAGAATCAACTTTGCTTTGCTGAGGCAGCTTTTCCCCAAAACTATTTTGAGTACTTTGCAACCTGAGGAGCTCATCCTCTAGCACTATGTCTGACAATAGTCTGGTGTTATTTATAACATTTCAATATACACTATTCTGATGTTATCTGACAGTGTTCCACTGCTATTCATAAGGTTTTCATTGGTTAAATATTCAGTACTAGTCCATCTCTCTACCTTCCTAGTTTGTTTTAGTCTGGACACTCTGCTGAAAGCTGTTCACCATGTGTAACCCTGCTGTTATGTAAAACACCCGTGGCAACAACACACAAGCCACCATAGTCCAACAAACTGACAGACGAGTGGTGGTCATTAAATGTAATACATTGAATAATAATAATAACAAATAATTTGTCATTGAGTCAATTCCAACTCATAGTTACTTTACTGGACAGAATATAACTGCTCCATAAGATTTTCAAGGCTGAAGTATTTATGGCAGCAGACTGCCACTTATTTCTCCTATGAAGTGGCTGGTGGGTTTGAACCTGCTACTATTTGGTTACCAATACACTTTTAGCAAATTGGTGTATTAAGTGGATGCATTACTATATTTTATATTAAAAAGGAAGATGATTGCTGTTGTTGTTGTTAAGTGCTTTTGAGTCAGTTCTGACCCTTTATAGTGTTTCTGAGGCTGTACATCTTTCCAGGAGCAAAAAGACTCATCTTTCCCCTGCATAGCAACTGGTTGGCTTGAACTACCAACCTTATGGTTCACAGTCTAGTGCTTATCTTAAAGAACCAAGATAGAGGATAGATAGATGGACAGACATACAGATTCATTGTTATCAAGTGCCATCAAGTTGATCGCCTGGTGGGCTTGAGCCACTGACCTTGTAGTTTGCAGTCCAGTGCTTATCCTACCGAGCCACCCTGTTCCTAGATAGATATATAGAAAAAAAAAATAGATAGATTGATTGATAGACAAAGAAAAAAGTAAGAAAAAGATACATGATCTATTAAAAATTATTTATTTGTCCTATTGACACATATCAAGCAAAATCCACAGACTGTTTCAGTTATAGGAGTACCATGGCAACCTTTGAAGAGCATTGCCCCCTACAACTTATCTCAATATTCAAATCTCTATGGGGTAATTATAAAATATTAAGGAATATTGGTAAGAATTAAAGATATCAGTATTAATTTATTTAATATCAATATTAAATCAAAGCCTTTAAACAATTCATGTTAGTTATTTCCCAGTAAAACTTCAATTGCATACGTGCTTCAATGCAACCATTTTAAAAGTTGAAATGCTGTAATTTTAAGTGAAAAAAAAAAAAAAGTACAACAGTTAAACTCTCCTATGTATGAAAGATCCACTTTTTTATTTAAGACATGTACACATTGGAGAAATTTGCCAACATGATATTTATATTATGTTCTCTTAATTTATTGTGGTTAAATTATTTATCCTAAAATGACAAGCAAAAATGCAACAACGTGAAACAGCATTATGTATTGTGTGCATATGGGTGTATGTATGTGCATGCAATTTATGTATTGCTGATTGCTGTGTGGTATTTGCTAAACCCTAATTTAGCAAGAAGTCCAAAAATAACTATTTACATAGTATTTGGTGAAGTAAACAACACTATTTAAAACCAATCGAGTGTTACAAAGTTCCAATGTCTTTAGTAAAATGGTTCTTCTGCACTTTTTTTTTCTTTATTTTTAGCCCAAACCCGCTTATCTCACCATCACATCCAACCCCTCTCTAGTTTCCAAAGTTTGGAAAATATTTAAGTAGGAGAATCCATGCTATTTTTAGAATAACTGCTTCCATATAGACAAAGCCTTAGTTAATTGGGACGAGATTTTTACCAGTATCTCTATCTCATTTAGGACAAATCCTTTCCCTAAAAATTTTTCAGACATACACACACACACACACACACACA
>NW_006408581.1:7880151-7886926 GCF_000296735.1 Chrysochloris asiatica | reverse complement strand
TGGCCTCCAGGGAGCACTCTGGCTGCACTTCTTCCAACACAGATCTATTGGTTCTTTTGGCAGCCCATGGCACTTTCAATATTCTCCTCCAACTCCATAACTCAAAAGCATCAATTCTTCTATGATCTTCCTTATTCACTCTCCAGCTTTCACATACATATGATGTTATTGAAAATACCATGGCTTGGGTCAGGTGCACCTTAGTTTTCAAACTGACATCTTTGGTCTTCAACACTTTAAAAAGGTCTTGTGCAGCAGATTTGCCTAATGCAATACGTCATTTAATTTCTTGACTTCTGTTTCCGTGAGTGTTGATAATTGATTCAAGAAGAATGAAGTCCTTGATAACTTCAATCTTTTCTCCATTAACAAGACTGCTGTTTATTGGTCCAGTGGTGAGGACTTTTATTTTCTTTACATTGAGATGCAACCCATACCGAAGACTGTGCTGTTTGATCTTCATCAGTAAATATTTTAAGTCCTCTGCACTTTCAGCAAACAAAGTTGTGTCATCTGCATCTTGCAGGTTGTTAATAAGTCTTCCTCCAAATCCTGATGCCATGTTTTTCTTCATAGAGCCCAGTTTCTCGGATCATTTGCTCAGCATACAGGTTGACTAAATATGGTGAAAGAATACAACCCTGTCGCACATTTTTTAAATTGTAAACCATTCAGTGTTCCCATGTTCTGTTCAAACAACTGCCTCTTGATCCATGTACAGATTGCTCATGAGCACAATTAAGTGTTCTGGAATAATCATACTTCACAATGTTGTCCATAGCTTGTCATGAGCCACACAATTGTATGTACATATGTATGTATATATGCATCACTCCCACTGCCAGCAAGTCAATCCCAACTCCTGGCGATTTTATGTAGGTTTTCTGATGTCTATAAATCTTTACAGGAACAAAAAGTCTCTTCTGACTCCTGAGCAGTGTCTGATAGATTCGAACTATTTATTTTGTGGTCAGCAGCACAGCATACAACCCACTACACCAGGGCTCTATATACGTATATATATGACTATATGTGTATGGCAGGGGGGCTCCACTTACTTTTAAGAAACTACCATTTCTAAATTTCTAAATTTCTAAATTTCAGTGTCAGTTGTAGTTGGAATCCCTACTATATCAGTCTGATTGATTCAAGTCCTGATTCAGCCACTTATTAACATTTTCATGCTTAAATTTTCCTCATCTGCATAATAGGCATAGATTATGAACTGCACTATGTTGTCTTCCCAAAATAAGCATATAAATCCTTAGAACTCTGGTTGTAGATATAATCTTGAGGAATAATAGGGTTGTGGGTTTTTGCTGTTGTTGTTGTTATATATATTATATATAATATGGTTTTCTTTGTTATATATATTAGGGCCATATCACTGTAGGGGGTGTTTGAACCTTTGAGATATAAACCAAGTTGATTGGGCACAGAGAAGCAAACAGAGATTAGATAAAATAGATGCCACGCCAGAGTGCTCCTTAGAAGAAAGGATGACAAGATTTGGTCTCTAGCACTTTGGACATGTTGTCAGGAGGGATCTGTACCTAGAGAAGGATATCATGCTTTGTGAAATGGAGGTCAGCAAAAGGGAGGAAAACCTGCAACTAGATGAATTGACATAGTGGCAGAAACCATAGGCTCTAACAGTACAATTGTGAGGATGGCATAGGACAGGGCAGTGTTTCCTATTGATGCCAGGGTCAGTACTGACTTAAGGGCACTTAGCAACATGCACACACATATATAAAGAGAGACTTGTTGTGAAATGCTGTAGTATTAGCAATGGACTGTGAACTACAAGGTTTTCAGTTCAAACCCACTTGCTGCTCCTCAGAAACACTATACAAGGTGGTTGTGAGTTAGAACTGACTCAAAGGCAATTAACAGCACACATATATGTATGTGTATATGTAATGTACATATGTATACATATATATGTTTATATACAAGGACGAGTAAAAAATATCTGCACTCTGGTTATATTAAAAAGCCTGCCCACATTATAGCTGATCAAAAATTGAGCATTCAGTGCATGTGAACTGATTCTGTTGAATAGATGAATGACAGTGGATTATGTGGCAAATCATATGCAAATCAGTCATGGCTCTGTCTATGAAATAATCCACAATAGATTGGGGTTTCAAAAAGTTTTTGTGAGATGGGTACTGAAACAATTCATGAAGAGCATAAACAGAAGAGTTTGGACATCTTCAAGAAAAAAATTGGACTAATTCTCAAAGGAAGGTAAAAGCATCTTTAAAATTTTCATATTGGTAATGAGACATGGATTCATCACTATGAGCCTGAGAGCAAACAGCAGAGTATAGAACAGAAACATTCTCAATTGCTGACTAAGAAAAAGTTCAAAAGTCAACAATCAGCTTCTGGGATCCTCAAAGGTCAGAAAAAAAGATTCAATAATCTAGAGTGTTACAGTGAGATGCTCACTGAAAAGCTGAAGCCTAAACTTCGTATTAAACACAGGGGACATTCTGGTCTTACATGACAATTCATGTCCACACACCTCAGGCCACAATGTTGACACTCTGCAAAATCTTTGTTTTGAGGCGCTAAAGCATCTTCCTGCGCTAAAGCAAATGCTGATCTTGGTCCACTGGACTGTTAGCTATTTGATCCTCTGAAAACAGCCCTTCAAGGACGAAGACACATGTTTGATGAAGTGAAGACAACAGTGCATTCATGGCTCACAGAACAGCCTAAAACATTTTTAAATAAGGGAATACAAACGTTTGTTGACAGATGGACAAAGTGTATAGGAATGCAAGATTATGTATTAAAATGATGTATTTATCTTTTCTAAAAATTTATTAAAATAAATTCTACAGCTAGAGATGCAGATAATTTTTGACTCAATCTCATGTATGTGTGTGTGTGTGTTGTTTTGTGTGCCATTGAGTTGGTTCCAAGTTATAGAAATATTGTATAGGGTTTCCAAGGAATGACTGTGGGATTTGAACCACTAACCATCCAGTTAGCCATCCAGTACTTGTCCTACAGCACCACATCAGGACTCATACATATGTACATATGTATGGGGTGTGGCACTGTGGATTAAAGCATTGGAGTGCAAAATTGGTTTGATCCACTCCTCAGAAACCCTATACAGGATTTTAACAGCATCTCCCTATCTATCTATCTATCCATCATACACACACATACATACATACATCTGTTGCTGTTAAAGTGTTGATGAGTCTATTCCAACCCACATAGACCTGTGAAGGGTTTCTGAGGAGCAGATGGTGGGTTTGAACTGCTAACCTTGTAGTTCGCAGTCGACAGCACCACAACAGGATTCCAGATAGATAAATTGCTGTTTTTGCTGCTGTTAAATGGCATGGAGTCTGTTTCGATTCATAGCGACCCTGTATAGGGTTTCCAAAGAGCAGCTGGTGAATTTGAACTGCCAACCTTGTGCTTTAAACAGACCTCGAGGTGGAGTGCTTATCCTAAGGCACCACAAGGAACCAAATCCTTCCACTAACTTGGAAGAGAATCTTGAGTCTTCAAGTGAGCATGCCACTCAGTGGACACCTTGATTTTAGCCCCTACAGAAAACCCAAACTTCTAACCAACAGAGGTATGAACTGATAAGTGGGTGTTGTTTAAAGTCACCAAATTAAGTGTTGTCTGGATTTTTAGTACTAGAAAATAAATGAAGGAACAAAATGCCTGAGCTGAGAAGCCCTTGAAAACCCTTCCAAATTTGCACTGAGACTATTGAAATACAAAAAAAAAAAAAATCCTCAGTATGATTTAGGGCATGCAAGGTAGGTCTTAACTGCAAGGTTGGCAGTTCAAAGTCACCAGTCTCTTCAAGGAAACTCTATTTGGGGTTGTTATGATTTGGAACTGATACTACAGCATTCAACTTAATAGAGGAAGAAAGAGAGCTTTTCCCTTGAAATATGGAAGAGGACAAGTGTGCCCACTCTCACCAATATTGTATTAGAAGTTCTATCCAGAGCAATAAGATTAAAATAAAAAGAGAAAGAAAGAAAAAAAGAAATAATAGCTATCCATATTGAAAAAGAAGAAGTAAAATTATCTCTATGATCTATACATGGAAAATCCCAGTATCCACAAGAAAATTTCTAACAATAACAGATAAATTCAGCTAAGCTTCAGTGTACATAGTCAATAAACAAAAATCAGCTGGATTTCTATATACCAGCAATGAGAATCTGAAAGAGAAAATGAGGAAAAAATTTAATTTACCATAGCTTCTAAGAATATAAAATATCTAGGAATAAGTCTAACCAAGGATGGGAAGGACTTACACAATTAAAACTATAAAACTCTGTGAAAACATTTAAAGTAGACTTAAATCTGGAAAGATATTTCATGTTCATGGATTAAAAGAGTTAATATTAAGATGTCAATACTATCCTAAGTGTTCTATAGATTCAACATAATACTAATCAAAAGTCCAACAGCCTTCTTTTCAGAAACAGTAAAACAAATATATTTTTTGTTTTTCTGGCAGCCCACTGTACTTTCAAAATTCTTTGTCAACAGCATAATTAAAATACATTGATTGTTATATGGTCTTCCGTATTCTTTATCCAACTTTCATATGCATATGACACAATTGAAAATATCAGGACTTGGTCACCTTTGTATGGAAAAGCAAGAGGTCCCAAATAGCTAAAATAACACAGAAACAAAATAGGAGGACTCATACTTCCTGACTTTTAAAACACATTATATAGCTACAGAAATCAAAACAGTCTGATAGCAAAAACGTCAAAAGGCAGCCTACCAACTGGGAGACTATCTCGGAAAACCAGTTTTTGTCTGTGAGCTCATCTTCAGCAACAATTTTCATTCACAACACCACCATGCAATATTTTCACTGTTTACATCGGTCAATTCTAAATCATTGTTTCCATTTGTTGTAGTAAAGGTTTTCTATGCCATGGTGATTTCAGGTGTTATCAGACTTGAATTCAATTTTTTAAAATCCATATTACTCCTTATCCCATGTGTGCAGTGGAAATTTAACTTCTGTTCACAATGCTGGATAACAATTTTATTTCTGAGTACTTGGAGATTTTCTTGTTTTTGAGTTTGGTGATAGAGTTAAATTTAAACAAATATTTCTTTGCCACAGGGTTGGGCTCTGCCAGCATGGTATCATTGAGTCATCTTGACTAGAGACCTTGAACACTGTAAATATCAAGATATACCAAACTGAAGCAATTTTATTCAGATTAGAAAAAATATTTTGCTCATTTGTTTCTTGAAAGTCATACTTTCTCTGGGCAATTAAACTAAAGCCCCAGTGTTACCTACAAGTGACAAACCAAATTTCTATAATTTAAGATAATTTGTCTTAACAAGTAAGGCTATTAATTCATCTAGAAATATATGCTAATGAGTTTTTAGGAATTAAAAAAAAATATTTACAGTATTCTTGTAAATAGAATCACATTTTTATGTAAAATATAAAATATATAAAATCAGATATGATTAACATTTAATGTGACATTACTGAATTAATAGAGAAATTAAGATTTAAGTAGGTCTCCAGTATTGTTCTAGGCTTTAATATTTAAGCTTATTTTTACAGTTAAAACAGGCACTAAGGCTGCTATGTTGTTGTTGTTGTTAAGTGCTGTCGAGTCAGTTCCGAGGGTTTCCAAGGAGCAGCTGGTGAGCTTGAACTACAGATCTTGCAGTTCAAACAGCTTTGCAATCTGTCGCATTAACCCACAGTGCCACACCACGACTCCTATAGTAATGGCCAAATGACAAATAAAGGTAACATTTCAGAGGTAAAATAATAAAATAATTAAATTTATCGTAAATGAACTCCCCCATTTATCCTAAGCATGTCAAGCCGTAATTGAGATATTCATTTATACTGAAATATTAGAATAGTCTTGTTGTTGCTGTTGTTAAGTACCATGGAGTCTGTTCCAAATCATAGTAACCCTGCACAGGGTTTCCGAGGCTGTAAATCTTTATGGGAGCAGAACGCTTCATCTTTCGCTCTTAATAATCATAAATTACCTAGTAAAAAAATCATATCAATAAAAATGTTTTACTATCAATCTTAAATGTAATTCCCATTTTTAGTGTTGCTAAAATCTTCTTTGAGGCATAAGTTATTTTGCATAACACATTCACAGTCATTTGAATTCAAATGTAGAGTAATTTTATTAATCTGCTATGCATCTTCCAAATATTCCAGGAGAATTCAAGAACTATAGCTACAAAATCATTTGCTGGTGTTTGGTGTGGTTGAGTCAGCTCTGACTCATAGAGACTCTATGCACAACAGAATGAAACAATGCCTAATATAATTCCACCCTAGCAAGTGTTGTTACTCTTGAGAACATCCCTACTGCCACTGTGCCAATCCATCGCATTGGGAGTCTTCCTCTTTTTCACTCACCCTCCGCATGTCCTTCTCCAAGGACTGCCCCCTCCTCATAACATGTCCTAAGTATTAGAGATAAAGTTTTGCCATATTGTCCTCTAAGGAACATGCTGGCTGTACTTCTTCAAACACAGATTTCTTTGTTCTTCTAGAAGTCCATTGTCTTTTAATATTCTTCAATACCATAACTCAAATGCATCAGTTTCTCTACAGGCTTTCTTATTTATTGTTCAATTTTCATATGCATATGAGGCTATTGAAAATACTGTGACATAGGGCAAGGGATTTTAGTTCTAACTGATATCTTTGCTCTTCAATATTCTGAAGTCTTATGCAGCAGATTTGCCTGCTGCAATATGT
>NW_006408581.1:7831401-7879006 GCF_000296735.1 Chrysochloris asiatica | reverse complement strand
GGTACAGACTCGATGGCACCTAACAACAACAACAAGGATACAACCATGGCACACACTGTTCCTGATTTTTAACCATTCAATATTCCCTTGTTCTGTTTGAACATCCATCTCTTAGTCTATTTACATTCAGAGTGTTCTGGAACATCCATTCTCCGCAATGTTATCTATAGCTTGTCACTATCAGCATAGTAGAAACTATTTGCATAATCAATAAATCACAAGTAAACATCTTTCTGGTATTATATACTTTCAGCCAATATTCATCTGAAATCAGCAATGACATACTTCATTTCACATCCTCTTCTGAGTCTGAATTGAATTTCCAGCATTTCCCTGTCAATGTTCTGTTGCAGCTGTTTTTGAATTTATCTTCAACAAAATTTTACTTACATGTGATATTAATGAAATTATTCATATTAATGATGTTGTGTGATGATTTCCACATTCTTTTGAGTCACCTCTCTTTGGAATAGGCACAAATATAGATCTCTTCCAATCAGTTAGCCAGTATTTCAAATTTCTTGGCATAGATGAGTGAGCACCTGTAATGTTTCATACTTTGTTGAAAGATTTCAATTTGCTTTCCATCAATTCCTGGAGCCTTGTTTTGTTGTTTTGTTTTCTTTTTCTAATGCCTTCAGTGCAGCTTGGACTTCTTTCTTCAGTGTCATCAGCTCTTGATTGCATAGTACTTCTTGAAATAGTGGAACATCGACCATTTCTTTTTGGTATAGTGACTCTGTGTATACATTCCATCCTCTTTTGATGGTTTTCTACATCAGTCAATATGCTGGCCAGAGAATCTTTCTATATTGTAAGTCGAGGCTTGAATTTTTTTCTTCAGTTCTTTCAGCTTGAGGACAACTGAGCAAGTTCTTCCTTTTTGGCTTTCTAACTTCAGGTATTTGCATATTTCAGTGTAATACTTGACTTTGCCTTCTGTAGCTATCCTTAGGATTTTTCTGTTCATCTCTTTTGCTTCCTCATTTTTTTCATCCACTTTAGTAACACTATGCTAGGAAGGAAGATTAAGAGTCTTTTCTAACATCCATTTTTGCCTTCTGTTATGTGATCTTCAGCATAATTTGTCACAAAAGCCATATTTTCCAACTACTGGTCCTTGCTTTTTGTTCTGAACTTTCACATTCTAATCACAAGTATTTATCAATATGTCTTGATCAAATGTTTTGATCAATTTCAGACTGAAGAAGTTTGTAGAATTCTTCAATTTCTTCATCACTGGCTTCAGCGATATATAAATTTTGAATAATAGTGGTACTAACTGGTCTTCCTTGCAGGCATATGATTACCACAGACACATTGTACTTCTAGGTAGATCTTGAAATGGTCTTTTTAATGATGAAAGTGGCACCATTTCTCTTGATTTTGTTATTCCTTGTATAGTAAACAATTTGGCTATCATATTCAAAATGGCTATACCACACCATTCAACCCATCAATGCCTACGTTATTGACCTTTATATGTTCTATTTCAATTTTGACCATTTCCAGTATTCCTAACTTCATATTTCATACTTTCCATGTTCGAATTATTAATGGATGTTTACACAAGTTTCTCCTCATTTTGAGTTTTCCGCATCAACTTATGAAGGTTGTGAAAGATTTACTCCATTCGTGTCATCAGAGTCAACTCTACTGTGAGGAAATAGCTCTTCCCCATTCTTCAGGCATAAGGGTTTCATCTTCTGGCTCTATATCTGATAATGTTCTGTTGTTTTTCAAAAAATTTTCATCTTCTGATACTTTATCTGACAATGTTCCCCTGCTATTCATTAGGTTTCAGTGGCTGAACAGTTAGAAATAGTCCACCACAGGTGACCCTGTTGATATTTCAAATACCAGTGGCATAGCTTCCACCATCACTGTAATATGCAAACCACCATAGGATGGCAAACTCACAAGTGAGTTACAGAAAAAAAAAAACAAAAAACATAGAAACCTTTATTAAATAAAAATATAAAAGTGTGAAACTATTGTTCTCAACATGTCCTACATCTAGCTATATTCAATTCTAAAGGTGTTGTTCCCATTTCTCGAACCCTTCCTCAAAGAATTCTAATACTCTTTGATTTATATCACATTAAAATGGAAGTGTTGGTTTCCTTAATGGAATTAAACCATGCACCATAGAAGAATTGATGCATTTTAGCTAGGGTGTCACAGATGCATATTAAAAGTACCATGGACTGCCAAAAGAACAAACAAATGGGTGTTTGTAAGAAGTACAGCCAGAAAGCTCCTTAGAAGCCAGAATGGCAAGACTTTTATATCTCATACTTTGGACATATTATTAGGAGGGACCAGTCCCTGGAGAAGTACATCATGCTTGGTAAAGCAGAGGGTTAATGAAACAGAAGAATGCTCCCAACAAAATGGATTACCATAGTGGCAGCAGCAATGAGTTCAAATGCAGCAACAATTGTGCGACTGGCGTGGGACCTGACGGTGTTTTCGTGTCTGTTCTGCATAATGTAGCTATGTTGTTGTTCATTGCTGTCAAGTCAGTTCCGACTCATAGCAATCCTGAATAGGATTTTCAAGGCCTACCTTGCAGTTCAAACTTTCAATACAGCATTATCCCACAATGCCACAGCAGGATGCTATGGGTTGATACCAACTCGATGGCACCTAGCAACAACAATAACAACAAAGCCTTATAAATGCTCTAGTTTAGGGAGCAAACAAAAACGTGCATAGGTAAGATCAGTGCTAGTTAGGGTAAGATTTTTTAATGAAATCTAGTAGGACAGGTCTAGCTGTCCTTGAGAAGAATACATAGGTATATTGTGATGTAAAAAATTCCTTGAGGCAACTTTCCTGGCTCTTTTTTCTCCAATGCAGTTCTCAATTTTCTTAAAACTTCTTCATAATAAGCTTCTGTAATGGCCTTATGTACTTCTAGAAAATTTATCACGATTATCCCTTTGGAATCCCCAAAATTAATCGCCATAACTTTCATAGTTGCCCTTTCTGCTGGCCAATCTTTGAGATAGTCCCCCCCCCACCCCGCCGTCGCTAAAGTAACAGAGGCCGAAATGAAGTACAATCCCTCTGTGACTTCTGACTGGAGTGAAAACCGTAACAGGCACTTGAATGCACCTTCCCACATTCGGAGGAAGATTATGTCTTGCCCTCTTTCCAAGGAACTGAGGTAACAATGCAATTCGGTCCATGCCCATCCGAAAGGATGATGAATTCCAGATTGTATGAGGACACTATGTTTATGTTGTTAAGTGTCATCGAGTCGATTGAGTCAGCAAATTGGCAAAGTAGCCCCGGTGTACAGGAAGAAATATGTCATTTACACTGAGCGGCTGCAGTGAGACAAAGCGAACAGCACAACTGTCCGTGTGAGCATTCAACCCAGCAAAGTGGTTATCACGAGGCTAAAACTGGACAAAGACCGCAAAAAGATCCTGGAACGTAGAGCCAAATCTCACCAAGTAGGAAAGGAAAAAGGCAAGTATAAAGAAGAAACAATTGCGAAAATGCAGGAGTAAAATAATCTTGTGTACAACTTCCATTAAAAACTGCAAAAATGAAGAAAAGCAAAACAAAACACTGTTGTTGTTGTTGTGAACCACCATCAAGTTTTTTCCGACTCATAGCGACCCTGCATAGGGTTTTTGAGGAGCGGATAATGAGCTTGAACCGCTGACCCTGTGACTCAGTCGACTTTGTAGTCCAGCGCATTAACCCACAGCACCACACCAAGGCTCCTTAAAACACTAGATCCACCTAAAAGCTATTGTTTAATGTGGGCAACGATACTATGAACTTGTTGCAAAGCTTCAATGACTAGAGATGTCCACTTGAATTTTGTTAAAAATTAACCCAGACCTCAAAATCTTTTTATTCTATAGTACAAAAATGTATCCGTGTTTTTAAAACACACTCGAACAAGACTAAGAAATGTATATTGCTGAGAGAATTTACCTGTAGACATTCACTGAGTACAGAGACAAGGTTAAAAATATTTAGTTTGCCATAAACGACTGCATGTATTAACGGGAATTCTAGCAGCAATGCTTATTGATTTGCCAGCACATCCTTGTGAAAAATTTTCCATAATAACTTTCCTCACAAATAAGAATTACCTCCAGCTAAGATGACTGTCTTTAATTCATAAATTATTTTGCACATTGCCCTGTGCCACTTTGTGTCTTTCACTATATGAACTCCTTACAAATTTATTATTTTTCTTTGACACTATAGTCTACCTCTACCCTCAATACTCCTGTTTCACAACAATGGGAAGATGACTTAGTCAGCAACAGCTAACAATTTTTTAAAAGCAAGGATACCATTTCAAAAACCAAGTCTTAGCTCGAAAAGTTAAAACTTGGCAGGCATACACTGTACTTCTGATACTCTATCAAATCTTAATAGTTTTAATTGCCTAATTATCTGCTCCAGTGTGATAATAAAACCTTTTAATATTTAATTTTCTACTACAGGAAAAAGGTATTTCAGTCTGTGCTGTAGAACCTCCTAACCCTTTGTTGAATGTTAGTTGAAGTTCTTCTGTATAATCTTGCACTTTTGTAATTGTAAGCTGGCTCCATCTGTCATCTCTCTTTCGTCCCTCCACCTCCCTTCTACCCAAATGTTACTTGTTTATTCAAGAAACACCCCATTTTATCTTTGTGTCACTGGCAGTTCTACATTTTATATCCGTGTTTACAGTCTTCAATAAATTTTTCCTTATATATGTGTGTGCGTGTCTGTGTACGTGTGAGTGTGTGTGTGGTCTTTAATACAGGAAATGACTTTGTTTCTGAATCTCATATGCCTTCCCATGTCTCTGAAAATGTTTTTCTCTACTTCTAATCTTGCCTTTAGTGTCTCTTTTAATCTGCTGGTTTATTTTGTACCAGAGAATTGCAAGGTAATCAGTGATTCTTCACAGGCACTGGCAGGGAGAACTGCCTTGGGCACACTCAGCAGAACAAGGGAATATGAGGTTAACAACAATCAGGATTTAAAGAAAACTGAATTTCTACTTTGAAAATGTTGTGAGCCACTTTGTCTCTAGGAGATGTATGTAATAAGGATTTTTGAAAAACATTTCATTTATTTATAATTAAAAAAAAAAATATTCCCCACACCTTGATGAATAAACAAGGAATTCTAGGGTTTCAGGTGCAAAAATACAGTCACAGATATTCAAAGTAATACCATTTTGTATCCCAAATCAGATTTCCCACATTCTATTGTAGTGCTGTGGGTTAATGCACCAGTCTGCAAAGTCTTTTGAACTGCAAGGTTGACAGTTCAAGCTCACCAACTGCTCCTTGGAAACCCTATACAGGGTTGCTATGGGTCAGAAATGACTTGACGGCACTAACAACAACAATTTGCCATATTGGGTTCAGCTGAACAAGTTACTCAGTCTTTATCTTTATTTAGATACTATATTTGGTCTAAAATTTTTGACCTGTCACAAAAAGTATTTTTACTTTCATTTTCATAATAAGATAGGAAAAAGAACTAGTCAAAAGAAATTAGTGTTTCAAATATTGTTCAATAGTGACTTACATTCTTCATGGCAAAATATATAAAATAATTTTCATGGGGGCAATGATAATCCAACTGGCAAAGTTGACAAGAAATCAAAAACAGCTACATAAATTGAAAATCATTTATCTCTATAAAATTTTACTTATAAACATCAATACATTGCAATTCACAGAAAACATTAAACGTAAGTCCAAAGATTTTCATAAATAATGCTACTCACATTGTTTAAACACAATGCATTTCAATAATCATTAATTTAATACTGTCTTCACTTAACTCACATGATTGGTGGTGGTGGTGTTTGTGTGGCACCAAGTTGGTTTGAATTTATAGTGACCCTGTATACAATTTCCAAGGTGGCAAATCTTTCAAGGAGCAGAAAGCCTCATCTTTCCACCATGGAGCAAGTAGTAGATTAGAACTGCTAACCTTGCAGTTAGCAGCCCAGATAGTAATCTACTATGCTTCCAAGACTCTTTCATTCATGTGATTAGTGGGGTGGTGGGAGGGCGAAGCAGGCAGGAGTTCTTACTATGTTTTAAAGCAAATTGAAAATAGAAATGTGAAGCTTTTAATTTAAATCCATAATCAGTTTCAACATTTGGTTTAGTTGTATGCATACAAGAAATAGAAAATAAAGGATACAGGTGTCTTTAAAATAATACATTTTACAACTAAAACATCCAAAAAAGATGTTTTCACAAGGAGGAATGTGCTAACGATATGCTAAGCCAATTTTACAAGTTTTTACACTATAATTGGATCATAATTTTATAGATAAATTAAAAAACGCATACAATGCATTTGCTTTTGAAAAATCCTTTTGATACAAATTTTTATAATAGGTCCAAGATAAAATTAAAAACATAAAACATACAGAATGTAAAAAACAATTGAATAAGGATTTGGTTAAGAATTGAACTAAGATTTTTGACAAGAAATATACTATGGTTTAAAAATCACAATTCTTGTCAGTAATGTCCATAAAATGCAAGATATGACAAGATAAAGGATTTGTAGTTGTTAGTTGTCTTAGAGTTGATTCCAACTCATAGCAACCCTATTCACAACAGAACAAAACATTTCCCAATCCTGGACCATTCTCACAATTGCTGTTACCCGTGAGTCCAGTGCTGCTGTCATTGTGCCAATCCATCTCATTGGGGGGTCTTCCTCTTTTTCTCTGACCCTCCACTTTTCCAAGCATGATGTTCTTTTCCAGGGACTGGTCCTACCTGGCAACATGTCAGAAGTATGAGAGACAAAGTCTTGCCATCCTGATTTCTAAAGAGCATTCTGGTTGTACTTCTTCCAACACAAATTTGTTTGCCCTTCTGGCAGCCCATGGTACTTTTAATTTTCTTCTCCAACATCATAAATCAAATGGATCAATTCTTCTATGTTCTTCCTTATTCTACTCCAACTTTCACATACAAATGAGGTGATTGAAATATCATGACTTGGGTCAGGTACATCTTAATCCTCGAACTGGTATCTTTGCTCTTGAAAGCTTTAAAGAGGTCATGGACATCAGAATTGTTTAATGCAATATATTGTTTGAGTTCTTGATTGTTGCTTCCCTAAGTGTTGATTATGGATCCAAGCAAAATGAAATCATTCATAACCTTAATCATTTCTCCATTTATTAAGCTATAAAAGTAAACACATTTCAAGAGATAGTTGTTTATAAGATATCTTACCTTTTCTTAGAAAGCTTTTTGTTAAACTTAAAATCTTAACGTAAGCTAAAATGCATGCTTTATTTGTTTCCAAACCATGTCTCATTAAAAGAATTTCTGAAACTAGTTCTTTATGTTATGATTATTGATGTTTTTTTTTGAAAATCATATTGCATATATAGACTAAAACTGAACTCTTAAATCAGTGAAGATAAATTTTAAACAACAACAAAAAAAGATATGAATCTGATCAATACTAGGAATATATATGGTTGCAGTATAAATCAAATTGATGAAAAAAAAAAAAATTAGAACTGAATTCTCAAGAGGTAAATTCCTTTTAGGCTGACCAAAGACATGCAAAAGAGTTTTTGCAAAAGAATGCTATTTTATTGGATTTATTCACATATTCACTTTTATTCCTGTAAGTGTTGCAATAGTTAAATTTACACCTAACCCACAGTATTAGCTGCAAAGTGGAGTGGTAGTTAAGCAACCTTAATGGGGAACATTAAGTACCAGATTTTCCTCATTTAAATCTGTTTGAGAGCTAGAGAAGTGAGAGATTTTATGGGCAGAACTTTTCAAGTTGATTTGGCTAAACTAAGCAGCCTGCAATTTGTATTCCTGAAATCCTGTCAGGTTGGCAAAGGCCAAAACAACAGAAATTGCTTTTATAAAAAAATACTGTTATTTTGAAGAGGTGGATTTTTAAGAAGTAGACTCTGTTTTGTCCTTAAATAAATTTTTTTTTCTTCAAATACAGTAGAACTTTCATATTTGATATACTTTCATTTTTATCTTACTTTGTATACTGAAAAGAATTGTTTTAAAGGCATTTTTTTTTTGCAATTAAAATTAACCCTAGACCATCTTAGATAAAAAATAAGCAGAAAATTTTTTCTCTACTTTATAGATTTATGCAGAGTATGTATCTTCTTAATTGGTTCCTGACAATAATAACTCAGGCTAAAGGGGGAAGAGAGTGAACAGTTCATTTGATATATTCTTTTTAAATCTTTGAAATATGATTTTATTTCTTATTTCCTTTTTTTTATTACTTTTAATGTGTGGTTTTATTAGCTATTGTATTTATCTTCCAAAAAATTGGTTTATAACTGCCTATTTGGTGCTTTATATTATAGTTATATCAAATATTCTTTAATGAATCATATTTTTAATTAATTAATAAACCTGTGATTTAAATCTGTGATTTTTATGTGCAGTAATTTTATTATCATGTATTACTATATTATATGAATTAACCCATATAACAGAGTCCCTCAGGAGCAAAAACAGGTTGAGCATTCAGCTACTAGCCTAAAGGTTGGTAGTTAAAATCTACCCAGGAGATAGGACTGGAGATCTGTTTCCAAAAGTTCCCAGCCTTGAAAACCCATGAGCATTTCTATGCTGCACACAGGGTATCAGCACGACTCACCATAAATTAGAAGACTATTAACAGCAATCCATAGAATTATTTGGGCCATATTAATAAGTAAGATGAATAAATATTATTACTCATTTTTCTACTTTATTGCAAGTACAGTGATTTGGAAGTATTAAAAAAAAAAAAAATCTATGAACTTCCAACATGATGGTTGATTAGCCAGACACATTATAAAAACTCTCCTGGTGTGTTGCTATGGGATAAAGCACTGGTCACAAGAACGATATGCTGAGCGTTTTTTATCCTGAATTGTAAACAATGGACAACAAGGTTGGTTTGAACCACAATGTCAGTAATTCAAACTCACCAGCTGCTCCTTGGAAACTCTGTACAGGGTCACAATGAGTTGGAACAGACTTGACAGCACTTAACAACAACACTACAAAGATACAGGAGACTAAATTCAATACACACAGAAAACACGACTGGAAAGGTTTGAGAAGTGGACTGAATATACCTACTAGGAGGAGAAACCGAGCATGTTCAGTGAAAGGAGACTAGCGGGACAATCTTGAACTTTTGCAATCTGTTTAGGTGAGACAGACAGATGGCAGCCTGACGGCACAGATTCACACATGATGATAAAAGTGGGATTCCTTCTAGTTCCCCACACCCCCCTGGATAACAGAGGTGAGTCTGGCCCCCAAACTCACCTACCGTGAGCACAGACCCTGTTTTCTAGGAATTCTGAGCCATCTGAATTGAGCTAGTGTGAGGTGGGTGCCCACTGCATCACTTTGTGCCTGGATTCAGGTGGGCTATTCTACAGATACACAGATCCCACAAAGTCTCTTGGCCAGAATTAGACTAGCAGGAATGACTATTCACATGGACCTCACCAGATGGAATGTATAGAAATCAAATTGACTACATCTGCGGAAAGAGAAGATGGAAAAGCTCCATATCATCAGTGAAAACAAGGCCAGGGGAAGACTGTGAAAGAGATCATCAATTATTTATATGCAAAATAAAACTGAAGGTGAAAAAAACGAAAACAAGTCTAGGAGAGCCAAAATATGACCTTGAATATATCCCACCTGAATTTAGGGATCATCTCAAGAACAGATTTGATACATTAAGCACAAAAGATCAAAAACCAGAAGAGTTGTGGGGTGACATCAAGAACATCATACGTGAAGAGAGCAAAAAGTCATTAAGAAGACAAGAAAGAAGGAAAAGGTCAAAATGGATGTCAGAAGAAACACTGAACCTTCTCTCCAGCATAGAGATACTAAAGCAAATGAAAGAAATGAGGAGGTACAAGAGCTGAACAGAAAAATTCAAAGATCAGCTCGAGAAGATAAAGCCAAATATTACAACAATATATGCAAAGACCTGGAGTCAGAAAACCAAAAGGGAAGAACATGCTCAGCATTTCTTAAGCTGGGGGAACTGAAGAAAAATTTCAAGCCTCGACTTTTGTTATTGAAAGATTCAGTGGGCAAATTATTGAATGATGCAGAAAACATCAAAAGAAGATGGAAGGGACACTGTACCAAAAGGAAATGATTAATGTTCAACCATTTCAAGAGGTAGCACATGATCAAGAGCCAATGATCCTGAAGGAGGAATTCCAAGGTGCATTGAAGGAATTGGCAAAGAACAAGGCACCAGGAAATGATGTAATCAAAATTGAAATCTTTCAAGAAAGTGAGGTGGCACAGGAGGCACTCACTCATCTCTGCTAAGAAATTTGGAAGACAGCTATCTGGTTGACTGATTGGAAGAGATCTGTATTTGTGCCCATTCCAAAGAGAGGTGACCCAACAGAATGTGGAAATCATTGGACAAGCTCTTTGATATCCAATGAGCATAAAGTTTTGCTAAAGGTAATACAAAAACAGCTGCAAGCACACATTGACAGAGAACTTCCAGAAGTTCAAGCTGGATTCAGAAGAGGCAGTGGAACAAGGGACATCATTGCTGATGCCCAATGGATCTTTGCTGAAAACAGAGAATATCAGTGCTTTATTGACTACTCAAAGTCTTTTGATTGTGTGAATAATGACAAGCTATGGATAACATTGCAAAGTATGAGTATTCTGGAACACTTAATTGTGATCTTGAGGAATCTGTACCTGGATCAAGAGGAAGTTGTTTGAAACACTGAACGGTTTAAAATTAAAAAAAGGTGTGCAACAAGGTTGTTTTCTTTCATCATACATATTCAACTTGTATGCTGAGCAAATAATCCGAGAAGCTGGGTTCTATGAAGAAAAACGTGGCATCAGGATTGGAGGAAAACTCATTAACAACCTGCGATATGCAGATGATACAACTTTGCTTGCTGAAAGTGAAAAGAACTTAAAATATTTACTTATGAAGATCAAAGAGTACAGCCTTCGGTATGGATTACATCTCAATGTAAAGAAAACAAAATTCCTCACCACTGGACCAATAAACAACATTCTTATAAAGGGAGAAAAGATTGAAGTTGTCAAGGACTTCATTCTTTTCCTAAAGATTTACAGCCTTGGAAACCCTGAATAGGGTCGCTATGGGTTGGAACCGACTCGACGGCACTTAACAGCAAGAACAATCAGCACTCATGGAAGCAGTAATCAAAAAATCAAACGATGTATTGCATTAGGCAAATCTGCTGCACAAAAGTGTTGAAGAGCAAAGATGTCAGCTTGAGGACTAAGGTGTGCCTGACACAGCCATGGCATTTTCAATAACCTCATATGCATGCGAAAATTGGACAGTGAACAAGGAAGACCATAGAAGAATTGATGCTTTTGAGTTATGGTGCTGGAGGAGAATACTGAAAGTGTTGTGGGCTGCCAAAAGAACCAATAGATCCATTTTGGAAGAAGTGCAGTCAGAGTGCTCCTTGGAGGCCAGGATGGCCAAACTTCATCTCTCATACTTTGGATATATTGTCAGGAGGGACCAGTCACTGGAGAAGGATATCATGTTTGGTAAGTTGGAGGGTCAGAGAAAAAGAGGAAGACCTTCAACGAGATGGATTGGCCAAGTGGCAGCATCGAGTGATTCAAGCAACATTAGTGAGGTTGGTCCAGCACTGGGCAGTGTTTCGTCCCGCTGTGCATAAGGTTGCTATGAGTCGGTACCGACTTGCTGGCATCTAACAACAACAAATATTTGGAAGTAGTCCATCTCTCCTTCTTCCTCCTAGTATATCTTAGTCTGGTAGCTCAGCTGAAACTTGTCCACCATGAATGACTCTGCTGGTATTTAAAATACCATTAGCATAACTTCTACAATAACAGCTAAACGATAGTCATCACAGTACAACAAACTAACAGAGATGTGTTGGAGGAATATCCTGGCCTGTTAAATTCCAGACAGAGACGTGAGTGTAGAATCTCATGGCAACTGCTTTCTGGAATCTCAAATGTGTAATCTTACAAGATTTTCTCAAAGCACATACAATGATTATACAGCTTATTGTAAAAGGCATTTTAAGAAAATGAAAATCCTCATAAGAGAGTAATGCCTAGGAAATTTGTTCCATGGAATTGTTTTTCCATTACAATTCGCCTACTCATTCTTCTGAAGGTAAGAAAGGTTGTCCTATGAGTTCATTGAGAAACCTTACACAATCCACTCTATAGACCTGATCTTGCTCCTTAAGACTTCTTGCTGCCAAAATTCAAATGTTTTTAAAGGAACATAATGTGAATCCTTTGAGAATGTTGTTTTTATGTAGTATAAATTGAAGACCACAGAGTTCTTCTTGGAATGGTTATAGTATCGTAAATACTTCATGCAGTAGTGGATCACGTAAATGAAAGATAAGTTGAGAAACAATAGCTTTACAATTTGATATTTTTGTTTAATAGAAATTTCTATGTTTTTTGTAGCAATATTTTTTTTACTTACTCGTGTAGCTATTTATAAATACTGAATGATAGAGTGAAGAAATATTTCTTTCCAAATAAAATATAAGGGAAAAGGAAGATGATTGAGATAGGTAGATAGATAGATAGATAGATAGATAGATAGATAGATAGATAGATAGATAGATAGATAGATTAGTAGATAGAATTATATTAAATCATTGTTAGGCAGTTTATTATTTAAAGTGTCAATATTCTCTCTTATTTTTTATGTTATTTTCAATTATTGATTGTAATATTGAAAGTGGAATATTAAAATTTCCAACTTTGAATTTGTATTTGCCTGTTTCTCCTTGTAATTCTTTCCATTTTCATTTTATTTATCTTAATTTATGCATCTGTAAACTATTACATCCAACTTTTAAAATGTAATATATCTTTCTTAATTTTCCATTATAATATAAATTTTGTTAAATATTTCTTAATTACTTATGAAATAATGAAAATTGGACAATGAATAATATTTTTAAAGTGTGAAATTTTACATACAACAAAACTATTCCACAAGAATGATGGTGAAGCATAGCTATTTCAAAAAAGTCACAAACCAAAAAAAGTATTTCATCAGCAGATCTTCACTTAAATAACTACCAAATATTCTAATCGGAAATTAAGAAAGTGATCCAAAAAATGTTAGATAATATGCAAAATAATTGAAGTAGTAATGGTGGTGTTGGTGATGTGCCATGGAGTCAGTTCCGACTCACAGCAACCCTGTACAGTGTTTGTGAGGCTGTAAATCTTTATGGCAGCAGAAAGCCTCATCTTTCTCCTGACGAACAGCAGGTAGTTTCGAACTGCTGACCTTAAGGTTCACAGCCCTATTTTACCAAAGCTCCTTTGATTAGAAAGACCTAAAGAAATCACACTCCAATATAAAGAAAGAAAAAGTTCTCACAACTGCACCAATAAACAAGATCATGATAAATGAAGACAATATTAGAATTTTCAAGAACTTCCTTTTATTTGAATCAACAACCATGGAAGAAGTTGTCAAGAAATTACATGTCACTGTATTGGGCATATCTGATGCAAAAGACTTTTTAACAATGTTTTTAAAAGCAAAAATCCTTAATTTTTTTTTTTTCAAATCTTAAAAAGATTTCACCTTGATGTCGAATGTGAGTCTAAACCAAGCCATAGCATTTTTAATCACTCATATGCATGTGAAAATTTGACAATGAAAAAAGAAGACTGAATGACAAAGTTGTAAGCAAACTTTACAAAGTAAATTAATACTATCTAAAAGGAGTCAAGGTGTGGCACTGTAGGATAACCACTCAATCTCAAGGTCAGTTTGAAACTCAAGGTCAGCAGTTCTAGCTCACCAGGAACTCCTTGGAAACCCTATACAGGGTCACTATGAGTCAGAACTGATTCATGCACCACTTAACAACAACACAATGGTGCTATATGATAAAGCACTGGTATGCAAGGTTAGTTTGAACCACAAGATTGACCCTATACAAGGTCACAGTGAGTGGAACCAACTTCACAGCACTTAATAACAACAATAACAATTAATTCATAGGGTCAAAATTTATTTTCATTTATCTCCCTATCTCCTACTAGCTCACACATAGTAGGCGTGCAAAGATTATTGGCTGAATTAATTCAGTAAGCAGATAACAAAATGTTTATGTTTGTTTTTAATCTTTATTTTCCAGTACGACATATATGTTTATGATTTTATGCTTGGTAAATTTTGTGAATTTGAATAACAACAACAAGAGAAATGCTATTTTTAACCTTTGCATTCTTCATGATATATTTTTTTCCCTAAAATATACATTGTTTTCAAAAGTCCTGGTGTGGTGGTATAAGATAAACACTGGACTGCTAACCACAAGGTCAGTGGATCAACCCCATCAACCTCTCCTCAGAAAACCTGTGAATTGGAACTGACTCCACAGCACTATAACAACAACAATGGTTATTGATAGAATATACATTCAATGATTTAACAACTGAATTTTGTGATCCAGTGAAATTCCATTATCATGCTCAGTCATTAAATCCTGTTCTGTTTTCCAGTGACATTACTCATAAAGTGTAATTGTGAACATTTTTGACTTGGGTTGTATTACTATTCCTTCTAAAATGAATTAGGTTATTAGATGTCTCCTCCTATAACAGCCCAGGCAGTATAAAGAAGAGAATTGAGACTGAGAATTGAGACTGGTAGCCAAAGAGTATGCATCATTCAAATCAAGAAAGTCTTAGAGATAATACCAAACAAACAGTGAGGTGATGCCTTATAAAAACTAACAGCATCCTACATGTAAACTTAAAGGAGAAACATAAAAGTAACTTAATAAATAAAATGTATATAAAAATCCCATTATTAAAAGTATATCTAATCCTGATGTCATGTTCATTTCCATGTAGTTCATCTTCTCAAATTACTTATTGAGCACACAGATTGAATAAGCATGTTGAAAGGATACAATCCTGACACACAATCCTGTTCACTTGAACAACTGCCTCAAGAGCTTAATTAAGTTTTCTGGGATTTCCATTCTTTACAAATCTGTCCATAATCTGTCATGAACCACAAAGACAAATGCATTACTGTAGTCAAAAAACACAGGTAAACATCTTGCTGATATTTTTCAACTTTCAACCAATATCCATCTGACATAAGCAATGATAGCCTTTATTGTATGACGTGTTCTTAATATGGCTTGTATTTTTGATAGTTTCCTATACATATATGGCTGCAAGAAATAATGAACTAAAATAGGAGAACAGAAAATTTCAAAGGGTGGTTAAAGAACACAGGGCAAATTATTATAATGTTCAAAATGCTGGAGTTAGGAAAACAAAAGCAAAAAGCATTATAGGTATTTCTCAAGTAGAAAGAAGTAATTAAAAAAAAAAATAATGTAAGCCTTGAATTGCTAAAATGTTCTATGTGCAAAAACCTGAGTAATTCAAGAAGTCTCTACACAGATAGAAAAAATACACACAATCATTTAATTGGTTGATGCTGAATCATTTCAAGAGGAAGCATATGATCAAGAACTGATGGTATTGAAAGAAGAAATCCAAGATATACAGAAATTACTGGTAGAAAATAAGTGCTCCAGAAATTGACAAACTACCAATTGATATATTTCTATAAACTGATACAGTGCTGGATGTGTTCACTCACCTATACTACGAAATTTGGAAGACAGGTACCTGGCCAACTAACTGGAAGAGTTTCATAACCATGCTTCTTCCAAAGAAAGGTGCTATTATAAAATGTGGAAATTATCAAGCAATGTCATTAAAATCACACTTAAGGAAAACTTTATAATGATAATTCAAAAATGTTAACTCTATAGAACACGCTTTTCATTTACACATTTCCTCATTCCATACATAATGCTCTATGTCAGGCAATACAATAATGAATTGTTGTTTGTTGTTGTTGTTAAGTGCCGTGGAGTCGGTTCCGACTCATAGCGACCCTGCACAGGGTTTCTGAGGCTGTAAATCTTTACGGAAGCAGAGCGCCTCATCTTTCTCCCGCGGAACCGCTGGTAGTTTCGAACTGCTGACCTTGCGGTTCACAGCCCGATTTGTAACCACTATGCTACCAGAGCTCCTTATACATTTAAGTAATTAGAACATGACTCCTGATTTCACAACAGCCACAATCTAGAGTATAATCATTCTAAGAAGTATTTTTGTATTGTTAACAATGTATAAAAATGCTACACTCAAGCAAAATATTAATCCAGGCCTATTTGGCATACTTTGGACATGTTATCAGGAGGGACCAGTCCCTGCAGAAGGAAATGCTTAGCAAAGTGGGGCGTCAGCAAAAAGGAGGAAAAACTCCAAGGAGATGAACTAGAACAGTGGCAAGTAGCAATGGGTTCAAGCTTAACAACAATTGTGAGAATAGTGCAGGATTGGACAGTGTTTTGTTTTGTTGTGCATAATGTCACTATGAGTCAGAACCAACTCAATGGCACCAAACAACAACAGCATATAGATTCGAATCTGTAAATGTACACTCTAAAGTAAAAGTCTAAGCATTCAAACATTTTTACTTTACATTAATTTTTCCTTCAATTAAAGAGAGTTAAGAAAAATGCTTCCCAAAAAAATTCCAGCCGTCCTTTTAATCCATTTTGTTAAGCAGATTGGTGTGCTGTTTCCTATATAATCCTTTGTGTATTGCTGTATGAGTAACTATTCTGACTGCATTAAAATTATGTGGATTTATTATGATTTTATAAAGTCAAAATTCCTTATGGTGAATAATCACACATTTTAACTATATTATTATTATTATTATTATTTAGATTAGACTGCCAGTTAAAATAGGACCCTGGTTAAGTACTTGAACTCTGGAATCAGGTTACCTGGCTTTGAATCCTCCCTCTGTCATCCACCTGCTGTTTGTCCTTTGAAATTTTTTAATCTCTTAATGCTTCTGTTTTATCTCCATGAAAACGGGTATAGTAATATATTTCCTTCAGTTAGTTGCTTTAAGGATGTTATTACTAACCCAAAGTTGGCAGTTCAAGCCCCCACCCCCCAAAAGATGCCCGAGAAGAAAGTTCTGGTGATCCACATATAAAATATCAGCCCTTGAATATGCTAGGGAGCACAGCTTTATTTTGATACACATGGTATCATCATAAGTCAGAATCAACTGTAAGGCAAATGATTTATACTTCCAGTGCTTAGCACAGTTCCTAGTTGATTAAGTACTCAAACAATGCCCTATCAATGGGTTTTCACAAGAGCACTAACCAAACTGAATAAATAAATGCAACTAAGTTCATCTTCAAATTCTAAAATTATATGCATCCTGAGATAGCAACAGTACACAGCATGGAAAGACCACCTAGGTTGACTGGTAAAATGAAAACATAAAAGATTTTTCTGATTTTTGGATTTTTTTAAAAAATAAACAATTACAGTAATCACATACTCACAAAGTGGATAAGGGAAAAGAAAGGAACAAATACGCAAACTTTAGCTCTGCATGCTAGCTACATGGGGAAGTGTTACTCTGTCATCCATGATCACACGTTTTACTCTATTATTGCCTGATATATTCAAGAATACCAAATAGGTATAAAATGATGGTAGATGACCTCCTGAGGGATTCTCTGCACAGAAAATGGAGGATGAATCAGTTTGAATAGAATTGTGTTTCTCTCTCCCACAGATAAATATTGCATACTAAATCAGCTTCAGTGTACTCAAATTGCCTTCCATTTACTTTAATTTATGCAGTGTCAAGTTATTTCAAACTGAGTACAGTTTGACTCTACACACATAGTTTGTCTAAGATAAAAATTGGAAGCAGTTAAAGCAAAGTATAATGAAACTCTTTTTTTACTCTCATAGATGGAAGGAATACAGAGTCACTGTATCAAAAAGAATTGGTTGGCATTCAACCATGTCAAGGACTAGAACTGGCGATACTGGATGAAGAATTATAGCTGCACTGAAATCATTGACAAAAACTACAAGCTTCCAGGAACTCCTGGTATGCCAATTGAGATATTTCAACAAATGGATGCCATGCTGAAAGTGCTCATAGTTCAGAAAGCTAGAAAGTCAAATTCAGAGCATCAGCTCTATAGGAAGAAGTTTCTCTGTCGATTTTAGAAGAAGATATTGAACATTCAAAGTCTGTTGGCCCAGCATTCCTTGTAGATGTATATGTAGACCTTAGCATCAAATTTCCCCTAAGTCTAGGAAGTTCTCAGTATAGGGAACCTGGGTCCAAAGGATGCAAACTGCTCCTGGAACTTTTATATTAATAGTAGTCAAGTCCCTCTTACTTTGTTTATGTCTCTCTTGTAAAATAAAAAGTGTTGCAGGCCATTCCCCAGGGGAAACTCCCTTTATATGAAATCAGAATTGTGATTAAAGCTGTCAGTATGAGGAGTAGCATCCTATCTAAACCTCCTTACAAAGGAACGGCTTACCACATCAGTTCACATGATGGGAATGACTGCATCATTTCATAACTGCAGAACCAATAAGAATCATGGCCCAATCAAGTTGAACACAATTCATTCCATGAAAGATGTTTACATGTGTTTTAATAACTCTGCACAGGCATTTGTGTATGTGGACCATAATAAATTATGGATAATGTTGCAAAGAATGGGGATTTCAAAATTCTTTATTGTGATCCTGTGGAACTTGTTCATAGACCATGAGGTAGTTGCTCAAAAAGAACAAGGGGATAGTGTATGGTTTAAAATCATAAAAGGTGTGTATAAATATGTATCTTTTAATAATATTTACTCAATCTATATGCTAAGCAAATAATCCTGGAAGCTGGACTATACGAAAAAGAACCAACATCAGGAATTAAGGAAGGTTTTTAATAATATGTACTTTTTTGATCAACTATCAACACTCAAGGAAGCAGCAGTCAAGAAATCAAATGTCGTATTGCATTAGGCAAATCTGCTGCACAAGACATTTTTAAACTGTTGAAAAGAAAAGATGTCAACTTGAGGACTAAGGTGCACCTGACCAAGCCATGGCATTTTCAATAACCTCATATACCTGTGAAAGCTGGACAGTGAATAAGGAAGACCATAGAAGAATTTATGCTTTTGAGTTATGGTGTTGGAAGAGAGTACTGAAGGTGCCATGGGCTGTCAAAAGAACCAATAGATCTGTTTTGGAAGAAGTGTAGCAGAGTGCTCCTTGGAGGCCAAGATGGCCAAACTTTGTCTCTCATACTTCGGACGTACTGTCCGGAGGGACCACTCCCTGGGGAAGGAGATCATGTTTGGTAAGGTGTAGGGTCAGAGAAAAAGAGGAAGACCCCCAACGAGATGGATTGGCTAAGTGGTAGCATCGATGGGCTCAAGCATGGCAACAATAGTGAGTTTGGCCTAGGATCAGGCAGTGTTTCGTTCTGCTGTGCATAAGGTCGCTGTGGGTTGGTACCGACTCAATGGCACCTAACAACAACAACAACAACAACAACAATGCAGATGACACAACCTTGCTTTTTGAAAAAGAAGACTGGAGAACTTTCTGATGACTATCAAATACCACATCCTTCAGTATAGATTGCACCTCAATGTAAAGAAAACAAAAATTCAAACAACTGGGCCAATAAGCACCATGATAATAAATGCAGAAAAGACTGAAGCTGTCAAGGATTCCATTTGGCTTAGATGTATAATCAACAACCTGAATGCAGCAGTCAAGAAGTCAAATGACTTATTACATTGGGCAAATCTGAAAAAGGTATCTTTAATGTGTTGAAAGCCAAGATGTCACTTTCAGGATTAAGGTGCACATGATTTAAGCTGTGATATTTCTAATTGCCTCATATGCATTTGAAATCTGGGCAGTGAATCAGGATGATTTAAGAAACAATGACACCTTTGAAATTCTGAAATTGGTGATGATTATATATACCATGGACTGCCAGCAGAATGAACAAATCTTTCTTGGAAGAACTGTAGCCAAAATGCACTTTAGAAGCAAGGATGGTGAGACTCCATGTCTTGTACTTTGGCCATTTCAGCAGGGTCAACTAGTGCCTGGAGAATTGCAATATGCTTGATAAAGTAGAGTCAGCTGAAAATGGGACTTTCAACAAGATAGATTAACATAGTTGTGGAAACAATGAGCTCAAATACCAAGGTGGCTTAACACCAGACAGTATTTCCTTCTAGTGTGCAAGAGGTTGTTGTGAGTCAGAACTGACTCAATGGTACCTAATTATCACAACAGCATTACTTTTCAGGGACAGGAGCTCTGGTAGCATAGTGGTTATGAATCAGGCTGCGAACCTTAAGGTCAGCGGTTCGAAACTACCAGACGCTCCGCGGGAGAAAGATGAGGCTTTCTACTCCCATAAGGATTTACACCCTCGGAAACCCTGTACAGGGTCGCTGTGGGTCGGAACCAACTCGATGGCACTTAACAATAACAACAACAAAGTAAAAAAAAAAAAAAAAATTATGAATTGGAACAACATAGGGGTATTTCTATTTTTTAATTAAAATAAAAACTGTCATGGAGTTGATTCCAACTCAGTGACCCTATAGGATTGAATAGAACTGCTCCCTAGGATTTCTGAGGCTGTAATTTGGCCCTGTCGGATAAGTACTAGACCACAAAGTCTGTTTGAACCATATGGTCAGTGGTGCAAACTCACCAGACATTCTTTGGAAACCCTATACAGGGTGACTATGAGTCGGAACCAACTTGATGGCACTTAACAATAAATCTTTTATGGAATCATACAGCCTCATTCTTCTCCTGAGGAGTGGTTCATGGGTTCAAATTGTGTAATACACTAAATGTATAATACACTAATATACCAGGGCTCTCTCAGATCAACATGTTGCTGTTGTTAAGTGACGTTGAGTTGGTTCCCACTCATAGCGACCCTGTGCACTACTTAGTAGCATGAAAAATTCATAGTCTTAAATTGTATTTTATTCAGAGAATTCTGCAAACTAGGATTTCTTTGGTCACTGTCTCAGACAATTAGAATAAACCAAGTTAGATTATAATTTCCAATAACAGTTTTAAAAGGTCTCTATATTCCTGAAAATATTCTTATCTACATGTCTCAGGTCAGAGTTACATGCTTTTTTGTGCAAACTACTTTCTCTACCTCTAAAAATCATGTGGCACTAATTGATTAATTGTGTATATCTGTGTAGGCATGTAATATATGCAGAGTGTAGTTTATAAACATAAATTGGTCATGAATATAAGCTTCTTGAGCAGAGTCATAGTAAAAACTAAAATACTACCTTCAATTCTTCCTTTTGCCCAGAAGACATTGGAGAGGGTTAAGCAGAAAGAAAATTGGTAATAACTGATATTGATTTTTATATGACAGGTTCAATCTACTTATATTTATTGGTATATTGGTTAGTCTACTATACCAGACACAGAATAGAGAAAATAGAAATTTGTTTCTCTCTAAAGTAATGATCTGGGTTGATATGGAGACTTTGATGTATGGATTAGTCTGCATACCTGGCACCTTCCATACTGCTGTGCTAACATTTCTCTGCAGGTGCCTAACTTTATAGTTTAAGAAAGCTCATCACTGTGCACAGGTAACATATTGGGAAAGAGGTAATTTTAAGGGACTGTGTCACTAGCTTTCCTCTAAAGGCACAAATCTGACATTAAAAAGAGAACAATGCTCCTACGTAAATCATACTGACCTGAAACTAATAACATGGCATAAATAGGTTCCAGAATACAGGAAAATGTAGTCTTCATTCCAGATAACTTTGTGCCTGCCTAAGGAAGGCATTCTTGTCTGATTATGTTTTTGTTGTTGTTATGTGCTGTGGAGTCGGTTCAGACTCATAGTGACCCTATACAGGGTTTCTGAGGCTGTAAATCTTTACAGTAGCAGAAACCCTCATCTTTCTCCCACGGAACAGCTGGTAGTTTCGAACTGCTGACCATGAGATAAGCAGCCCGATTCGTGTAGACACTAGTAAATAACTAGAACCCTCTGTTATTCTAGATATAATTTGGTGTCATGGATATGTCCTTCCACGCTTTGCAAAACAAGAAGATATATGTTGAAATCCTAATGCCCAGTATATAATAATGAATTTATTTGGAAATAAGTGTCTTTGCAGATGTAGTTAGCATGAGGTCATGCTGGGGTAGAATGGGCGATACTCTAATGTAAGTGGTATCCTTATAAAAAGAGAATAAGAGATACACAGAGACACACAGAAGGAAAGCAGCTAGGTGAAGACAAGACAGAGGTCAAGATTGGAGTTAGGCGGCCACAAGTCAAAAGAACACATGTCTGATGTTATGAGAAGTCTGAATGCACAAAAGGATCTCCCCCTAAAACTTTCAAAGAGAGTATGGTCCTTCCAACCTTCTGAATTCAGATTTAGAACTACAGAACTTTCAGATAATAAATTTCTACTGGTTAAGCCTCATAGAAAACTGTGAAAATCCACCTTTGTTGTCAAGTTCATTCTGATTCAATGTAACCCCGTGTGTTACATAGTAGAAATGTTCCATAGGGGTTCCTTAGCTGTCATTTTTACAGTGGCAGATGGTCAGGCCTTTCTTGCACAACACCATTGGGTAAATTTGAAACATCAACCTTTAGGTTAGTTGTTGTTATTGTTTGTCGGGGTCTGACCTTGACATAGTTGTGTTGTTCACGAGTGTTTGGTTCACGAGGAGGGGAGATCCAGCGGCGATAGGGATAGCAAAAGAATACACAGAAACACAGAAAGAGGGGGACAAGGAGGCACCCCAAAGCCTGGGTGGATACATCACTGGTGGGCAGACTTGGGAGTACAGGCATCGTGGCCTCTGCAGGCAGCAACTCACTGCCCTGCAATCTTTACTGCATGCCCTCCATCTTGTAATGCACTGCAATCTTTACTGCATGCCCTCCAACCTGTAATACACTGCAATCTTTACTGCATGCCTTCCAACCCGTAATGCACACCTGGGGAGGCCCGGGCCTCTGTTTTATTTAGGGGAGGAGCTTCACACCAAGCTGGGAAGGACTTAGGCAAGGTACAGCTAACATCAGTACTTTTTCAAACAATCAGGTAACTTTACATTGTACTTCGCTGGTTCGAATCCCAGGCCAGCAACTTGGTTTCTCAGGCTCAATTAACATATCTATAGCCCCTGAGCTCAGGTGGGGAAAGGTGAGAGGTAAGGACAAAAGCTTGGGCTGAGTCCCACTGTTTCAGCTTCCTGAGCCAGGTTTTCAGTAACTTGGCTGAATAGCTAACACTTGGGAGAGATTCAGGGTGGATGGCTTTTTTGTCTGTAGAACAAAGAACTGTGAAGTAGCTAAGATGTTTTTAGTTAATCCTTTGGAGAAAGGCTTGACCTTGCAACCTTTAGTTTCGGCTTTAGGAAAATATCACATTTATCTGTGGATTATCAAGGGCTTCTTGTATTAAATTAATACATGTAACTGAATATTAAGATGAAAAACAATTTGCTATTGACTGCCAGTGGCCTCATTTGTTACACTCGGACCTATAGGGCCTTGAACCTCTGACCAGTCTTACACGGTCTGCAACAATTGTTAAGTGCGATCCAGTCAGTTCCAACTCATAGCAACCCTGTATAAAGTTTCTGAGAAAGTGGCTGGTGAGTTTGAGCTGCCCACCTTGCTGTTCAAACTGAACTTGTGGTCCAGTGCTTATCCTACAGCACCATACAGGACTCCTTAGGTTAGTAGTCAAGAACAAAATATTTGTGCCAGCCAAGGATCTTATAGTTCATATCAATTTGTTATAGCACTCCTAAGAAACTAAAACATTTGGGTCCTGAGATTCATAGTAATCAATTCTAGTAGTGTAAGGAGAATCTCAATCTTATTGTTCCCATTCCTCTCATCTTGATAAAAGAAAATATGATATAACTGCTTAAAAACTCACCTAGGAAGCCATATGTCTTTTGATTAAATCCTGCTTCTGCTCTTTTCTTCCAGAATGACTTCTGTACACCTCAGTTTCCTCCTTTCAGAAAATAATGGGCATAAAGTTCACAAGGCTATTTATTCACTATGCTAAATATTACATGCATTTGTCTACAACAGTTATAAGAACCAAAAAGTTTTAGGACATGGAATTACGTATCTGCTTTTAATCTGTAAAATAGTAATTTTGGAAAGCCCTATCAGTCATGTAGCTTTTTTTTTTTTTTTTAAGTGTCTGCTTGTAGATTTCTATTTTATTTCCTTAAAACATGTTTAATAATGCCAGTTTAAAAACTACACCACACACCTGTAACTGCAAATTGTTTGTTTGTTTTTTAAGTTGTGATCTTTATTTCTAATTTCTATCATTTAAAAAATTTCATATCAACTTCTCTAAGTGGAAATTTAATAAACTAATCAAATAGGTGTAGCAATTGATCTATTTTTTACTTTAGAATGCATAAAATAGTATTGAAAAATAATATTGAATTTATAAAACTCGGGCAATGTATGCTATTAACAGATGAAAACAGATTGTTTTAGGCAACCAGGAACAAATAACTCTAATTTTCCGTTCCAAGCATACAGCAATAATAAAGATTTGTGAGTGCACACCCAAGAACAACACAGCTTGAGGAATACAGATCAGAATGTTGAAGGCATCCTGATAAAAGAAAATCAGATAAAATTTAAGAAATTATGTGGATTACAAATTATAAGCAGGCATTAAACACAACAAAACCATAGCAAACAGCTGATGCACTGAATAAATACAAGGTTAGGCAGCTGAGATGAGTGTGCGCTTCGTGCTTGAGCATGGGAATGCACTAATTCAATGGAAAAAAAAAGAGGATTTTCTACTATGATGGATCAACAATAAATGGATTTTATGTCTCAATACAGAGACCCAAAAGGGGGGGGGGATATTTGGAGAGTAAAGAGAAGAAAGGGAAAGAAAAATGAGAAAAGAACAAAGGAGACTAATCAAGTATCTCTGAGTGGAGCAAATGGCAAAGCATTCACCTACTAGTCAAGAAGCTGGCAGTTCAAACCAACTCAGAAGCAATTCAGAAGATAAGTCTGGTGATCTGCTTCCAAGTAGTCACAGACTTGAATATTTTATGAAATATTTCTAATCTGCACACATGCAGTTGCCCTGAGTTAAGAATGAAACCGAGGGCAGTAATATAAAAGATTTAAAGAGTAGAGTAAGATAGGATTAGAGATAAATTTTAAGAGCACTAAGGCAAGAAGGAAAGCAAGAGAGAGCATGAGTACAGGAGAGAGAGAGAGGAGAGACTGAGAAGGAAAAGAAAAATAGAAAAAGAAATCTCAAATTCAATCCTCAGGGCTGAAAATACAGGCTAAAATGTAAGTCAGATCCCACACACAAATGTCCCAATGTACTTGACCCTGACTTCTCCTGACATTTCAATAATAAGTAGATCTGGAAGTGCTGTCTTGTCAATTTCTCATAACCTAAGACCTCTATCTTCTCTTTTCCTCTAGGTCTTTTTGTCTTACTCTTCATATATATCCATTAGAACTTGGGTGGTGCTTGAGAAATCAATGAAACTCATATCATAGACCTTTACTCATGTTCTTATTCATGGCCCCCCACACATTTTTTTTTAATTGAAGCTAGAAATACTTAAAAATCATTTTCCTTAGTGCAAATATAAAATCAACAAAAGAAAATAAAAACAGAATACATTCAGACAAACAAATATGTGAAGAAATGTTCATGATCATTAGCCATTACATATATGCAAATCAACACAGTAATGAGATCTCTCACACCAGCAATAATAGCAAAGTTAATGAAAACAGAAAACAGGGTCTGGAGAGACTGGGACTCTCCTAAATTGCTGGTAGGACTGTAAAATGGTTCAATCACTGTGGAAAATAGTGTGATGATTCTTTAGAAACTTGAAAATAGAAATACTGTATGACCCAGAATTCCCTCTATTTGGTATATGTTGTTGTTGTTGTTATGTGCCATGGAGTTGGTTCCAACTTATAGCAACCCTGTACAGGGTTTCTGAGGCTATAAATCTTTACGGGAGCAGAAAGCCTCATCTGTGGAGCAGCTGGTAGTTTCGAACTGCTGACCTTGCGGTTCGCAGCCCGATTCGTAACCACTACACTACCAGAGCTCCTTATTTGGTATATAGTCACAAGAAATAAGAGCCAATATATGACTAGATAAATGTGCATTGATATTTATGTTAGCATTATTCAGAATAGTAAAAATATGGTGGCAGCTTAAATGTCTATCAATGGCAGAATGGACAAACTTAGCACATACACACAATGGAATATTATGAAACATTGAAAAATAGCAATGAATCTCCGAAACACCTTTTAACAAGGATGAACCTGGAGGACATTATGTTGAGTGAAATAAGTTAACCACAAAGGTACAAATATCATATGAGTTCACTGAAGGTTTTTAAAAAAACCCAAGGTTTCATACAAAACAGAATCATTATTTGATGGTTACAAGAGATTGGAGTGAAAGGAGAATAATTCACTGGCTAGACAGTAGACACATGTTAACTGGGGTAATGGACAGGGAAATATATAAGAGGAAAATTGGCAGAAGAATGATAAAGGTAAGTAAAGACACAAGGAGGTATGCAAGGGCTAAAGGGGCTACAGGTAAATAGCAATAAATACATAAGCTTGGAACAACAGTGTTCACTGTGTAGATACAGACAGAGACACAGGATGAATGGGAGTGGGAGGAAGAGTGGGATATGCATATATATTTATACATCCCACAAATATATAAGAATTTGAGAGAGGATATTTAAACCATGAAGTCCTGGTGTGGCACTGTGGGTTAATGCGCCAGACTGCAAAGCCGTTTGAACTGCAAGGTTGGTGGTTCAAGCTCACCAGCTGCTCCTCAGAAACCCTATACAGGATCGCTGTGGGTCAGAAGTGACCCAACGGCACTTCACAACAACAACAACATTTATACTATGGACTGATAAAATAGCACACAAAACTGTGTTACAAGTAGAACAGCCAGAATGTTTCTTAGAAGCCAGAATGGCAAGACCATCTCTCTTATTAGGGCATATTATCAGGAGGTACCAGTCCCCGGAAAAGGACACCATGATAGACAAAGTGGAGGGTCAGCGAAAAAATGAAAGAGTTCCAACAAGATGAATTGGCACCGTGGGAGCAGAAATGGGCTCAGACATCACAAAAATGTTGAGAATAGTGCAAGACTGGACAGTGTCCTTCTGTTTTACATAAGTTACTATGAGTCAGAGATGACTCAATGACACCTAACCACAACCAGTACCACAGGGGGGAAGCTGGACAACCACTGTTGCATGGTGGGAACTGCAATCATTAAGATGAAACAAAGTGTATGATTTGTTGAATGTAAATCTGGTGTACTTGTATGTAAACATTCACTCAATTCACAATAAAAAGTTAGAAAACATAACAAAAACTTAGTCTTTAGTAGACACAGCATTATACATCTCACGTATAGACTAATGTATGAATGTGCACGGTTATCCTGGTCAAAGACACTATCTATGCTTGCCCTTTATGAGTACTGCAGTCATTTGTCTAATTCATTTCTTAGTAGCCAAATAAACTAGTCACTATTTCCTGTGTATGTGTGTTAGATGCTGTTGAGTTGGCTCAGACTCATAGCACCCTGACATGTAAAAGAATGAAACTGCTTGGGCCCTTTGTTGTAGTCATTCTATCAATTATATTGCATTCAGGTTCTTCCTCTTTTTCCCTGACTCTCTCTCTCTACTTTACCAAGCATGCTGTCTTTCTCCTGACAAGGGTCCTTTCTGGTGATGTGTCTAAAAGCAAGTAGGTCGAAGTCTTGGATCCTCACCTCAAAGGAACATTCTGTTTGTCATATTTGTTCATTCTTCTACAACTCTATGGTATGCAATAGTCTTCTCCAACACCACAATTTAAATGTATCAATTACTCTTCAGTCTTCTTTTTTCATTGTCAACTTTTCACATGTGTATGAAGTGATTCAAAACGCTATGGCTTGGTTTAGACTCACAGCAGACATCAATGTGAAATCTTTTTAAGACTCCTATTTGTGATACTGAAGGATTCTATGGCCAAATACTGAATTATGTAAAAAGCACCACAAGATGATAAAAAGAATACACAGAATCATTGTACCAAAAATAAATGGTTGATGTACAACTATTTCAAGAGGTACAATATGATCAAGAGCCAGTGATCTTGAAGGAAGAAGTGCACGGTGCACTGAAGTAACTGACAAAGAACAAGGCATCAGGAATTGATGGAATACAAATTGGAATCTTTCAAAATACTGATACAGCACTGGAGGCATTCACTCATCTTTGTCAAGAAATTTGGAAGACAACTATATGGCAAACTGACGGGAAGTCCATTCTCAGAGATACCAAAATCAGAGGTCTCTTGATTTTTTCCAGTTTAAATATTTAGGTTGTTAGATCATTTTGAGTTATCAAAAATAGATAAGATATAAAAGACCATGCTTACATTTAAGTTTCTTATTGTTTTTTGTTGTTGTTAAGTGCGCTTGAGTTGGTTCCAACTCATAGCTACCCTGTATAGGGTTTCTGAGGAGCAGCTGGTGAGTGATTTATTTTAGAATATGCTCTACTTTTTATGCCTCATTTCCTATCAATCTTCCAATGTTTGTGTTATCAGTTTTATTTCTTCACCTGAATGCATATATATTCTTGATCAACTAAATGTGGCAATATTTATTGAAATCCTACACATGGTTTGTCTACAGCCATTCCACCCTGAATTCATCTAATCTCATCTGATCTAGGAAGCTAAGATAGGTTGGGTCGGGTTAGCACTTGAATGGGAGACTGCCTGAGAATACCAGATACCATATGCTTGGACTTTTGGTATGGCACTATGGAATCAGCACAGGACTGTGAACCACAAGGTCAGCAGTTCAAATCCATCAGCTGCTCCTCTGAAACCCTATACAGGGTCACTATGAGTCAGAACTGACTCTACAGCACTTAACAACATACATGATTTATTTGTCTTACAACCTCCTGCTAATTCCTGTCATTTATACTATCATTTTACATTATCCAACTTTATATTTAGTCTGAAGTTATAAGTACATCTATTACCTTTATATATGTTAGTTGTATATACTGAAAAGCAATATACAATATTTGCAATACTATGTCTCTGAAATTACTTTCTAATTCTAAATCAAATGTGATTGAAACCATACGGAAAATAGTAGTAAAATAAAAGTGTACCAGTAAATCTATGTCTCATTTGCCTTAAAATTGTATTCATGTCAATTTTCTGAATCTATAAACCAAGGCTTTTTAATAGCTTTTAATTTTTCTTAGAGTTCTGGAGTACTTTTTACTATCTTCGAGGGAAATACATATGTAATTATTATAAAATTATAAATCTTTTTTAATTCAATGCAACACAATTTTTGGAGAGTGCGCCTTTTATTTCTTCGTACCCCTTTAACATTCACTTTTTTTTAAAAGTTCCACTCCTGGATTTGGTTTGCTCTTTCTTTAGTCTCAAATCTTCCTGTTTTGCATTGATTTTTGTTTTTCACCTTTTTTGCTCTACATCTTCAAGTAATTTGTTTTTTCTTCACAAGGAAAGTCTGTGCAAAGTAGATTTTATTATTTTTTTTTTGGTCTGAAAAACATCTTTATTTTTTGTCCTTAAATTGGTTGGTGCTACAGAGTGTTTTTGGCTTACTTAACACCCTTTCCCAGTTCCTGTTTCTCTTGCTGGTCTCGAATATAAAGCCTGGGAAAATGAAGCTCAGGGCTAATTCTCAGCTTCTTGACTGTTGTAGATAGCCAAGAAACACAGTTCCATCTGGTGAGTCTAAGTGAAATCCTACTGGCAGGAAGGCATATCTATAAAAGCTTTTGTTTCCTACATAAATACAAATAAAGATGCACAGCTGATGCATTTCATCTGCCATCCCATACCTTGTTAATTTCTGATACAAAGTGATCAAGAGAGGTACCCGCGGTTTCTTTACCATGACACCACAAGAATGAAGACAGAAGACAACATGGTAAATAGGAAGGACAGGAAGGAAACAGTGAGTGTGGGACTCTGTCAACATTACTGAGAAACTAAACATCTGGCTATCTCAAGCATTCATAAATAGCAGCACAGCGGCTAATACTACTGCAGCTGTTAGGTTGTCTTGCTACCTTCTCACAGAAATGGTCATTAAAATGGCTTCAGACAGAAAACCCAAGCATATCATGGTGTCAGTCCTGTACATTTCTAATCCCACAGCAAGAAGTCAAACCAAAGGGACCAGATAACCAGATACATAGTTTTAGAACCAGTAGGAGTATATCTGCTATTCATAAAGTTTTCAGTGAGCAAATTTCAGTGACTAAATACATTGGAAGAAGTGCAGCCAGAGTGCTCCTTGGAGGCCAGGATGGCCAAACTTCATCTCTCATTCTTTGGATATATTATCAAGAGGGACCAATCACTGGAGAAGGATATCATGTTTCTTGAGGTGAAGGGTCAGAGAAAAAAAGGAAGACTCCCAGCAAGATGAATTGGCAAAGTGCCAACATCAGTGGGCCCAAGTATGGCAATAATTGTGAGGTTGACGCAGGACTGTGAGGTTTTGTTCTGTTGTGCATAAGATCGCTATGAGTCGATCAATGGCACCTAATAATGAAAACAACAGCAGGGGTATATGAATATGTGGGCGATAAGATGAAAATGTCTATGTGTCATCAGAAACAGGGATGTAGATGAGCAAAGGACTAATAAAACTCCTCAGATGTCTTGTCATGTCACAGGAAGGATAAAAAGTTATTCTGATTAACTTCTCTACCTGGTTGATGCAAATGGTTAATATGTTCATTTGCTACCTGGAAGGTTGGTGGTTCTAACCAAGAGGTACTTTAAAAGAAGGCCTTGATAACCTAATTCCAAAAACCCAGTTACTGAAATCCATGTTGTTTTTGTTGTTAAGTGCTATCAAGTTGTTTCCAACTCATAGCAACCCTGTGTAGGGTTTCCAAGGACCGGATGGAGAGTTTGAACTGCCGACCTTATGGTTCAGATGGCCTTGCAGTTCAGTGCATATCCTACAGTGCCACAATAGGGCTCCGGAAGTATCTGCTGTAGTCATGAGTCTGGATCAACTCCACAGGAACGGGTTTGAGGTGTATGGGGAGATGTGCAAGTTTTCCAGGAGGCCACGATGGAGTCATTTCCAAAAACTTACATGGTAATAACAAAACCTTATATGTTTAAGCATATCTTAACCTGGTTTCCTTGTACTTATACCTGAACCATCACTAGATGGTTTACTCAAATTAAAAATCCCCTTGAATTTAAAGATATTAATTGCTCAATTGTCTTCCTGAATTCATTGTAGTTTAAGATTTCTGACATCATTCCTGTTTTAAATAACATATGTTTTTTGTTTTGGAAGCATTTAAGAATTTTTCATTGTGAATGAAATCTGTTGTTGGAGTCTTCTCATTCAAACTGTCACTTCATTGGGCCCTTAGGTCTGAGCATCTTGGAAATGATTATTTAGCTTTCAGAAATTTCTTCAAGTATTTCTTTAATAATTTTCACTGTTTCTCTTTCTGGAAACTTTTTAAACTTTCTTTCAATCCTTCTAAAATAACCAACTGTGCTTTTAGTTTTCTCCTAACTCTTTTATATGATTTTTTTTTTTCTTCTTAAATTCTGTAATTTATTTTAGGGTCCATCTTACAGATCAGTAATTCTGATATCAGTTTTGTGCTTTTTATTCGGCATTCATTTGAGTGACGACTTTAGTTTATTTGTTTTTATTTTGGTGGTGGTTATGTGCCATGGAGTCGGCTCTGACTCATAGTGACCCTGTATAGGGTTTCCGAGGCTGTAAATCTTTACGGGAGCAGAAAGCCTTATCTTTCTCCCATGAAACAGCTGGTAGTTTCAAACTAGTGACCTTAAGGTTTGCAGCCCGATTCGTAACCACTACGCTACCAGAGCTCCTTGTTTTTATTTTAGCAACCTTAAATTTAATTTACTCATATTAGTCCTGTTCAACAACAGCGTCTTGATTTTTTATTGGAGTAGCTATTAGAATATCTTTGTGATCATTAATTAGGCATTTAAATACTTCTATTTTTTGTATTATTTCTCAAAGTTTATGCTCTATTTATTCATGTTAGTCATTTTCTTCCTTATTGTTGTCTTCCAATGTCTCATGATTAATTGTCATACTTAAAATTTAAACCTAATCTTATTTATAAGATTATAAATAAGATTATTTATAATCAGTTTTGTTGGATTTTCACGGCATTTGTTTGAGGATGTATGTATTTAATCTGGTTCCTTCCTCAGTGAAAGGACAAACTATAGGCTCAGTGGAAATGGACAGGCATTGGTGACAGGAAGGCTTTGTTTGGAATTGTGAATTGGATACAAGCAGACATGTTTTACACCAACGTTATTACTTATGAACCAATGTTTTTCTCCAGGTGGTATATTTTACTGTTTTGTGGTTGTTTTTGTTTTTTGTTTTGCTACATAAATAAAACTACCTCTTTTTTCCTTGTTCCAGGTTAATTTGGAGGTACAGGGGTATCCCAAGTCATGTTCTGACTCTCTACCCACTTCAACATTGAAGATATGGACTCTAAACAAGAGAATGCCCACTTTCTTTATAAAGTGTCTTCTACCAAAAAGTAGCTCATCTGGACACATTTTTTAGCAATAGCATTATTCATATGTTTTTATATCCTTTTGTTGTTGTTGTTGTTGTTGTTAAGTGCCATTGAGTCGGTTCTGACCCATAGCGACCCAGTACAGGGTTTCCAAGGGGTGTAAATCTTTACGGGAGTAGAAAGCCTCATCTTTCTCCCGCGGAGCGGCTGGTAGTTTCGAACCACTGACCTTAAGGTTCACAGCCCAATTCGTAACCACTACGCGTTGTGACTCATAGCAACCCTATGTATAACAGAATGGGAGACTGCCTGGTCCTTCATCATCCTCACAATTGTTATGCTTGAGCCATTGCTGCTATCATGGTGTAAACCCATTTCTTTGGGAGTCTTCCTCTTTTTTTGTTGACCCTTCACTTTACCAAGCATTATATCCATCTCCAAGAACTGGTCTATCCCGATAATATGTCTAAATACAAACGAAGCCTCTCTTTCCTTTTGTCTAAGGAGCATTCTGGCTATTTCTTCAAACACAGATTTGTTTGTTCTTCTGGCAGTCCATGGTACTTTCAATATCATTTTACAACACCATAACTCAAATGCATCAAGTTTCTACAGTCTTCCTTATTGAGTGTGCAACGTTCATATGCATATGAGGTAATTAAAATACCATGTTCTGGTTCAAAAGAATCTTAGTCACCAAACTTGTATTTTTGCCCTTGAAAACTTTAGCGGTCATGTGCTGCAGATTTGACAAGTGCAATGCATTATTTGATTTCTTGAGTAAGTCTTCCATGGATGTTGATTATAGATCCAAGCAAAATGAAGTCTGACAATTTCAATTTCTGTTCATTTATCATGATGTTATTTATTAATCTAGTTGTGAGGATTTTTGCTATCTTTACAATTGAGGTATAATTTATCTTGAAGGCTATGGTCTTTGATCTTCATCAGTAAATATTTTAAGTCCTCTTCACTTTTAGCAAGCAAGAAGGCATCATCAGTATATCATAGGTTGTTAATGAGTCTTCCTCCAATCCCAATGCTAAACTCTTCTTTACATAATCTAGCTTCTTGGATTATTTGCTAGGCATGCAAATTGACTAAGTATGGTGAAAGAATATCACCCAGGCCAACATCGCTCCTGATTTTAAACCATTCAGCATCTCCTTGTTCTATTAGAAAAACTGCTTCTTAGTTTATGTACAGGTTCCTCACGATCACGATTAAGTGTTCTGGAATATTCATTCTTTGCAATATTTACCATAGCTTGTCATGATCTTCACAGTCATAAGCCTTTGCATAATCAATGAAGCACAAGTAAACATCTTTCTGGTATACTCTGCTTTCAGTCAAGATCCATCTGATGTAACCAATATCTCTTTTTCCATGTCCTCATCTGAATCCAGCTTGAAGCTCATGCAGGTCCTTATCAGTGGACTGTTGTAACTATTTTAAAATTATCTTTAGCATAATTTCTCTTGCATGTGATATTAGTGATACTGCCCAATGATTTCCATATTTCATTTGCTCATCTTTCTTTGAAATGGACAAATGAATCTCTCCCAAGCAGTTAATGGTCTATTCCACAGGCTGCTCTTGGTCTTGTTTGGACTGATGATATGGAGCTTTTCTACGGTCTCTTTCTACAGATGTAGTCTATTTGGTTACTGTGTATTCTGTCTGGCATGTCCCATGCTGTTTAAAAATGGTATTTGCAACGAAGAAGTCATTGGTCTTACAAAATTCTATCATGTGATCTCCAGTATCATTTCTATCATCAAAATCATATTTTTCACCTACTGATTCTTCCTCTTTGTTTCTAACCATTGCATTCCAGTCACCAGTAATTATCAATACAGCTTGAGTACATGTGTGATTGATGCATACATTTGAACAATAGTGGTATTAACTGATTTTACTTGTTGTTCCTAAGAGCCATCTAGTCTCTTTTGACTCACAGTGACCCTGTGTAGGGTTTCTAATGAGTGGCCGGTGAGTTTGAACCACCAGCTTTCTGATTAAAACTAATCTTGTGGTTCAGTGTGGTTTCCCAGTGTCATACCAGGACTCTGATTTTACTTGTAGGTGTATGGATATTATTCTATCACAATCAGCATTATACTTCCAGAAATATGTTGAAATGTTCCTTTTATAAAATAAATGTGACACTATTCCTGTTCAATTTTTCGTTCCCTGCAGAGTAAACCATATGATTTTCAGATTCAAAATGACCAATACTAGTCCATTTCCCCTCATTAATACTTAGAATATTGATCTTTATGCATTCGATTTTGTTTTTGATAACTTTCATTTTCCTGGATTCATATTCTGTACATTCCATGTTCTGCTTATTATTGGATGTTTTCAACTGTTTCTCCTCATTTTGAGTTGTGCCCTAGCAGCAAATGAGAGATCCCAAAAGCTTGTCTCCATTTGAGTCATCATGGTCAAGTGTACACTGAGGAGTCAGCTCTTCCCCAGTCATATTTTGTGTGCCTTCCAACCTTAAGGACTAATATTCTGGCACCATATCTAGCAGTATTCTGGGGCCATTCATAATGTTTCAGTGCTCAGTTGTCTGGTGATTTGAGTGCTCCACTGCTATTCCTATATTTCTGTAGCTAAACATTCCATAGTTAGCCTCTTCTTCCTAGTCTGTCTTACTTTGGAAGCTCATCCGAAACCTTTCCACCATGGTTGAACCTGTTGTTGTTAAGTGCTGTAGAGTCGGTTCCGACCCATAGTTACCCTGTATAGGGTTTCCAAGGAGCAGTTGATGAGCTTGAACCACTGACCTTGCATTTCAAACAGATTTGTAGTCTGGTGCATTAACCCACAGCACCACACCAGAACTAACCTACTGGTATTTAGAATACCAGTTGCATAGTTTCTAGCATCACAGCAATATGCTAGCTACCACCATACAACAAACTGACAGACGAGTGGTGTAGAAAGTATAAAGTTAATCTTATATCAGGTCTACTAGTATAATCATCCCTATTTACAGACAGGTCACATTATGTTTGGTTAGCTACTTTTGAGTTAGCACTGACTCATAGTGATCTCATCCATAACAGCATGAAACATTGCTCACTCTTGCACCATCCTCAGAAGCACTGCCAAGCTTGAGCCCATTACTGCTGCCACTGTGCCACTGTGATAATCCATCTCATTGGTGGTAGTGGTGGTGGGGGTCTCTCTTTTTTTTTTTTTTTGTGCTGACCTTCCATTTTACCAAGCATGATGTCCTTTTCCAGGGACTGCTCCCTCCTGATATGTCTGAAGCAGAAGTACTAGAAAAGAGAGAAATGAACTTGTTTTCCAAAGACAATAAAATTTCTAAAAGGCACTGCAAAAACTAAAAGGCAGATTATTTTTTGCAACTTTTGACACTCTGCTAAGCTAATAGAGAGATGTTTGATAAAGTTTGAAAAAAAACAACAACAACAACAGATTCTGTCAAAATAAGAAACAAAAATATCCTAATATATTGAATGGGGAAGCCATAATGCAAGATGTGATTAGTCCCAAATTGTTGTGTTGTTGTTAGGTGCCATCAAGTTGGTTCCTACTCATAGTGAGCCTATGCACAGCAGAATAAAAATGCATCATACAATAGCTGTTATGTTAGGATCCATTGTTGCTGCCACAATGTCAATTCATCTCAATAGTAATCTTCCTCTTTTTGATCAGCTATCCACTTTATGATGTCCTTCTCCATGAACTGTTTCCTCCTACATGTTTAAAGAACTAGAGATGAAGTCTTGCCATCCTCACTTCTAAGGAGCATTCTGGCTAAACTTCTAAGATAGATATGTTTGTTCTTCTGGAAGAATATGTTAATTTTCAATATTCTTCACCAAACCCGTGATTCAAATGCTCCAATTATTTTATGGTCTTTACTCATTGTACAACTTTCACATGTCTGTGAGGAAACTAAATACCATGAATTGGGTCAGGTTCAACTTATTCCTAAAAGTGACATCTTTTCTCTTTAAATCTTAAGAAGATTTTTTGCAGCAGATTTTCCTACTGCAATACAATACAATTTCTTTTTTGAAACTTTCTTTTATTGTAAATTGAGTGAAATATGCAGAGCAGGTCATCAGTTTTACATTCAACAAATCATATACTTTGTTTCATCTCAGTGATTGTAATGCCCTACAATGAAGAATTTCCCTTTTATTCCAATTTTGTTAAGTGTTTGTATCAGGAATGGGTGTTGGATTTTGTCAAGTGCCTTTTCTGCATCCATCGATATGATCATGTGGTTCTTTTCCTCTGTCTGCTTTATATGTTGGATTACATTGTTTTTCTAATATTGAATCATCCTTGCATACCTGATATGAATTCCACTTGATCATGATGCACTATTAATATTTTTTTTTAATCATTGGAATCTTTTGGCTAGGATTTTGTTGAGAATGTTTACATCTATGTTCATGAGGGATATTGGACTATAATTAATTTTTTCAGGATGTCTTTGCCTGGTTTTGCTATCAGGGTCATGCTTGCTTCAAAACATTAATTCAGGAGTTTTCCATCCTTTCAGGAATAGTTTGAGTAGAATTTGTATCAGCTCTACTCTGAATATTCAGTAGCATTCAATAGTAAAGTCATCTGGGCCTGGATTTTTCTTGTTGTTGGGAGTTTTTTTAAAGACTTGGTCAATTTCTTCTTTTGTTAGGTCTGTTTACATTTTCTATTTCAGTCTGTGTTAGTTTAAGAAGCTTGGGTGCTTCAAGAAACTGTTCCATTTCTTCTAGATTCTCAAATTTGTTGGAGTAAAATTCCTCATAGTATTCTGTTATTTTCCTTTTGTATTTCAATTGGCTGTATTGTGATGTTAACCATATCATTTCTTATTCATGTTATTCACATCTTCTTCTTTTCTTTTGTTAGATTTGCCAGTAGTTTGTCTATTTTATTAATCTTTTCAAAGGACCAACTTCTTGTTTTGGTGATTATTTCTATAGTTTTGATTTTCATTACAATCCCCTCCATACATCATCATTTAACAGCATTTGCTTCCATGCACTCTGTTTTTCCCCCCAATATGCATTAAAGCACTCAGGAATATGTAACCATTCAAACAACCAAAAGGTACACCCTACAAGCCTGCCCCTTGGCCGTCAGCACACAGACCCACTCTCTCCCTGAGTCCAGAGTCCCCAGCCGCTCCATAGCTCCATGTCATTGTCTCTGCCTCCATCTCTGGCATCATTGCTTCTCTGGATAGGGTCCCACACTCTGCTCTTCTCCCTTGATGGGATGGTCCCAGGGTCTACTCCTGAACTGCAAGATCAACTACTCCCTTCTCTTTGTTACAAAAATGTCTACCTTTACATTTGCAACTCTCACAGTCAGTCCTGATAGTAATTATTCACTATTGAACCCCAAGACTCTTAGTCCCATCTCTTAAAGACAGGTTGGCAAGCCCACAGTGGAGATTCTACCATCCCCCACACCCTCTGGAACTAGGCTCCTTCTTGAAAGCATGTAAGCCAGTCACTTCTTGCTTTTGTAGCTCCCACATTTTGGGTAGCCAATGTCTAAGTTGCCCATCTCTGTGAACCCTGTGTACCAAGGTGGGGGGCGGGAATGATCCTCACTGTAAAGATTTGATCCCTCTTTTGAGCTAGTACATCCATAAGTATAGATCAAGTTCATCAAATTGAAGTGGATTACTCTTTTTTTTTCTCTTCTTTATTCCTCTAGTTGAGTTCTGATCATCCAGCCATTGAAGACAGTCCAAATGTCGTCTTTCAAGACACTGCAAGTATGGGTGTTCTTGTGTATCTCCCCTCACTTCATATCAGCTGGACGCTTCACTCTCTGCTCTAGTCCTCTGTGGCCATGTCCCTGTCCCTGGGCCTAGGAGTCCCAGGTCTTACCATACTTCTGGCCAACCAGGTCTCAATCCAGGTTGACAGGAGTCTATTGAACATGGTTGGACTTAGCTCACAACTTCATTGCTGTTTTCCCCCACTTCCCCTTATCAGTAGACCAGTGTGATCACCAGCAAGACCACATGCCTGCTCGTGTATTCCACCTGAATCTCAGTCTTAGAAGAAGGTTTGCCCTGAGGGGCCTCAACAGTTTGCCTTGCTGGCTCCTGGGTGAAAAACTTGCTTGTTCTTGTAGTAGTCAATCAGACTGATATTATTTTTTATTTTTCCTGCTGGTCTTTCTTTTAAGAAGTATCTTCTGTTCTTCTAGCTGTTCCAGACTGGTCTGCTTGAAGGAAGCTGTTTTCTTATCTCTTCTACTATTCTCTGTCTCTTGACTGGTGCATTTAATTCATTCATATTCAGTATAATTGCTGATAGCTATGAATTGATTGCTATCATTTTTCTTTGTATGTTTGTGTGTGAGTGGTGTTGCTGGTTATATTTCTCCATACAATTTTCTGCACTGAATTCATGCTGTTTATGGTGTTTTGTAATAAATGGCACAAAACCTTTCTTCCCACAGTACTCTCTATTCATGGTGATTGTGAAAATTCATTGAGGTGGCCACAAAAAACTCAAGGCAGCATCCTCATAGTTATGGGGTTTATTGTGGAAGTTAACGGTTTACAATACAGAGCAGAAAATGCCCAGGGCTCACCTGTCCTAGTCAGGTACTGATAAATGCCCACAGGACATACCACTCCACCATAACCCTCAGCCTGAAGGTACTAGGCTCTAGTACTGTGGATCTGCACACCTAGGTCCCCTACTAAAATATCTGGAGGAACCCTCACTGTACCATCAAGCTTCTTGCTGATATCCACTCAGCTTTACTTGCTCCATGAGCTGGGAAGTCCACTGCTATCTCATGCTCTGGTTCTTGGTTCTTCTACTGCTGTTCTCTGCCACTCCACTGGTGTCATAGTTTTCTGTCTCTGTGTCCAGGGGATTCAAAGTGCATGGATCTTGGGGTCTAAAGGATGTACTCCATTCTTGGCTCTGCTTTGATGTTATTGAGAGCCCCACTTTTACTTCTGAGATGATTCATTTTACACCCATGCTAGGGTTCCAGGTTTTTACAATTAGCTCTGCTAACATTCATAGTTAAGCATGTCATCCAATTAATATCTTCTTCCACATTCTCTTACCTAGACTCAGCTAGGTAGGAACATTGTTTCTGGTGGGAGATACAGACTATGGCTCTAAGAGACATTAGATTATTCTCTACACCACAGTTTTCACTACTTCATTACTGTTGTTTTAATGCTTACTAAATATTTCTGATTTTCATGGTTTTTTTTATTTTGATGTTAATATGTATTAATTTTCTTTGAAGATATGCTATAATTTATTAATTTCTTCTCCAGTGTATCATAGTCAGTTTTATTTTGAAACCTACAAGACTCCCCTAACATTAGGAAACTCTGAATCTATACTATTCATTCTTTTTGCTTTGTAGTTACCTTATTACAAATTGATATCTCTGGCTCCCTATTTTTAGTCTTGCAAGTTTATTTTACTTTGTTTTATTAAATGCCGTCGAGTCAGTTCCAACTCATTGGGACCCTGTGCAGGGTTTCCAAAGAGTGACTGGTGGGTTTGAACCATCAGCCTTGTGGTTACCAGTCTGGCATTTATCCTACAGTGCTACTTTAAATCCTTCTGTATTTAGATTGAATTCTGGGAGGTGTTGTCATGTATATAAATCTCAGGTGGTTATCTATGTCCAAAGAACACAGCTGTGTGGATTTTTGGTTTTTAATTGAGGTGAAATCCATACTGAAGGCTATATTCTATTATCTTCATCAATTAAATATTTCAAGTCCTCTTCACTTCCAGGAAAAAAGGTTGTATCATCTGCATATCACAGGTTGTTAATGAGTCTTCCTCTAATCCTGATGACAAGTTGTTTATATAATCCAGCTTCTCAACAACACAAAAGACACCACAATAAGACAAACTGTACTTGTATAGGAGAGCATAGTACATACTTAAACTAAAAAATTGGTTGTTGTTTATCTGAATTCAAAATACACAGAAAATTTATCAAATGGTTATCTAAACTCAAATTTATTTGAATATTCTGAATTTTTGCATTTTCACTAAGTCTGACAATAGTAACTAGGGAAACCCTAGAGTAAAACACACATACACAAATATACTCTGAGGAATATCTAGAGAAAAAAATGAATACCATTGTAATCCCAATGATACTAAGTATCATTGACCAAAACTCTTTTGAAAGTGGTTGTTGTTGTTGTTGTTAAATGCCGTCGAGTCAGTTCCGACACAAAGCAACCATGAACAGGGTTTCCAAGGCTGTAAATCTTTATGGGAGCAGAAAGCCTCATCTTTCTCCCATGGAGCAGCTGGTAGTTTTGAACTGCTGACCTTGCGGTTTGCAGCTCGATTCGTAACCACTACGCTTATATAAAAGGCTAAGCGATGTGAATGTTCCCTTCTATTGTGGGTCAGCTTTGAGAAGTTTTTATTAGTTTGACCTTTATGAAAAACTAAAGCAGAAAGGGGCTGGGGTAAAGAAGAGATCTAGGGAACCATTGAAGCCCAGATTGCTCAGCACAGTAGTGGGGAATGCAGACTGAGTAGCAGAGTGAAGCCTTTACCCCAATCGGAGGGTCCTGCATTAGAAATGTATCTGAAAGAAAACACCATGTCCTAGGTTCCCCAACCTCCCTGAAGGGGCTTTGCTATATCATAGAAAAGATAGTAATAAGTGTATTCAATGCATCAAATTTGCTAAAATAAGGAAAATGTAGAATGGTAGGCTATCAATAATGTACACAATGAATAAACAAACTTTGATTTATCCAGGAAAATAAAATTAAAAAGAAAAACCCAAAAGAAGTTTCCTGGGAAAGGACTGAACTTTTTTTTCTTTAACTCGGGTTCACGGGTTGTTATTGTTGCTGTGACGTGTTGTCGGGTGGTTCCAGCTGATGTGTTGAACTGCTGACCTTGTTGTTTCACAGTCCAGTGCTGATTCACAGCACCACAAAAGAAGTCTTAATCCTAGTCCTATTAAGTTTGTGAGATGTGAGTATAATCCTGGAAAACTGAACCCTACTAAACTACTCTTATACTCCAGCCAGGTTTAGGACTAGGTATGAAGCTTGTGTGTGAGAGAATATGTGTGTGTGTGTACACAGTTATATGTATTTTACACATGAAACTAATTTTAATCCATGGTGCACATATATCTACACTATATGTCTTGTATGAGTGCTATTTATTTTTTTAAAAGAAAATTTCATATTGAAGTATATTGCCTTTAATACCATCCTCTTCTAAACAACATTTAAAATCCAGGGTATATGAAACAGTTTCAGAGGAATGACCCTTTGTTTTGCCATGAAAGAAAGTCTTCAGGGTTAACACTCTTGCTGCAAAATATCACAGAGCCTGTGAAATAAGAAAGTCAATATGTATTAGACAAAGAGAAGAGGGGTGTGCACAGACAGTGAACAGGAACTGGGGATGAGGAAAACAGCAGGGGGTTGCTTGTTGAGCCCAGTGACCTTCTTCTGTTCTTAATACACTGAAGATTGTGTAGATCACAGAAAAAAAGATTTCTTTAATTCTTTAGTTTTCTGTATACAGATAAGTTCTGTGTAGCTTTGTTTTGTTTTCTCCTCTATTTTCTATTTAACTTTAGTAATTTTCCCATTAATGTTATGATAATGTAGCTTGCAAATTCAACTTGGTATAAACTAAATAGGTGGAATAAAAAGTTTCTTGAAGTTTTTCCTGCCATTATTTATAAAATTCTTCAAGAACTCCTAATAGTCTTCCCCTAATAAGTAATGCTATATTCACCAAGGGAAATGAAGCAAAGCTTACCATGAGTCTTGAAGGTAATTAAACATTTAATAAGTAATAAGGATCCATCAGCATGTGGACTATTCTTTACATATTCCAGTTAAAGAAAATTACTTTCTAATTTGAGATAGAGAAGCAAGGAACCAAACCTCTGTAACAGAAGAATCAAATAGAAAGTAACCCAAGAATAGCTGTTTTATTGTCTTTATGTTCGTTAATATGGACTTTCATGGACTGAGGCATGAATGCAGACAGTTTTCATTTTATTCCATTGTCTATGTGCATATGTCTCTGTCTCAATATCTCAAAATATTGAGATCATATTTCCCTTTTGATATCATAATAACCACTTTGATGCAGTCATTAATCAGATCTGTGGTTGCAATTTGTCTTCACTTGTGATATCAGTGGCTAAAACCAATATAGGAGAGATTAAGTTTAATTTGATAATTCCAAATGCCTCTTATATTCTGGTTGTCAAGATTAGCTAATTTTACAAAACTGAAGTAGTACATATCAGTGACAGCTGGCTAAGGTTTCATTTCACTAGGAGACTATCACTTATTTATTCTTCCTTCGACCTTCCAAATCCAAGCTACCATCATGTTGTTGTTACGTGCTACACAGTCAGTTCTCACTCATAGTGACTCTGTATAGGGTTTCTGAGGAGCAGCTGGTGAGTTTCAACCTACAAACTTGTGGTTTAGCAGTCCAGTGCTTGTCCTACAGCACTATACTAGGAGTTCCTCGTAGCCTACTGCAAAACAGCATATTTCACACCATCCTCCACAGCTCAAATCATATTAGCTGCTTTTATGTGTGGTTGTTGTTGTTGAGTGCCAATGAGATGATTCTGGTTCATAGAAACTCCAAGTCACAAAGTAAATCAGCCAGTAGGGCTTTCTTGAGTATAATCTTTACATAAGCAGATTACCAGTTCTTTCTTCCTCATTGCTGATGAGTGCAATTTAGTCACCGATCTTCTGTTAGCAGCCAATCATCTCACTGCTACATCACTATACCTCCTTTGTGGTGACGTAGTAAGGCAGAATTCCCAGGATTTCATTTCCCATGATAACCCCAGGATTTTTGCTCCCTATTATACACATCTTGTGTAATCTGTCTTTCCTTGAGTGTGAGCAGAAACTGTGAATATAAGATACCACTGCTATGATTATGTTGTATTTTATTACCAGGGTAAGTGATTTTGTTGTGGATTTCCTTATTTTAAGTGCAGTGTAGTGCTTATATTACAATGCCACACCAGAACTCCTTTGTATGGGTTTGTTGTTGTTATGTGCCCTGGAGTAGATTCTGATTCATAGCAACCCTGTACAGGGTTTCTGAGACTGTAAATCTTTACAGGACCAGAAAGCCTCATCTAACTCCTGTGGAACAACTGGTAGTTTCCAACTGCTGACCTTGAGATTAACAGCCCGATGTAGACTTGGCCCAATCAGGGAGCACATTAAAAATCTTTCCCTTATTTTAGAGATTCTCTTGATAGCTCTAAAGTACTAAGCAGCCATGTTGTGACACTGCAACATGGTTAACTCTCAAGGGTGACCTTGAACTAAGCAGCCATGTTGTGACACTGCAACATGGGTAAGTCTCAAGGGTGACCTTGAATACCATTAGCCAACATGAATCAAGAAAACTGGGACCTCAGTCTGACAAACACAAAGAATCAAACTCTATCAACAATGTAACTGAAACTGATTCTTCCATAGTTAAGCCTAAATGAAATGCAACCTGACTGACGCTTTTATTTCAACCTTGTTAGATGCTGATCCATCTGTGCCATGCCCAGACTTCAAACCTGTAGAAACAGTGAACTAATAAATGAGTATTGCTTTGAATACTAGATTTGGATAATTTGTTATGCTAAATAATGACGTCTAATCCAGAGATAGTATAATATGGATTGAAATTGACTGATATTACATTGGAGGGTTTTAAAACATGTGGAATGCAGGTCTAAAATACAATAATATACTAGCCCACTATATATACACATAGGATATATATATATATATAACTTAACAAATAGCTAACCTTTATGGTGCTGCAGGATAAACACTTGATCATAAGGTCAATTTGAACCACAAGGTTTTTGGTTCAAACTCACAAGCTGCTTCTCAAAAACCGTATATAGAGTCACTATGAGTCAGAACCAACTTGAAGGCACTTAACACCACCATCAACAACAACACAGAATACAAAGTACTTTGAGATATACTGTGTTGATCTTTCATATGATAAAACATTGAAAATGGGTTTATTAAAATACAAAAATCAATAGTCAACATTATTAGCAGTGAAGAGAAAATGAAAGTATTCCCCTTTGAACAGGAGCAAGAAAAGGATGCCCTTTATCATCACTGTTATTTAATAATACACTGGAAATCCTAGCTAGATCAAGAAGGCAATGTTTTTGTTGCTATCTGTTAGGTGCTGTTAAGTCTCTTTTGACTCATAGCAACCCTGTTTAGGGAAGCAGAAAGCCTCATCTTTCTCCCCTGGAGCAGCCATTGGGCTCAATTCACCAACTTTGTGTTTTGCAGTCCAGCGTTTGTTTTATGAAGCCACTGTACTTCCTAAGAAAGGGAAGTAAAAGGTATCAAATTTGGTAAGGAAGAAGTAAAACTACCCCTATTCACAAATGACATGATCTAATACATAGAAATTCCCAGTAACCCCACATAAAATTTACCAAAATTAATAGAAGTTTTCAGCAAAATGATAAGGTACAGTATGAGATAAACATTCAAAATGCATTCAGATTCCTAAACAGCGCAAAGAGGGCATTAAAAAGGAAATCAGAAAGATGATAATTTTTATAGTGCCTTCTCCAAGGATAAAATACTTAGGAATAAATCTAACAATGGATGCAAAAGACTTTCAGAAAAAAACAATAAAATATCACTTCAAAAAACAAAAGAAACCTAGATAAGTGAAAATGTTCATGGAAAGGAAGACTTAACATTGTGAAAATGACAGTATCACAAAAGCAATCTATTGACATAATGAAATCCCAGTCCAGTCCCAACAGCATTCTTTAACAAGATATAAAATCTAATTTCAAGATTATGGGTTAGAGAAAAGGGCTGTGCAGATCTCTGCCAGTAGTAACACAGATTACTGAAAGAATGGTAAGAAATAATAAGAATATTATAGTCCAATATTCAAAGGAAGGTCCTGGAACTTTGAACTTCATCTAAGGGATAAATTAGGAGTATCGAAGACTTACTGCTGAGTGGATTTGGAGCAAAGGCCAGAAAGGAGGTGTTTTCTGATTTGTGGTGACCAGCAAATCCCAGAGTAGCCATTTTGAATGGGAAGGAGCAGATATGAGGTCAAGAGAGCATTCACATTGCAGATATCTGACTGATCATCAGAACTTTAAGTGTGACCATTTCTTTTCTTTTTCTTTTTTTTCCTTCCTTCATCTGCCTACTTTCATTCTGGAGAACAAAGGGAGTACCTGATCAAGTGGACACCCCATCCTGGGAAGGTTCTACTATGCAAGCACAGAGATTTGCACAGCAAACAGCACTGGGTAGAATCGAACAAGGGGAGACACCAACAGGGACAGTTGAAAATGGGAGTGTCTTCCAAAATGATTCTGGCAAGCCCTAGGATGGTTCTTACTGGGAGAAACACCTTAATATGCTTGAGGAGAAGTGAGAGAGACAAAAAGTTTTTTTTAAAAAAAGGCCAAAAACTAAATCTTGACCTACATCATTAGGCATAATGGGAACGTCTTGAGATTTCTCAGAGGATCTTGAAGACAAGAAGCCAATTTGGGCTAATAGGCTAGAATACAAAGTTGTTTGAATCAGAAGGTCGGTGGTTCAAGCTCACCAGTCACTCCTTGGAAACCCTTTACAGAGTCACAGAACCAACTTGGTGGCACTTAAAAGCAACAACAAAGTTTTACTCATATTTTGTTACTTTTTTTTTTTTTTTTTGGTGATATTAGACTTTAGTATCCAGTCTGGTTTTTCTTGGTCCCCTTTCTTTGGAGGGAGAATATTTCTCTCCTTGTCTTACCCAACAAGAGACAGTTATTGCAGTCATACAGCCAAGCTACAATTGTACCCAATGAAATCCCACTATCCAGGCAAAAACCCATACCAGCTGCTATACACCAGAACAATGTAAATAACCAACACCTGCTAAATCACTGTGAGTTAAATAGTAAGAGAAGTTGAAACAGAGGATCATTTCCTGAACATATCTACCAGGAAGCAATCAGAGAGCTTAAGGATACACCAACATACATACATCTAATTATTGACATTGCAAATGCACCACAATGCCTAAAAAACAACAGAAAAGTTCTGCTAGTTTCCAGAAATAAGAGTAGCTGAAATAAATGAGTTGGAGGTAGACCAAGAATTTCCATGGGAAGGAGTGCAGGCTTTGGAATAAAGATTTCAGGAGAATGATATTGCTCATTCTCCAAATGTTTCATAGAAAGGTTGATGAAAATAAGGAAACAGTCAGAAAAGTGCTACAGTAACAACTAAATAAGTTAGAAATAGCATTGGAAACATTTCAAAACCTGCAAAAAGAAGTCCATAAACTATAAGAAATGGACCATACACTGAAAGGGCAAAGGAGTAGAATTGAAGGAATGGAAGCTAGAATCAGTGAGTTTGAAGACAAATATCTCAATACAGCTAAGATAGAACAGCAAGCAGAAAAAACAATGAAAAAATCTGAAGAAAGTCTAATATTGGATTTCTGACGAAAGTCCAAGAAAAGGAATACTCTACGGGTATTTGAAGTCCCAGAAACGGAAGTGTTACAGAACACTGCAGGGGAGATTGTCAAAGAACTGCTGGCAGTAAAATTTTCTAACATCCTGAAAGATAAGTAGATAAGTATGTGAGAAGCTGAACAAAGACCAAGAAGGAAAAGATGCCAAAAGAAAATAACAAAGACATGAAAATCAAACTTTCCAAAATGAAAGACAAGGAAAGAATCCTGAAAGCAGCTAGGGAAAAGAAAAGTGTTACCTACAAAGGCAAGGAAATAAGATTAAGCTCTGATCTCTCAGCAGAAATCATGCAGGCAAGAAGTCAATTGTTATTGTTGTTGTTATGTGCCATCGAGTCTGTCCCAACTCATAATGAC